>NC_049250.1:20818698-21128687 GCF_011100685.1 Canis lupus familiaris
GCAATAGGCACATGAATACTATTCTTATACACAACATAGGCAAATATTAAATCGGAAAAAAGTTTGTTCATCCTTTCATAGCTTTTGCTTAAGAACGATTTATAAGAGGCCAATTATGTGGCTACAGGCAAACTTTAAAAATGTCAGTTAGAAATCCTTTTACATTTACAATGTCCCCTAATCTTACAGAAAGTAAATCATGTGCAGAATGTAAACAATAATAAAATTAGATTACCATGTTTCTATTGACAACAGAATATCTGACCACAAATATACAAATATAGCCTTTATAATGCAGCCTCAAACCATAATTTTATACACATTCACTCCAGTTTACATATTTCTTGTAAATAAGATTTCTTAAAAATACTCTAGTTGGATATAACTGTATTTTACTAAATTCACATTACAGTGAGAAAAACAAATTCAGATAATTTGTTAGTGTTCTAAGCTTTGTAGAAATGATAAAACTTTAAAATAGCTTCTGATAATATAAATTTGTAAAATTGAATTAACCTATCATCCTAAAAATATGCAATACAAAATTAAATAAATTTTAAAACGCAGAAAATTTAGCCACCTAATTCAAGATTGTATCTCTTATCATCTTGGAAATCTGATATACCAATTCAAAATTACTATTTGAATTACCATCAGAATTCCTGAAACTCTATTTGTAGTGGAAGATTCCAATTGCATCTGGTTTTATGTCACTTAAAGGAAAATTCATCTGCTTTAGGACAAGTTTAAGCTTCTTTTTGAGTTTGGATCTAAATTTACAACAGAGAAAACTCAGAGCTCTTGGCTCCACTTGCTCACACCTCTTTTCTGCCCATCCCCACTTCACATCTCCAGACAACCAAAAATAAACACTCACACTAGCAATATATGAACTGACCAATCTTACGCTGCCATAGACATAAGGCAACCAGCAAAAAACAAAGACGGAAAGAATCACTGCTTTGCAAACAAGGCCTTAATGAGGTATGGAAATAAAAATCCTTTTACTGCAATGGCCCTGAGTCGTTCCAAAGGAAGATTTCCCAGCTACTTCTCACACTTCCACAACACAGACATCAACACACACAGCCTCTACCAAGTAGAGGCTTGAACATAAATCCACACATTAGACATTCTCTCAGATTTGGTGCTTTTTAAAATGGATCTATGGGAGCATCACCAGCAAGAAGCTTAGGTCTTAAAAACTACGCTCTCATAATCTGTCTCTAATAGGAAATTTCTATTCCATCCTGTCTTGGAAGACTAACTGCCCCCTCGCCCCCACCGCAAAATAGGCAAAACAGTTAAAAGAAAGCCACAATGGGTGTTTTCATAACCATCCATTAGTCTCGTCCAAATCAAGCTTTAAGTGTTTAATAGTAACTAAAATATTTATTAATTCATTTGGAAACATATCACTTCCAACAGTGCTTTTTTCAGGGCAAGGCAAGCATTCATTCATGCTACTATTTTGTATTTTTACCTATCTATGCTTTCTATCTCAAAGATTTATAAACTGTGCGAAACCAACAGCTAACTACAATAACGATTCAGAGAGAGGTTGGAATAGAACATAAAAGACGAATAGTTGAAACTTTTGAAATATGAAACAATCAAACAACTATTCTAACTGAAGAACATTTCATCTAGGAAATAAAAAAGCTCAGTATTGGAGGCTGTAGTTCAGTGTCTTTCTCTCTTTATCCCTTAGATGAACCATGAAAATAGGCACTAGCCTGTGAGTACAGAACCTACAAACATTGAGTCTTATGATAATTTGGCAGCAGACTTAAGAAGAAACTTAATATTCTCTGCCTCTCCGTTCCATTCCCTTCTTGTTTGTTCTTCAGATGAAGTTATGGTTTTTGATACAGGAGATTTTCATGTTTTCTTAGCCTCATTATAGGGACAAGTGGTGGCAGGAAGTAAAAACTGGCTCAGAGAGACAGACGACAACCTATGGAAACGCGGGCGAAGCCAACAACTGTGTAAACGAAATGGAAGTTTTGTTGACCTCATTAAGGAGGCTGGTTTCAACTAAGCTGCAGTAGAGTCGCTTAAATATAAATCATGGCCTACAGAGCTAGAGATACCTGTTACGGAGTTAGGGGAGAGGACTGATATTTTAAATGCTCTCTTAAATTTACATGAATTTCTTGTTTTGCGTACTTCTAATTACTTGGTAAACAGTGCTGGTGTCGACATCAGTAAGATTTCAAAGAAGTACTAGGAAAATCTATAATGATTATATCTCAGGGAAGCTTGCCAGGCACTGGGAGTTCACTAATTTTAAGCTTCACTCCTCTAGTGGTGACTGAGGGCAATGAAATAGACGCATTACGGAACATGTAAGCAGCACGATGAATTGATTCGAAAACTTAATAATAACCCAGAACTTTCTGATGTAGTTTGCATCTAAACAGGCATGTAACGTGGATCATGAAGTGAGTTTGGATCCATATTTCCAAACTTTATACTAAAATAAAACTGGATACCCCCAGTGGGTTGACCAAAATTCCCTTTATTCTTTGGATACTTCATATTCGTATCTTCTAACTACCCTAACTACCATAACCCTTCCAAAGTATACCCAGGAATGATGCCCACAATAAAGTGAGATGAGTAACTGCGCTTGCCTGAAATAAGTCTGAAAAATTCATTTCAAAGACCTATGATAATTTTTTGGGGGTAAGTAGTAATTTCTAAATATTTACCAGACTGACTGGCTCAGCAGGTTCTACAATTATATAAAATATTGTATTATTTTGAATATTTTAGTTATGCTAAAATTGTATAAGATATATATATGTTTGAATATGGACCAGATATCCAAGCCATTCAATGTAAACTGGTAGAAATCATCTAACCACTCCACATGCCCTTAAAAAACAAACCACACATTCACACGGTCTTCCTAGGGGGCAGTCCCCAACACATAGTCTGTTTCAGTATTATGTGGTTCTTATTTTGTAGGAGACGATTTGCCAGTGATGACAAAATTAAAATTTCATTTCTTTATACATAAATTATTTCATAAGTATTCCTACCAATATGCATTATGGTTCTAAGCAAAATATATGTTTAGTGCAAAAGGGATTTAACATGGTCTTCTTTAAGTTACTTTAAATGATTGCCTTATTTGGATTTCTCAGCAAGGAGAATGACCGAGAATGACCATTTAAAGGTTTGCACCCGTGGGCCCCCTCTGACACTCCTGTCAGCGGCTACCTGCATGATGACGCTGGCGTGAGGCCCACCAGCCTCAGAACCTACAGTGAGACTGCTCATGCCCAACCTACACGGGGCAGCAGCCATGCTTCCACCTGAAGCCAAATTGCAAAGAAGAGGAAAAAGGACTGCTTGATATTTTTATTTGCTCTATAAAATCTACTTAAATACCAGAATTGCCTTCCTAAAAATAATTCCAATTTCTTTTTGATCACCTACCAAAGCGGAGTTTCAGATGAGAGGCCACCTTATCCAGAGATTTTTATTTTATTTTTATTTTTTGCTAGATCAGCAAAGTTTCTTCTTTTGACAGTGACCATTTTTCATAAACACTGGTAATGAAGGTATTCACTCAAAAAGTAAAATAGGGACTATTTACACATTAAAAATAATCACTGTTGGTATAAAAATGAACATGTCTAATATCAGAAACTTACTCTATTTTTTGTATTATCAGAAATTTCATACCATTGCTAGCTTCAAAGGGCTTCACCAATACATACACATTGGAATATTGCACCAAACAATTATATGGCATTTAGTTTTGTTTATTTTTAAGAATTATGATAAAAATTCACCATGGTGATTGGGAAATGACGGTTAAGGGTTTTATGGATAGAATTCTAACATGGATAATTCATTGTACTTCTAGTGAAACTTATGCTCTAAGTTCATTAAGATCTGAAGCTTAGAAAGGAATAAGCACAAATATCCGTGAAGAAGTAATTTTTCAACAGGCTAAAGCAGAAACAAACACAACATGTAACATATCTTTGCATATGTTGAAGTTCTAAAATTATACACAGCACCTAAATAAATGCCCATAACAGCGACCAATACACACGGATAGCCTTACTTACATGTTTAGACTTAGAACTATACGGACTAAAATAGATATCTGCATAAAATTTACATATTCATATGTATTAATCATACAA
The DNA here is from genome assembly GCF_011100685.1 of Canis lupus familiaris. Taxonomy (NCBI): domain Eukaryota; kingdom Metazoa; phylum Chordata; class Mammalia; order Carnivora; family Canidae; genus Canis; species Canis lupus. The sequence continues at coordinate 20,822,865 of NC_049250.1, forward strand.
AATAATCGTAACGGTACTATGTTTAACGTATACTATTTAATTTTTAAGAAAGTAAACCAATTTCATGTATCTTCCAAATAAGGTTGTACATTTGCAACCCAATTTTTTGTTTTTACTAATTGATATTTTAATGGTCATGGCCATAAGAACATCAGGCACACAATTTTATTGGTATTTAGAAACAATCCAACGTTACCTTTAAACAAATGTTGTTATATTTAGTAACAAAAGGGAAAGTACCATGAAGGAAATATTTCCAAATTCTCCTTGCTCATAGAGTAAATCAATGCAAATTGATACTGTGCTCTGGAGAATGATCAACAAGGAGCTAAAACACACTCCAAGGTTAGAAATGTTACGCACGTGTGCCTATAATATGTATATAAACATATATACCCATTTGTGCCAAATAAAACCAGGCTGTGAGACAATAATTTAGCACTGTGCAGCTCCTGAGGAGGAAAACTGATTCACAAGTCAAATTGTCTAAAGGGGAGCGAGTACGGTTGGTTTTTGGGTTTGACAACTGCAATTACAACCACCTCATAACAAAGCATGTACTGACGAAGAAACAAGGTGCAAAGTAAACAGGGGAAGGCAGCCACTCACCTTCGGTGCCATTGGGAGTCATGGAATTACTATTTCTATGAGAGTTATCGAGTTTGGGACCACTGGGGGACTCGCTACTACCACTCAGACGGCTATGCGGGCTGGTTAGATCCTGCATTTCCATAGACCTAAAGACAAGAAGCCTTCCGTGTGACAGATGTACCAAATTCATAACACTACTATTTAATGTGCTAACGACTTGACACCTTTGAAACACAGTCACACAAAAGTCCCATTGTATCTATTTTCTTAGAGTCCAAATAGTCCATCTTACATTTTAACTTCGGTCATGCTTTCATAACATGTGGTGTTCAAAGGTGTCGTTTGCTTTACCTACCCAACCAAACATTCACATGGCACTTTGAAAATCTTTTTTCTTACACAGCTTATCAAATCGCAATGAGACAACTGTATCTATTTTAATTTTCAAAGAAAAGAAAATGCAGTCATGTTTTTTATATTGAGAAAAAGAGAGGCATGATTTCTGTAAAAGGCAAATATGTAAACAGGTATAATAGGAAAAAAAAATCACTTTTCTATGGCATCTGTTTCATCTGATAAATTAGCACTAGGTACTCCCTTATAATTTACCACCCAATTGTAATTTAATGGGTCTCCAAACCAAATAAAACACTTGAAGCCTATAGTGCAGTGACAGGGAAAGAGATAGTCCTGATGCATGTGTTTACTCTGGCAAACTGCTTAATTGTTCCTCTGTTTCCCTTGAAACAAATGCAGCATTAAAACATTATGATGTCGGCTCACTTGTTTGCTTTGTGGATTACATACAGCGTGCCCAATTGAAAAGGGATAAGGCCAACATACAGGGAGTCCCTGCGAGCATTAGCACTTGGAATACCTCAGCTGTCACTTATTCAGAGAAATAACAATTCTACTTCAATGCTGCAATTTTGCATTTTTACCATACAAAAACATTTAAATACCCCCCCCAACCATTTTAGACTCGGTAGTTACTTATCTAGAAAATTATGGTACAGAGGCCACTCCTCTGGTTCATAGTTGCAGAACTATCCATTTATATTTAATATTCTATTAATAGAGAGGAGGGGGTTTATCTAAAGCAACTAAAAACACACCTAGATACTCTTCTGCTTTCTGGCAGCCAATTAAAAAAAAAAATCTAAGGCCCATTCACATTACTTTAAACTTATGTGTTTAAAAAAAGAAGAAGAAAAAAAAAAGAAAAAAGGAGGGGGTATTAACATTCCACTGAAGTGAGGACTGTCCCTGTCCCTGCCCCCCCTCCCAACCAGGTCAATAAAAGCTAGTTATTTTAGAGATTGCACTTAAATAGTTTTTAAAATAGCTTAATATGAACCATGTCACTTCTAAATGAGTTTTTACTCTTCCAAATCTTCTAAATCCAGACTAGAAATGGCTTGCAATCCAACTTTTCTCTCCTAATTCACATTACACATTCACAGTTTACCTAACACCAGAAACTATAGCCCATAATCATTTTCAAACCCAGGCTCCTATTCCCTCTCTACATACTTAAAATGTTTTACAAGCGCGCACACACACAAATTGCTAAGTAATTTCCAACAGAGGCTGTTGCTATTAATAGAAATAATTAAGAAATACTAGACAAAAATAGATATGGGTCACAGAAAGGTAATCTCCAAAAATGTCAAATATCCTTACCTGCAACTTGAGGAAACAGCAACATCTGAACTGGTTTGAGATGTTTGCACCTGTGAGCAGGGGTAAGAAATTAGAAGCTGTTGTTACTCTGCTTCAGTGTCAGCTCTTAATTATACAGAGCACATGGCTGAGAACGACAATGCTCTCTTTTAACCAAAAGAGAAAAAGGAGGATACTGCAGCAGTGAAAGGCATATTGTCTTTAAGTTGAGGTCTCCACTGTTGTTTCCTCCAGCAGGTCTACCCTCCTCCTCCCCTTGTCAGGGGGGAAGGCAGCCAAATGACGGGATAGTGATTCATCACTGGCCTATGACAGCTGCAAACGGGATTACCCCTCCCCCAATCAACATGCAAAGCAGCCTTGCCCAGGCAGCTTGGAAAAGGTGCTTGGAAAAAAAAAAAAAATAGCTATTAGCAAAATGAGTGTGTTTCACAGCAGTTCAAGAATTAATCCTCCTGCATCCTCAGAAGATCTTTCATCCTGTGCTATCACCAGCTGAAACCGAGCTCCCGCCCACCCCTTTGCCTCCTGACAGTCTCTTATCCTTATCAGGATGGTTTTCGCCTAGATTTACTATTTGCCACTTCACGTCTACTGACACGGCTTCTGGGCAACTTTCGGGCAATGCTGGGCTGACTCAAAACGGCCAAGGCAAGTGTTCACACCCCAAAGCACAGCACTGAGGATGGGCTCAGTTACTCGTGCAAACGTACGACTCCGCGAGCGCTGCTCCCGCACTGCCTGGCTGAAAACAGAAGCAGCAGTTAGCTTTCCGTTCAGTTTTCTGCCGTTTAAACCAACCAGGACAACGGATGGCTCCATAATCAAGGTCAGTGTCCCAGTTAGCCAGCATTTGGGTGCCTTTTGTCTCCAGATGAATCAACCAGGTGAACGTGCGGGCTCTGCTAGTCCCTGTCCCTCCTCCAGAGGCAGCGCGAACTGCCAGCAGGTGAAAAGCCCAGGTGAGGGTGGGCTGCTGCCTTACAAGCTCGGGCTGACGCCTCCCAGCGAGGAGCATTCTGAAAAACGCTTAAAATGACTCAGAATTCCAAATCTTTGATGTGCATTTTCATTCAACCTGAACTGACATCAATTAGGGCTACAGAACAAAGATGAGAACCGAAGCATCTCAAATGGCATTAAAGTGATCCAACCAAATATCTGCTCTTGAGTCGTTATTTTTTAAATTCTGATTGATGAAAACTAAGAAATTCTACCTTTTTTGGTGAGAAGAGCACATTGTTACAGTCTGAATGTCTTGGTGTAAGGTTATGTGAAACTTCTAGGTAGGGGTTTCTAGAATATGTGCAGGACGGAAAATAATTAAGAGACGCATTAAGTATTAAGTGAAAATTAATTTTAATGCCTGCAGATATGTCACTTTGTGATAGCAGGGGTCCGCAATTTTTGCCAAAAGTAATGTTCTCACACAAGATTAAATGTTTTCCTTTAGAAACTGCAGCAATCTACCTCAAGGATAAATTTCCTTTTTTTTTTTCTTTTTTTCTGCTTTTATACACCTGGAATAAATTATAGGTGAGAACTAACTTAGTTTTAAGAACTCTCTTGGCCCAATTATGGGAAAGAGTATGTAAAACACACTTTCTGTTAAATGTTAAAATACATTCCTATTTTAACATTGGCTAGATAGTATAATCTTGGAAATAGAAGTTTAGTTTCATTGTATACTTTGCAAGTTTGATTTTGTGGGTTAACGTATCATTAATTAAATTTCAAAGTCAAACTTAAGAATGAACTTCAAAATAAGTCAAACTTAAACTTAAAAATAAGCTATTCTAACACGTTTTCTCACTGAAAAAAAATGCATTTGCACAACAGCATTTTTTTTTTAAATGCTGGCCTGACTCAGTCTCTACTGTACTTTCATACACTACAATTTTTGAAAGCCCATATCCATGATCTTCATTTCATTAAGTATACTTCAGATATATTCTTTTGTGTCTCAAGGATTATTTAAACCATGTGTTGTGTGTTACTGTATTTAAAAATGACTCTTTAATCAAAATAACTTTAAAACAACTAATCCTCACTTAGGCTGGTCAGCTGAATCCACATCGTGGTCCAGGAAAAATAAATCTACTCTCAAGAATGCGAATGCAGACAACAATTAGACACAGATGTGAGCAAAATTAGTTACAGTTTACAAAATGCTACACTTCACATGCTTTTAGTTTTTTATGTGTAGTACAAGATTACAGTCCAGTAAGGAAACATACTCCTAATAATGACTTATCTGAAAAGAACACCTATTTCTGATTGGTGTTGATTTTTTCTTATGTTTGGCAATATCTCTGGAAGTTTTTGTGTTTTAAAGGTCTGAGAGCATAAGGTGTTTCAAAAATCATTAACTAGGCCCATTCCCATTCAAAAAGAAAAAAAAAATTATCTCATGGTTTTCAGAAAAATGCTGTTAGGTGTTCAGTAAGCTTACATTTTCTGCTTTCCATCCATAAACTTAACATGTTTCTTGTCTTCTTCTAATCTGGTATCTTTAATTCAAATGTTCTAGGAGTTTGAAAATATTTCCCATAACATTACAAATAGTCATCTTCTATTACAACGAAGTCACTTCACTTTAATGCTTTTTCAAATTCTTTGTACAGAAAACCCACAGCAGCATACTGAGAGTTGCAAAAAAAAAAAAAAAAAAAAAAAAGAGAAAAAAAGATAGAACTTCGTAGAATTTAAATTCAAGAATTCTGAACTAGTAACTTTGACTTCTGATTAGTTAATGAGGTCTTTTAAGTTTGCCTTTTTTCTAATTAAATTTATAATTCTTCACAGATGTAACTTTTGTTGATGTTCAATTTGTCTCTCTCATTTTGTTAAACCTCACATAGTACTTCGCCAATCCATTGAATAGCCACATTAAATCTGTTAATACCATGCTCTTCAACCCCAGAAATTATTTCCAGAAGGCAAACTTGCTTTGAGAGATCATCAAACAAGACTTAAGGTACACATTTTATCACATTTTCCCTACCACAGAGCTCAGGATGCAGAGCAAAATTCATGACTTTTGCACTGTTTATTATACTTTGCTAAATTACAAATCAAAAGCATCTGACAGCAGATCATGTATGAAGCCAAAAAGTTAATAATGTTCTGTGAAAAGTAAACTGTAAATGGAAAAGGATTCTAAATCTCAGCAGCACAGAGCAAATAAAATGTAGGTACTTGTCTAAATTATGGGTTTTCCATAGGCTTTTTTGCTTGCTAGAAGCAATTTTTATAAAATGACTATAATTTAAAACTTTTTTTCTCCAAACTAAAAAGAAATTTTCAAAGTGAAAGTACTGAACTTATCTAAATAAATAGAGTTGGCAGGCAAGCTGGTTTTGCCCAACCACAGATCAACCTGAGTACTCCCAAATTTGAAAGACAATGGCAATTTTCTAATCAGAATGTATTCTATAAGAATGAGCCTTAGGCATAAATCTGCTTTTTAATCAGAATATATTCTTGCTAAAATTTTCCTCGATCAATATTTCTAACTATGGTGTCAGTGCTGTAATAAAAACCTGAACCTAAAATCGAAATGAACTTCTAGCAAGAGGCAGATGTCTTTTCAATGTTAACACTTATTTGCTCTTTTATCAGAGACTATAAAATGAATGCTCCAACACTATTACTGATTTTAATGTAACATGCTGTATCTCGAACTTCCTCGTTTGAAGAAAGTGACAAAAATCGAGTGCCCCGTGAAAACAAAAACAAGCATTTAAACGACACTGGTGCCACTAGTTTTAAAAGATTGTTTTCAAAATGAGCATTCATCGAAAATGTTGAATGAAATACCTTTGCTATCTGATTAAATGGGAGAAGGAATTTTATTCTCGCTGCAAGTCTTTTTCCTCTTTCTTGTGTATTCTAAAATATGAATTTTCGCATTCAACTGGAAATCTTCTTTTGAGAAAATCATTTATCATGTCTACGAAACTCACATAGCAGTTGACTTCCTTCTGGCAATCTAAAACTGAACAGTGGCTCAATTAGGCTTCTCTGTCTGTCACCGCGAAGAATTTTCAGAATTGAAAACCCAGGGCTGTTTGCTCACTTACTGAACACTCTGGGCCTTAGGAGAACTCAAGCAGCAAGAAAGTCAAATATCAAATATTTGATAATGCAGAAAAGCATGACTATTTATGTATGCATGTCCTCAAACCTCCAGACGGTGGGTGAAAAAACTCACAGAAGCCTAAAATAGAAGCTACTCAGAAAGACACATAAAAAAAAAAAACAAAAACAAAAAAAAACAATCCTAACCCTATAAAACTACACTTTGTGCTTAACTGCTGACTTTTTGTACCCCCTTGTCATTTAAAGAAATGCAACATCAAAACACTTGTCTAAATTCAATGACAGGTCTGAATTTATTGAATTCTTGCAAAAGCTACTTAAACGTGTTCAAAAACTTCTCCCAAGAAATAGAAGCCCATGAGTCATTAGCAATATACTGATTTGGAATGACAAATAACTTTAAATGGCAATTTCAAAAGTTTAAGAATCCCGTTTTACATTTCAAGGTCCATTCAAGTCCTGGAAAGCGTCAATAAGTGAAAACTATATTAATTTAGCGAACGTTTGTTATTTCGCCTATTTGAAGAGGAGCCCGTTATGATACAACGCTTGGGGAAATCTGTTTATTGAAGCCAAAGGATTTCCTTCCCTAAAAAGTGGCATCAATCGATGTCTGCTATCTGTTTGTCCTCTCATAATGGTAATCCCTTCCTCGTTTTCTCATATCAAGCTGAGGTGTGGGTGCAAAGTTGTGTGCGTTGGAGAGATTACACACACGCACTTACCGCTTTCCTCCCTATCCCACAGTAGTATGTGAGGTTCGTGCAGCAAATCAGGAGAGAGGTGAAGTAACCTCCCTACAAGAATGCAGCCGCGTGTCCCGGTCCCACCGCTCACAGGCAACAGGGATCAACAGTTAATTTGTAATTATCTCTTAAGGATGCTAATCGCTCAGACGATCTGGGGGGTTAGGAATCCTCCTTTTAGGATGGAGCCCCTGTGGCTGCCGGAGCCCTCAGGTACAAAGTGTCAGGCTCTTGCTTTTATTTTGCAGCAAATCAAAACACCCCCCGACCGCGCTCCTGCTCTCTGGGGTCTCGCCCACGGGACCGCGGGGGTCAGTCGCTGGGGCTTCCCGAAGGGTCGGCGTGTACTTACAGCGCTTACGGCCGCCGCATCCACCGGCTTACGGCGCCCCTTGGAACGTTCTGGTCTAGCAGAGCTCCATTCCCGACGCGGCTCGGCTCCGGGTTAAGGACGCGCGAGCTCTCGGCAGCGGCCGGCGGAGCGCGGCGCAGCTGCGAGCGGGGCGCCCCGGGAGGGGGAGGCCGGGCCGCGGGCCCAGGCGCCCGGCCGCTGCTGCTCGCTCGGGCTGCCGAGCCACTGAGCGCACACGCTGCCCCCCGCGCCGTCCCCGCCGCGCCCGCCGCCCACAGGAAGGCTCAGAGTCGGAAGTGGCTCTGCACAGTTGCTCCCTCGCCCCAAGCTCGGAGCCATCGGCTCCCACCGTCCTGTTGGGTAACCTCTCCGCGCCCCGCGCTCTTTCCCCACCGAACAGCAGCCGCAGATAGCATCTGAGAACCCTAGACAAAGGCCCGGCGCAATCTCATCCCTCGGTTTGTTTGCGCAGCCTTGTAGGTCTGCCCGTGGAGCCTCGGGGCTTTTCTTGTTTTTGCAACGCAGACCACAGCTATTCTCTTGTTCTAACCTTATTGGTTTGAATGCAACAATTGAAAGGAGCCCTGCTCCGTCTGACTCAACCTTGCTGCTTAAAAAAAATTTATTATGTAAATGAACGCGCCCCATGCTATCTGGATAAACAGCTGTGTGAGAAGAGGTTCTCTGAGACACTGTCAACACACATCTCCTGCTACAGCAGCTACCAATTACGAGCTTTGGGGAGTAGTTACACGTTATCTTTTATACTTTTCCAAAAGTTTGGTTGTTTTTTTTTTTCAGGCCCTGAAACTTGGGGAATCAATAGTTTTCAAGAAAAAAAAAATTTTTTTTTGTTCCAAATGCACCAACTTACAGGTCTGGGAAAAATTTTAAAGAGAGAGAGAGAGAGAGAGAGAGAGAGAGAATGGCCATTTATTTATTAAGTAGGAAAAAGGAGAAAAGAAGCAACCGTGTAAACTGTTATCAGTTAACAATGAATGCCTGAATGATGATTCTGCAGTGATTTCTAGAATGGCTAGTTTTACAGGAACAGTTGTGTGTGTGTGTGTGTTTTTTTTTTTTTTTTTTTTTTTTTTTTTTTTTTGGATATGAACCAGATAGTATTTCAGTGTTAACATCTTAAAGTCATTTTGGGGAAAAGATTTATTTTATCTAGAACATACACTTTGTTCTTTTTAAAAATGCTAACTAAATTCACAGTCTATGCATGATAATCCATAACACTTATCTGGAGAGTTGACCTATTCACATTATCACTAAATTACAGCTTCAGTTTAAAATATTTACTTACTATCACGTTTAAGGCAAATAAATGACTTCGGTTGTTAGATTGATGACAACCGTTATATTGATTTCGAATATTTAAAGAAGGCATCATCGATGTGCCCGTTATGTTTTAATTTGCCAGTCCACACCAAAGTTCAAATGCAAATGTTTATTTTGATACTACTCACTTATCATAACCAATCTTGTTCTCCAAAGTAAAATCTTTATACCCATTGGATTTTCTTTAAAACTGTTTTGCCATTAACGATAATACTATTCTACGTATTTGGTCGTTTTATTAATGATAAAAAGCATCTCTCTCTCTTTTTTAAGGCTCTTGCTTTCATATGAAAAAACATTTTTAAAATCACAGTAAATTCTTAAATGAGTTTATGATACATTTCCAGATCACCAATTAATAAAACAGATACACACAATCTTACCTTTTCTTTGCTAATTTGTAAATGAATGCACCATTCCCATGCAACCAAAACAAAAAGCTTCTAATGAACAAAATTCAGTATGGGCTTTCTCCCCCTCTCCCCCCTGAAAGGATGCCAATCTAAATTCCTCAGAAAAGAACGCATTGTCAAACCTAAGAGTCAGCTTAAACTGCAAACTCACCTAGGATTTCATTTTGTATGGTACCGGCAAGGAATCATGGGCTAGTCATCTGCCATATTTGGGAGGCTAGGTCAAAAATCAGTTGATTGCTATTGGATCTGTTCATATATGCAGCAGAAATAGAATTACATTACCACCTACAGCACTTTCTAAAACCAGAAGTATCAGTTATTCAATATACTAAAGTATATATGCGGAAAATAAAATACAGCACATAATGGAGGTTTCTAGTGCTGTGAAATAAAATGTGATGTTACATTGATTCAATCTATGGTATCAAGCACCCACATAGTAACTGCTTTTGCTATCATATTTATTCCTAAGGTCCATAAAATAAAAATCTGAGGTGCTGGTTGGAGAATTCAACCCTGTTTGAAACTCTACATTAAGCTATTATACTCATGCTTCCCACAGTTTAAAACTTATTTTAGATGTGAAAGGATAAAATATTAGTTTTCTGACCCACGAGAGATTATTTTTGCATATCCAGAGACACAAACTATACGAAGTCAAAACAGCAGGATATCATGTAAAGTATCTGACTTTTATATATAAATAACTTGCATATATTATAATCAAATTTATCATATTACAGTAGTTTTTATATTGAAATTCAATTATTTTTATTTATATAACCAAACAAGATACCATTAAAGAAATGATGCATGTAATAATGAGGAAAATTATGAAAAGCATGATGAAGGTAATATGACCACTAATATGACACAGGTCATGCTTCATAATTATGTAACAAAGAGCTTAGTCATTGGCTAAAAGAAATGTCCATGTGCATATGTGCCAATTTTAAATGGTTTCCTTTTCCTAAAGCAAAATTAGATGGATTAAAAACAATCACATGCTTATCCATAAATTTTATCTGGATACTACTCCTGAATATCAAGTATGCAATAATTACCATACAACTTACACCAAAAATAAGTTATTCTCCAATAAATAGCCAATATGTAAGTCATTACTAATGAGATCCAGTTTGTAGCGTACTGTTAACTTCCTATTTCTAAATTTTCACTAACTACAATTACATAACCTATCCATATCTGTTAAGGACGAAAATGGCCCCTAAATAAAGCCATACACATCACACCAGCAGTTAGAAACATTTGCCGAAAATTTGCCATTTGTAAAGACAGGTAATAGTAGAAAGCATTACCTTCTGATATTTCCTGAAGAAATTTCAACACATAAACATATGAATAGGAGCAAAGAAATTTCGAGTATGCCTTTTCCCCACTAAAGCAAAAAATAAATATATGATTGTATCTGGAAAAGGAAAACATGAAATAGGCAATGGTAACAAAGTGTTTGAATACCCTCAGAGAGACAATATCTTTCATATACTGCATCTCCAAATAGGTTTTATCTTATAGAACAAGCCGTTGCTTAGACACGTGCCTAGTTTTAAAGAAGTCTGCAATTTTGAGAGAAGTTGTTAGTGCTTTCTAATTAACAGAATTTTAAATAAAAGCATAAGTACAAAAATAAACAAATGTCCCTAATTTAAAAAAAAAAAAAAAAGACTAGGGCGGATATAAGAAATTCCTCAGAACAATCAAAAAAGTAACTGAACTTTTCTAAAACTATGAGTAAACAGTTGATTAACCAAATAAAATATAATGAACGCAGAAAACAAATGCTCACAGGCAAGTATTTCTCTCCTTTCTCCCTTCCAGTAACAGTAATAAAGATCATGAGTAATTAGGAAGTTTTCAATGAAAATGTACTCAGAAGTTATTTTTCTTCTACTTTTGTTTACCTTTTAATAATTTTATTACCTGGTCAGCATCAACCATCTCTTACCTCTGTTTCTACCATTCTTAGCAGATTATTGCTCAAGAATAATAGTATGGTCAGTTGCAAAACCATAATTAGCATTTAAAGGCCAATGCATTCTCTTCAAAAGCAAAATCCTAGTTATTATTTCTTCCACACTAACAAAATCAATGAATATCTGATCAATAAAATCAACATTTTTTGATTCAGACTGTTCAAAGTGGAATGGCAAATAGAGTATTCCAAAATACTGTTCTTCTGGTCCCTCTGCTTCCAAATAACTCTCTCTTTTCTCGTGTTCATGCCATGGCATTACATTCCTGGCTTTTTTATGGAACCGTTGGAACAGTGGACGGCTGACGTTAAGATTCTTGCTGGCATTTGGAGTGGTCACTTCTATGACCTCCTCTTTCCCCACTGGCACGAGACCTACAATGAGGGCCCTGCTCCCAGTAGCCTTCTGCTGAAACACAACCAAGTAAAACATCCTCTATTTATTTTAAGAATGATACTAAATCTGCCAAACTGAATGTCTACCAGTATTTTGCTAAATGTTTTCCATTCAAACTCTAACATGAATAGCTTTTAACAGTAAATTTAAGGAGGCAATTACTAACTATTCACTGTACCATGGAAAATTATTTTAATAAATATTGTAGTCTTTATACCAACACAATTTGGAAATATAATCTATTTCCTGGCCCTCTAATAAGCACATTGGTTATTACATAAGCATAATAACATTTATTTATGTAGGGTGGGAAACTTATCATACGTAGTAATGACTGCCTATAGGATGTTTTTTTTGAAAATAATTATTCTAATAGAAAACTTGAGGAGCACTTATTGAAACAAATAATGATAACAAGGGCAATGGTGGATTTTTAAGGAAAGGGAATGGGATGATAGAGGTAAAAGATCTAGAAAAATATGACATACCAGATTTTCTATTTTAAAAGCAACTTATTTTCAAAAATGGCAAACAGAGTTACTTTTTCTCCCTTCTGCCAAAAATATGTAAATAATTGTCTTGGAAGCATATGCTTAATCTCAGCAATAGCTCTTTTGCTTTCTCACACTTTCAAATGGATTTCTGTTGACATGAAGTAACCCAGAAAACCCAGATTTGTCTCCTCTTCAAACTTTTTTTTCTCAAAGCCATGGGCAAAACCAATCTTGTCAGCACCTCCCAATACTTGTAAGAGGATCTGGAAATTTGTTTTGTGTTTTCCAGGTTTCATGACAGCTGAGTTCACAGTTTTTAAATTCTTCAGAAATGTTGACTATCTCATGGAGCAGGGGAGGAAATTAATATTTACTGAGTGCTTATGCATGGCAGGCACCGTGCTAGGCGTTTTATATACATTCTTCATTTATTTTAACAAATAACATGACAATTTATCTGTATGAATCCTGTGTTTTAAAAATATGCCCTCTCCGCCCTAACTATTTGTTCTAGAATCTGCCTCATTTTTCTGATACCATCAAAGTTACCACTAAACAGTAGATGGAGCACTGGGACATCAATGTGTCCTGGGCTGTCTCATCATTTTGGAGCAAGGGGACACCCAATAAAGTTAATAAATCCGGAAAGGTGTGCGACATGTTGAAATGATATATATTGAAATGGTATATTCAATATAGAATAGACACAATGACTATACAATATGTGACTACTCACAAATGTATATTGTAAGTTAGTGTGCAAGTTCAAAAATAAAAATACATTATATGATCCAGAGGGAAGAAATGTAATGAATCCTTAAACCTGAAATGATCAAATCAGGGATATATTCTTTTTCTCATTATTAATCAAAAAAAGGTGAATTACGTTTCTAAAATAGGGAATATAAATATTCCCAACTTTTTCTTCATAATACAAAGGAGACACTAAGGGTCTGAGTGTAGCACAAGCAAATTATATGGACAACTTGTTTTACAGTTCTATCCATTTCTTCCCTTTTGTATTCCTAATTTCAGTTTTCCAGTGTGATATGCTTTGATCTTAATAGCTATTACATCATAAACACTTGATTTGTTCATGAGGAAATAATTACATTCAAAATGTACTCCAAGTGTCCTGATGCATTTGGAGGTAGAGTTTAAGCATCCAGAATCAAGAAGCTCTATTATTATTACAAAGGAATTGCCAGGAAGGAGAAAAATAAAAAACCAAAACTTAATAACCTAGAGATTTTTTTTTCTTCCTTCAAACAGCATTAACTTTTTCCCCCTCCAGTCTTCCAAATCGGAAAAAAGAGTAACCTCTAAAGCTGTTTTAGACAGAAGGTCAGAATTCAAAGGATCGGTAACCTAATCCACAGTGTGCTGCAATCACATTGCTATTGGAAACACAACCAGAAGCACCATTATTCTAGATGTTTTTATTAAGCAATGTCAATAGGTATACAACCTGAAGGTTTCTGTCTACTGTAAAGATTCGGACTTGCAGGCGATCAAGTTGCCTTGGGTCCTTGAATTTTACTTTAGCATGCTGTAGAGCAAGGAAAAAAATAGACTCTGCATTATATACTAAGGATACAATAGCTCCACTTTGTTCAAATACTGAAAGAGGGTACCTTTTTAGGACCGACCTGGAAATAAAGATGACAGTTTTCTAGTCTTTAGGTGTTCACAAGTAATAAAAATTCTTATTTTAGATGGTTTAATATTTGGAGTATTATACTGATTTTTAAAAATTTGCAATTTGTATGCTTTCAAAAAATAGAAGTCTTCTTTCAAGGTTCCTGTTTTAACACCATTAATGAATGACTGTTTTACCTGAATTGCAGAGTAAAACAAAGTCAGGGATCTTGGTTTTTCTGAACTAGTGTATTTTACATGTGTATGGTTCTTAAAAACAATGGCCTGGTTGATAGGGACTTATAGACTGGTGGCTCGTTTTTTTTTTTTAATCAATACTAGGAAAAACAAATAGTTTACCAAGAGGTCAGAGAGCCAGTAGGGGAGACCTCTACTGAACAGTTATCATTGACAAGCCCTGCTGAAAGATCCGCAAAACTCCCATTAGCTCTGGCCTCCTGGGAGAGCTGTTCACTTTCCTTCCTGCCCTTGCCTGAGAGGACAGATCTTCCTCACCAGCAGAGAGTGGATGAGAGGGGTAAGAGGAGGTAAAGGAGGGAGAGAACAAAAACAAAGCAGAAAACGAGAAGTTATTCAAGACAATGATCAGAAAACTAGTTCAAGGATCTCAGCTGTTCTTAAAGAATGAATGTCTATGACTTAGAAATTCTAAAGGAAAAAGATCATGCTTTTAGATATGCAGATTTTAATATGTTTTAAATTTACCTTTACTAGTATCTATGTCTCTTTGGGGAGGCATTGCATTTGATAAATATAAAAATGAAAAAAATATAAAAGAACTAACTCACCGCAAATAAATTCATTCATGACTAATAACCAAAGACTGTTTGGAAGGAAGGTCCACTAAGCTCTCTATTTACAATTTCCCCAAATCATGTTGTTTCCCAACCAATGAATGGCCTATTTTGAAAAAAGATTTTTGAATGAGATATTTCACATTAAGACATTTCTGAAGCTTTATATGCCACATCTTTCTGTACTTTTGTAGGTTTTTTTTTAAAGGATTTTATTTATTTATTCATGAGAGACACACAGAGAGAGGCAGAGACATAGGCAGAGGGAGAAGCAGACTCCCTGCAGGGAGCCTGTTGTGGGACTTGATCCCAAGACCCCAGGATCACGACCTGAGCCAAAGGCAGATGTTCAACTACTGAGCCACCCAGGCGCCCCCTTTCTGTACTTGTGGATTTTGTGTCTATCATTGTTCAAAATTTAAATGCTGCCCTTTCCTTTAAATTTGTAGAACTACCAAAATGTACCAATAGTCACTAGAAAAAAAAAAAAAAAAGCACTAGAGATCCAAGTTCTAATTCCAGATTTAGCATAGGTTTTCTCTGTGCCCTTTATTATCACAATACTTAGACTCTCAATTTATAACCTGTAAACAGGCTACCTATAAAATGGATGCAAGAAGGTTACACATCTTACCAAAATGGCATGGGGATAAAAATGTTTGCTGTAGGGGCACCTGAGTGGCTCAGTGGGTTGTGTCTGCCTTTGGCTTAGGTCATGATCTTGGGGTCCTGGGATGGAGTACCACATCTGGCTCCCTGCTCAGTGGGGAGCCTGCTTTTCCCTCTCTCTCTCTCTGCCCCTCTCCCTAGCTCATGCACTCATCCCCCACAAATAAATAACAAAATCTTAAAAAAAATATTTACTGCAAGGGTAAAACTCTCATAGATAGTAAACTAGCAATAGAAAACTGAATTTCAATGATTTCCCTGAATTTCTTTTGCTTCTGTGTTTTTATTTTCCCTACACATTGTTACGTTTGCCCTGTATTGGAAACTCTAAAGTGGACTGGCTAGGGACATTATTGTCATAGAGGAGTTAATCTCATTCTCATGTTCAAAACATATTTAAATCACTTTATAGAACAAATTGAGTCATTGAAACTGCGCCAGGAATTTGCCATCCAGACAATAGGAAATAACCAAATTCTAAGGAGATGAAGAAATGAGAAGAGACCTGAAGTCACTGTATCTACATGGGCTATGTTTTTGAGTGGGACAAGAAAATGAAATAAAGAGTTAAGTTCCACTGAAAAAGAAGTGATCATCGACATGTTTAGTTTTACCTATCATATTCCTCACAAAGTGCTCTTTACTGCAAAGCAGTCCATATTTCCCTTTTGAATTCTTAATGGGAAAATTCAGGAAAATTAATTTTAAAAAATGTAAAGGGATACATAAGCGTTTTCTTTAAAGAAACCCTACATCTTCACCTTTCAGAAATACAGCCACAATATTGTCATTTTCAAATTCTGCTGCTTGTAGGTTATTCAGAAATTTAACTAACCAAGCTAGTTAGTGGGTCTGTCAGCCAATCAGTCACTCAACAGGTATTTACCATGCATCTGGTATGTGCTGAGTACTGTGGCAAGTAGGGGACAAAGCAGTAAATGAATAAATTCCCACTTATCATGTGTGCATAAAAGTGTATAATAAATTAAAATATGGCCAACTGACATAAACATTTATTTTTGCTTTTTTTCTACAAACCCCACTAAAGCAATAGTAAGCGGATTTTTTAAATAAAGCATAAATACCAAAGAACAAAGAAGGCAGCTAATAAGAAAATGATAAAAAAAAATTAGAGGCAAAAAACCAGACAGACCATTAGTATCTGGCTTAGCGAATCTGAGAATGCTGAATCAAAAGCTGGCAGTGAGGAAAGCTGAAAAGATACCTAATTTACACCACCAAAGCCCCAAACATTTCAGGAATTGGAGGTACCAAGTACTTTTGGAAGTAGGAATAAAAAAAAAATACAAAAAAAAGAAGGGTACAAATCAGTTTAAGAAGCAGTTAGATTCACTCTTAGATGCCACTCCACATAGTCAGTAAAATAAATACACTTGGACTAAAGGAGAAGCTCTGGAATGTGTTCTGGAAGGGGTACCGTACTAAAACAGGTAGATTCTGTTTGCAGAACCCTGAATGCTGGGACACACCGAATTCTGGGACAACTGCCCTTGTTTCCTTCCATTAAACCTTTCCCCATTTGGATTTCCTAGAATAATGGCAGCTAAATCTAGGATATCCAGGCAGTAGATAAAAAGGGCCTTCACTAAGAATTTTAACTAGCCCAAGTGGAAAGACTTGAGAAACTTATACCTGGAGGTCTCTTAAAGAAAAGACCCAGCCTAACTGCCCTACCATAGCAACCATGGTCTGTGAGTCCCCAGACAGTCAATTCCAAGGTGCTCCACTTGTATGTATAAGCCAGTATTCAAGGGTTAGCTGTGTCTGAGGAAATCTTCTTGCAAGAAATTAGGAAACCAAATGAACAGAGAAAAGCAATCTGAGGAAATAGAGGTCAGGCAAGAGCCAGAAAAACAAAAACAAAAAACTCTCATTAATAATCACAGAGAAATAAGATAGTTGATAAGATAGAAAAGTAATAATAATGAGATTTTAAAAAAGAGAAATATCTAGCAAGAAAGAGCCCTTAGAAAGAAAAAGCAGATGAGCAGAAATGTGTAACTGAATGTTTGAAAAAATAAAATTGAAGAAGTTTTGTAGAGAATAGAGTAAAAAACATGGAAAAAACAAGAGAAGAACAGAAAATACAATAATAAAATAAAAATAAAAGAAAATATGGTGGTCCAACATCAAAATAACTGGAGTTCCAGAAGGAAAGCAGAGAAAATGAAGGGTAAAATTTAAATAAATAATTCTAAAATAGTTCCTAGGACATTAAACTTCATATTGAAAGAGCTCAATAATACCCAACAAAAAAAAATATTTTTTAAAAAAAAGGGTGATGGACATTGTTGAGACATTTCAAAAATCCTTGGGAAAAGGGTAGCCCCTACATGCATCCAAAGAGAAAAAAAAAAAAAACAGGTGACAGACAAAACAGATCATGTGACTTCAGGATTTCTTAATTGGAACCTGTAGTTTTAGAAGGTAATAGAACAATGATTTCAAATTCCTTAAGGAAAAATAAGTCTCAACTTAGAATTTTATAACCTAAAATACTTTATAACAAGTAGGAAAATTGAAGATACTTAAATCAAGTTGAGGGTATTTGCAGTCATGTCAGGTTTTAAAAAGTTTATTTCAGAAGTATCTTTTTTCAGGAAGCTAACAGAAGACATGTTTTAGTGAAATTTGGGAGTTAACCTCCTTTATGAAATAAGTAGAAGTCCTCCACAGAGGAAGAGAAGAATCTAATCCCTGGTGTTGGTAGTAAAGAGAATTTCTAGGATGATAGCTCTGCACCAGGCATGGCTGTCCAATCCAGAAGAGGTCAGAAAGCACCAGAAAGGTTTTCAAGATGAAAAAATTGATAAATAGTTGATACATCTGAGCACATGGAAAGAAGAGTTAAATAATCAAGGGAGGGTATGAAATTGAATTATTAAAAGAAATTATAGAATACTACATGCAGCTGCTGAAAAGGGCATACATGTAGATGGAATGATACAAATGCCAAAGATCTGGAAATATCCATATTGGAATGATGGCAGGACTGACAAAATTTTTGTGTGTATGTGTTGACGTGGGAGTGAGATGAAAGAGGAATAAATATTCATCTTCCATAGTGGCAAATCAATAAGTAATACCTAAAAATGAAACAAAAATCAGTGAGGAATAGTATAGCAAGATTAAGCTGAAAAGTTAGAAATGGTTTTATCTGGGAAAGGCAAAGATAGATGAAAGGTAGGATTCTCCTCTCCACAATAATTTTTAAAGAATTGACTTTCACAATTATGTGCATATAATTTTGATTAAAATAAAAATGAAAAAAAAAACCCAGACATTTTCCTGATCCTGACCCTCTGTGTGTATATTACTTATTGACAAGTACTAAAGTATATTTCAGGTAAAATTTGATACAGAGGAATATGGGAAAAGGAGTGGGTGATGTGTTAACTAGTTAAGGAAAGCCTTGTTGAGGAGGTGTCACTTGAGGCATAGATAATGAAAAGGTGGCAGACTAAAAGAGCTAATAAAAGAAGAACAAAGCCAGTAGAAGAAAAGAAATAATAAAGATTAGAATAGAAATAGAGACTAAAAAACCCAATAGAGGGCAGCCCCAGTGGTGCAGTGGTTTAGCGCGCCTGTGGCCCAGGGCATGATCCTGGAGACCCGGGATCCAGTCCCACGTCGGGCTCCCTTCATGGAGCCCGCTTCCCTCTGCCTGTGTCTCTGCCTCTCTCTCTCTGTGTGTCTCTATGAATAAATAAATTTTTAAAAATCTTTAAAAAAATAAAAAAATAAAAAACCCAATAGAACACATAAATGAAACCAGGAGATAGTTCTTTGAAAAAATAAACAAAATTGATAAAACCTTAACCAGATTTAACAAAAAGAGGGAGACTCAAAAAAAATAATAAAATCAGAAATGAAGGAGAAATAACAATCAACAACACAGAAATACAGATGTTTATAAGAGAATATTATGAAAAATCATATGCCAACAAATTGGACAGCCTAGAAAATGCAGATGAATTCCTAGACACACAACCTTCCAAAACTGGATGAGGAAGAACTAGAAAATCTGAACAGACCAATTACCAGTGTGAATCAATAATTTAAAAAAACACTCCCAATGAACAATAGTCCAGGACCAGATGGTTTCACAGGTGAATTCTACCAAATGTTTAACGAAGAGTTAATACCTATTCTTCTCAAACTATCGCACAAAATGGAAATGGAAGGAAAGCACTCAAATTCATTCTATGAGGCCAGCACTATTCTGATGCCAAAACTAGGTAAGACAGTACAAAAATAAAGAGAATTCTAGGCCAGTATCTCTAATGAACAATAGAAACAAAAATCTTCAACAAAATCTTAGCAAAACAAATGTAACAATATGTTAAAAAAATCATTCACCATCATCAAGTGGGGTTCATTCCTGGAATGGAAGTTTTGGCTCAGCATTCACAAATCAATCAGTGTGATACATCACATTGACAAGAGAATGGATAAAAAATATATGATCACATTAATACATGCAGAAAAAGCATTTGACAAAGTGTAACATTCATTCATGATAAAAAAAAAACCTCTCAAAAAACTAGGTTTAGAGGAAATATAACTCAACATGATAAAAGCCATGTATGAAAAACCCACGGCTAGCATCATATTTAATGGTGAAAACCTGAGAGCTTTTCCTTTAAGATCAGGAACAAGACAAGGATGTTCACTCTCACCATTTTTATTCAGCATAATACTAAAAGTCCTAACTACGGTCATCAGGAAAGAAAAAAAAGGCACTGGGGTGGCTCAGTCTGGTAAGCAGCCGCCTTCAGCTCAGGCCATGATCTCAGGGTTCTGGAATTGAGCCCCATATTGGGCTCTCTGCTCAGGGAGTCTGTTTCTTTCTCTGCCCCTTCCTCTGTGATCTCGCTCACTCTCTCAGATAAATAAAATCTTAGAAAGAAAAGAAAAAGAAATAAAAGGCATCCAAATTGGTAAATAAGAGTAAAACTTTCACTCGTGCAGATGATGTGATACTATATAGAGAAAATCCTCAAGACTCCACCAAAAAACTACTAGAACTAATAAATGAATTCAATAAAGTCACAGGATACATAATTAATATACACAAGCCTGTTGCATTTCTATATACTAATAACGAAGCAGAAAGGAAAATTAAGAAAACAATCCCATTTACAATTGCACCAAAAATAATAAAATACCTAGGAATAAACTTAACCAGGGAGGTAAAACACCTGTATTCCAAAAACCATAAAACATTGATGAAAGAAATAAAAGCTGACAGAAACAAATAGAAAAATATTCCATGCTCATGAATTGAGGGAACAAAAACTATTAAAATGTCCATACTACCCAAAGCAACCTGCAGAGTTAATGCAATCCCTATCAAAATACCAACAGCATTATTCACTACTAAAACAAATAATCCTAAAATTTGTATGGAATCACAAAAGATCCTGACTCACAATTCCTGATTTCAAGTATACTATAAAACTGTAGTTATTAAAACAGTACGGTACTAGCACAAGAATAGATACATAAATCAATGGAACAGAACAGAGAACACAGAAAGAAGCCCATGATTATATAACCAATTAATCTATGGCAAAGGAGGCAAGAATACACAATGGAGATAAGATGGTCTCTTTAGTAAATGCTGTTGGGAAAAATGGACAGCTATGTGCAAAAGGATGAAACTGGACCACTTTCTTACACCATACACAAAAATAAACTCAAAATGCATTAAGGACCTAAATGTGAGACCTGAAACCATAAAAATTCTAGAAGAGAGCACAGGCAGTAATTTCTCTGACATCAGCTAGAGCAACATTTTTCTAGATATGTCCCCTCAGGAAAAGGAAATGCAAGTAAAATTAAACTCTTGGGACTACACCAAAGTAAAAACAATAACAACAACAACAACAACAACAACAAAGTTTGTGCAGTGAAGGAAACCATCAACAAAACAAAAAAGGCAACCTATTGAATAGGAGAAGGTATTTGCAAATGATATAGCTGATAAGAGGTTACTATCCAATATATATATACAGAAGTTATACAACCCAACACACACACACACACACACACACACACACAATTTAAAAATGGACAGAGGACCTAAATAAATTTTCCCAAAGAAGACATCCAGGTAGCTAATGAACACATGAAAAGATGCTCAACATCACTCATCATCAGGGAAATGCGAATCAAAACTACAATGAGATATCACTTCACACCTGTCAGAATGGCTAAAGTAAAGAACCTAGACAAGTGATGGAGAGGATGTGGAGAAAGGGGAACCCTTATGCATTACTGGTGGGAATGCAAACTGGTGCAGCCACTGTGGAAAACAGTATGGAGGTTCCTCAAAAAATTAAAAATAAGATTACCTATGATCTAGTAATTCCACTACTGAGTATTTACCCAAAGGAAACAAAAACACTAATTTGAAAATACATATCCACCCCTATGTTTACTGCAGCATTATTTACACAGTAGCCAAATTATGGAAGCAGCCTAAGTGTCCACTGATAGATGAAAAGACAAAGAAGATGTGATATATATATATTGTATACATAATATATTGTAATATATAATGTGTAAACTATATATTTATATAAATTACATATTTATATAATATATAAATAGCATAAAAATAATATAGATATAACAATATAATATTGTTCAGCTATAAAGGAATGCAATCTTGCCATTTGCAAAAATTGGGTGAACCTAGAGGGTATAATGCTGAGATAAGTCGTCAGAGAATGACAAATATCATGTGATTTTACTCATACGTGGAATTTAAGAACAGGAACAAACAAATTTTAAAAAGAGACAAATCCGACTCTTAAATATAGAGAACAAACCATCGGTTGTGGGGGGCTGAGGATGAGTGAAATAGATAAAGAGGATTAAGGATACACTTAACGTGAGGAGCACTGAGTAATGTACAGAATTGCTGAATCATTACATTGTACACCTGAAACTAACAAAGCACTATGTGTTATTGATATGTGAATAAAAAATAAAACCAAATTTTAGAAACGAATTTTAAAACTCAAAAAGAAAAAGAAGTGATAGACTTGTAAAATTTTTTTTTTAATTATTTATTTATTTATGATAGTCACACAGAGAGAGAGAGAGAGAGAGGCAGAGACACAGGCAGCGGGAGAAGCAGGCTCCATGCACTGGGAGCCCGACGTGGGATTCGATCCCGGGTCTCCAGGATCGCGCCCTGGGCCAAAGGAAGGCGCCAAACCCCTGCGCCACCCAGGGATCCCGACTTGTAAAAATTTGACATGGAGGGGATGCTGTCCACTGAAAATAAACAGCAAGTTCAAAGGGAACAAGCTTGGCCAGTAGGAGGGAAGAAAGAAAGAATTGTGGAAGATAGTTGACAAGAAGGAAAGAATAGGACCTGCCTGGGTGTGGAGCATGGGTTACTGTAGGCCAATTAAAGAGCTGAGATTTTATTCTTAGTAAAATAGAAAATTACTAGCAATCCTTTTTTTGTTTTGTTTTATTTTATTTTATAATTTATTTTTGATCAGAAGAGTGACTCTGTCTGACTTACATTTAAGAAAGATCCCTCCGGCTGCTCTGTGGAAAAGAGACAACAGGAAAGAGAGAATAGAGGCAGGGAGGCAAATGGGGCTGAGCGGTAGTTAAGGTAAGAGGTGGTGGTAATCTAGACGAGAGTTTTATCGGAGGAGATGATCATACGTAGTCAGATTTAGGGCATATTTTTGAATTAGACCCAATGGGACTGGTAGATTGGATGTGGGTTTGAGGCAAAGAAAGAAATTAAAGATGACTCCAGTCTCTCCGCATAAACAATAAACACCACTGATTTGACTTTCATCTCCATTCATTTCTTCTTTCTGCTTTCTTGCTCATACAATAACATGACATAAACACAAAGAGCCTGAATAATTACAATCTAAATAATTGAACATTAACTAAAAGTCTTTTCATTACTATCTAGTCAAACAATCTAACACATCCCCTCCCCCCTCCCACTTACGTGTCACGAGCATCCTTTGTCATCCCAGTATACTCTGCTCACTCCTGTTGCTGTTCATGTTTCTGCACTCTCACCAGCCTGATATAAATGTCTTCACTCCTCTTTTCTTTTCAGCCTACCTCTCATCTGCTGCTGGCTTCTGTCTCAACATGGCAGGCTATTACTTTTGATAGCTCCCATTGAACCATGCCTCCCAAAAAGACTAATTCTAGGCTTGGCAAATGGAATATTAGTAAGGATGATGCATGCGGAGAATTGTACTTGCACCTTGGGGTTTATCCCCTACATATGCTCCTCTCTGGACCCAGCCACCATGAAGGAAGTCCAATTTGCTATATGGTAGAACAGAAGTCCCAGTCTACCAGTCATCCCACCAAGGTACTGGATGTGACAGCCAAACCTTCTTGTATATTCCAGCTCTAGTTATTTTTTTTTAAGTATGTGTATTTTTAATTCTCTTTGCCTATTTCACCCATCCCTCACCCCTCAGGTAACCACCAGTTTGTTCTTTATAGATGAGTCTATTTTTCGGTTTCTTTCTTTTTCCCTTTGTTCATGCGTTTTGTTTCTTAAATTCCACATTAGTAAAATCATAGGGTTTTGGTTTTCTCTGACTGATTTCACTTAGCATCATACCCTCTAGTTTCATCCATATTGTTGCAAATGGTCACGTTTATTTCTATGGCTGAGTAATATTCCATTGTCTGTGTGTGTGTGTGTGTGTGTGTGTGTGTGTGTGTCTCACATCTTCTTTATTCATTCATCTACCAATGGGCATATGGGCTACTTCTATAATTTGATTGTTGTAAATAATGCTGCAGTAAACATAGGGGTGCTTATATCATTTTGAATTACTGTTTTTGTATTGTTGGGGTAAATATCCAGTAGCAGAATTACTGGATCATATGGTAAATCTATTTTTAATTTTTTGAGGAACCTCTATACTGTGTTCCACAGTGGCTGTACCAGTACATGAGGGTTCCTTTTTCTCCTCATCCTTGTCAACACTTGTTTCTTGTGTTTTTTTATTTTACCTATTCTGACAGATGTGAAGTGATATCTCATTGTGTGTGTGTGTTCTTTTAAAGATTTTATTTATTTATGAATATAGAGAGAGGCAGAGACACAGGCAGAGGGAGAGGCAGGCTCCATGCTGGGAGCCCAACACAGGAATCGATCCCGGGACTCCAGGATTGTGCCTTGGGCCAAAGACAGGCGCTAAACCACTGGGCCACCCAGGGATCCCCCTCATTGTGGTTTTGATTTGCATTTTCCTGATGATTGGTGATGGGAGAATCTTTTCTCTTGTCTGTTGGCGATCTGTATGTTTTCTTTGGAGAAATGTCCATTCAAGTCTTCTATTCATTTTTAAATGAGATTATTTGGGGTTGTTTTTTGGTGTTGAGTTGTATAAGGTCTTTACATACTTTGGATATTATTCCTTTATCAGATACATCACTTGCAAATATCTTCTCCTATTTGGTAGGTTGTCTTATAGTTTTGTTGATAGTTTTCTTTGCTGTGCAGAAGTTTTTTTTATTTTGATGTAGAC
This sequence comes from Canis lupus familiaris, assembly GCF_011100685.1. Lineage (NCBI taxonomy): Eukaryota > Metazoa > Chordata > Mammalia > Carnivora > Canidae > Canis > Canis lupus. Next base: position 20,847,673 of record NC_049250.1, read on the forward strand.
ACAAGTTTATTTTAGCCTTTGTTTCCTTTGCTTAAAGAGACATATCTAGAAAAATGGTGCTATGGCCAATGTCAGAGAAATTACTGCCTGTGCTATCTTTTATAGTTTATATTTACAGTTCAGGTCTCACATTTAGGTCCTTAATCCATCTTGAGTTTATTTTTCTGTATAGCATAAGAAAGTGGTCCAGTTTCATTCTGTTGCATGTAGCTGTCCAGTTTTCCCAACACCATGTGCTGAAGAGACTTTTTCCTTTGTATATTCTTGCCTCCTTTGTCATAGATTAAGTGACCATATAATTGTGGGTCTCCTGTGTGACCTCATCCCTTCTTTGCTGCAAACACCATATATATATATATATATATATATATATATATATATATATATATATAGTAGTGATATATACCAAAGCATCATCTCTGATAACACAGAGCTATTTCTAGAAGCCTGATATAGACCCTTTCCTTTCTCAGCAATTATGTCTTCCTCCATCACCCTGAAGTCTTTCTCCCATTAAGATTACTTTGAAGTTAGGGATGATGTGAAGATAGAACGTAAAGGAAGTCTCTTTAGGACAAGAAGGGGGCAGGCCGGGTGGCTCAGCAGTTTAGCGCCGCCTTCAGCCCAGGGCCTGATCCCGGAGATCTGGGATTAAGTCCCACGTCAGACTCCCCACCTGGAGCCTAGTTCTCTCTCTGCTTGTGTCTCTGCCTCTCTCTCTCTCTGTGTCTCTCACGAATAAATAAATAAAATCTTGGGCAGCCCTGGTGGCGCAGCGGTTTAGTGCCGCCTGCAGCCCAGGGTGTGATCCTGGAGACCCGGGATCGAGTCCCATGTCGGGCCCCCTGCATGGAGCCTGCTTCTCCCTCTGTGTCTCTGCCTCTCTGTGTGTGTGTGTGTGTCTCTATGAATAAATAAATAAAATCTTTAAAAAATAAATAAATAAATAAATAAATAAATAAAAAATAAATAAATAAATAAAATCTTAAAAAAAAAAAAAAAAAGCACAAGAAGGGAACAAGAAAAGGCTTCCAGTTCTGGGTACTGGTTTTTGGAAATGGAAATTTATGTAATTAGTTAAGGTATGTCAGACTTAAAAGTAGCTGGCTCTAAGAAGGGGGACTAAGCCTAAATCTAAGGCTCAGGTTTGAATCTTTAGAATGTGCAACTAAGTCCCATGCTTCAATCAAAACCATCAAATGGTCAATAACCAAGAACCAGTAACCTTGCCTGGCATTACCTTAGGATCTGGTAAGATTACCATAACTCCAGGAATTTACAAAAATCTATTTTAAAAAATAAAGATGTGTATAGGTGTTTTATTTTAAAGTGAAAATATAAAATGTTAAGAAACGAATGAAGAAATCAGAAACCTTTACTATCAGTGCTTTAAGTTTGAAGGCCAGTGAGATAATGTATTTTATAATCATTAGGCTCCTCTGTATATTCTTTGTCGACTCTTTAGATTTTGACCGTTACCACATTCTAAAATCAAAGACCAGAGGCCATAATTTGAAATGGCTAAGGGAATTTGATTAATTAAGTGCAGTTAATGTTTTTTTAAAAATATTTAATTTATTTATTCATGAGAGACACACAGAGAGAGAAACAGGCAGAGACACAGGCAGAGGGAAAAGCAGGTTCCATGCAGGGAGCCTGATGTGGGACTTGATCCCAGGACTCCAGGATCATGCCCTGGGCTGAAGGCAGGCGCTAAACTGCTGAGCTACCCAGGGATCCCCTGTAGTTAATGTTTTTTTGTTTTGTTCTGTTTTGTTTTAATTTTTGCTCTCCCTTTTTAAACAATTTATTTTATTTATTTGAGAGAGAGTGCATGAGCAGAGGGGAGCGGCAGAGAGAGAGATGGAGAAGCAGGCTCCCCTGCTGAGCAGGGAGCCTGTTGCAGGGCTCAATCCCAGGACCCCGAGATCATGACCCGAGCCAAAGGCAGATGCTTAACCAACTAAGCCACCCAAGTGCCCCTAAGGAAGTTTCAATTGGTTAAATATGTGAGTTCATTAAACCAAACAAATAAGTGAGAGTAATTTTTCTTATATTGTGACAAATAACCAGATTTAAAAGTAAAATAAGGTCTGTAGGCTTTGGGATAAACCACTATATTAAAACACAAGGGAATATATAAATTCCTTTTTATATACAAAAGCCTTCCTCAAGCATGAGAACACACTCCAGTATGGCAGACAGAAGGCAGCCAAGAATTCCTGGGTCTCTAATAGGGACATGAAAGTGCTAAGAAACTTGATGAGCTGAGTAGAGGCTTTTGTGACAATGAGGAGGTCACAGATAGGTCACTGAGCCTTGGAGGCCACTGTGGGGACCAAGGACTTGAAGAGAATGAACCAGCATGATGCTAGACAGGACTACACAGGACCAGCCATGCCTGGGCCCTCTACCAGGTAGGGTTCACAGCGATCAAGCGGACAAGGACATCTCTGCAGGGGGCTATAGAGAACATGTGTATGTGAGATGCAATAGCTATACCTACGCCAAGGCCAGGATGGCACGAATGCACCCCCAGGCACATAGATCACCCCAAGGAGAAGCAAAGAGGTGCCATAGGATCCAAACTATCTATCGGAGCTTACATCCTAAAAGGACCATCTGTTTACCTAAGAGATCTGTGACCTTGAAATAGACACATTTAAGGATCTTTGCTGCTGTTGTGGCTAGTTTTTGTTTTGCTACTGTGTACTCGGAAGCAGGATGCAATCAGTTATGGAAGATAAATTCAACTTTGAATTTACATCTGAGTCATGTGTAAACTGTAATAGCACTGCCCCTAGTAGATGACATCTTCTAAGCTCCAAACTCAATCTACCCATTGAACTTCCCATACTGCCAGATTGTCTCCATAAAATATAAACCTCATCACATCTCTCACTGCAAAATCCTCTCACTTCAAACTCACCAGTTTATCACAGCAGCCCTGGATGACCTGGTATAAGCCTCCTTATCCAGCCTGGAGTTCTCATTTACTGTATACACCTGTTCCTTCTAGCCATTCTGAAACATGAGTAGGTCCCAAACCTGACCTTTGAGTTCACACCTATGTTGTTCCCTGTGCCTGGAACTTCTAGCCCCACCATCTATCTGGATTCAGCTCAGCATCACTCTGGCCATCCTTTTCCCACAATCCTACCCCTCCTTTGTGTAACCAGCTAAATTTCCCATAAACACTTCAAATGCAATCTCTACCAAAGTAAATGCATATTCTTAGCCCGAAACCTGCTTCTCTATTTCTCCTTTTGGGGGTGTAACAAGTAATCCAAGCTGGGAATATAAACGGTTTTTTACTCTTCTTTCTCCATATCCAAATCCAATGCCAAGACGAGCTCATACCACCTCTACATATCTACCCCAGTCTCCTTATGTCTTGCCCTATGCCCACTGCCCAGCTCAGACAGCCTCGCAGCTGATGGTTCTCTTCCATTCACACTGCAGCCAGCATGGACTTCATACACAGGGATTCTGACAATTTCACTGCAAGGCTTCAAATCCTTTAACAGCTAACAACACTCCATGAACAAAGACCGAATCCATAGAAAATCTTGTGAAGCTCTCTGTGGTCTAGATGTCAGCCACCTTTCCAGTGTACCCCCCAACCACCTACCTGCTTGCCCTTCATGCTCCAGTCCTAATTGCCTGCAGTTTCCTTGGACACATATGCTTTTCCTCAAGACACCTTTACTCATGTCATCCCTGCCATTGGAAATGTCCTTTAAACTTTCAGTTAGATACCAAATGACAAGAAAGCAAATTACCCCCAGTCTGTAAGATTGCTCAATCTTCTTCATGCCAGTGTGAGATGAAACTTCCCTTAACTTCTTGTGCTATTTTACACTTGCCTGGAAATTGGGTACATGAGGGCATTGGAAAAATGTAGGAGAAAGAGGGAAGAGAAAGAGTCAGGTTGAGTCCTGGGACAAGGCACACCCAAAAGATGAATTAGGAGCAAATGGATTGACAAGGTTTGGATTTTTGAAAAGACAGCAAAAAACTGGAAAACTGGAATTCATTTTTATCAGGGCTAAGGTAAGGATATTTTATTAAATTTATCCTTATGGTATTATTTCTAGAGCCAAGGTCCTACATTTGTGAGTACCTATTGTGCAGACAGTTAACACTTTGGATGTAAAAATTTCCTTGAATATTTCCTCCTTTCTAGTTCTATTAGAAGAATGCAAAGATACTCCAGCACACACACATGTACACACACACACTGCCCCCACCACACATGCTCTGGTGTGCAGACATCGTTTATAATTTTCTTCCTCCATGTGTCACTGGGGGATTTATCGGTATTTTAGTTAACAGGTTGATTCTAGGCTCTTATAATATAAAAAGCACTTTGTATACACAACATGGGCACAGATCCAGAGTAATGCCTTTAAAGCCTGGGGCACTTTAAAATTTGTTTTACATCAAGCTAATCATGTCATGAATCTGCATTTTCATTATACATCACAACCATCCTTATTTTTACTAATGACATACAAGATGAGAAGAAACAGAACGCATATATTAAGACTACCATCTGATCTTCCATTTGTTAGAGTAAAACTAGACATTTTAGTAGAACCACAGATGAATTACATAATATTTATGAAGGGATCTTACAATAAAAATGAAGAAATCAAAACCAGATGAAAGTAGATAAAAGCTTAATTTTCATAATTAAAATTATATTATACTGAATAGAAGCAGTACTTATACAGTGGTAACAAATTACTATGTAGAATATTGAATTACTTTGCATTTCAAGTTGCTAAAGTATACACAAATTTGTTACATAAAAAATATTTCAAGGCTCTCTACCTCAACAGACATAAATTAGATTAAAAAGATCAAGTATCCCAACTATCCCAATGGTTAAAGTTATATCAGAGCTAAGTTATCCACCTTAAATTGTAAATACATTAAATTTAATTTTATATTCACTTCACATGTATTTTAGCACACAGTATTATTTTATGCCACAAAGATTTCTTTTTAATTCTTTGAAGTTGTAATTTTTTATGTTGAATCATTATATTGTACACCTGAAACTAATATAAGATTGTATGTTAATTATACTTCAATTTAAAAAAAATTCGCTCTCAGAGACAGAAACTACAATTTTAAGTGTTTTCTATGTTTATAATCTCTAGATCTTCAAGAGTTGCATCGAATTTCCCAACCTCACTAAGACAAGTTTAGAACTCTGATTCTAATGATTCTAATGATTCAGATGATACACTATCTGACATGGTAATTGGTTCTTTTCATGTTGCTTACATTATCAGCCTGCATATATTTTAAATTGGTGTGCCTGTTCCCCATCAAAACATTTTTAGGAACTTATTTAAAGAGCTTAACCTTTCCATGTAGATTTCTTCTTTTCTAAGCTTTGTGAGATCCAGAGTGCTGCTGACTTATCCTCCCCCAGATCCCACTGCCCTTTCATGATGGGATTTCTCATCTTTTAGAACTTACTTTCGGTAGGACCTACCCCAGGTTGGGGTAACCAAAGCCAGGTTGGGGCCTCTCCCTGGAATTTCATTTGTTCTCACAAATATCTAGATCAGGAATATTTCTCCCTGCTGTTCTGGCAGATATTCCATCTCCCCTTCTAGAATATAAGCTTCCTGAAAACAGCAACTATGGTCTTGTTAAGTGTTTGCTGATGAATAAAGGAATGAAAGAAGCTATAAAAACAACAGCATCAATCTTTTCCCCCTAGTATTATTCTTTACATGGTGCTTTTGTGTGTTAGGAAGGCAAAGGGCAAAATCAGCATAGAATCCTTCTCTCAGGCAATGGCAATTCCCCTGGAGGGAGAAATGCAACTTACTCTTGAATCCAAGTTTTAAGTAAAGCACATTGATAATAGTGCTTTGATCTGATAATTAATAGTCCTCAGAATGACATGCTCACTGATGCAGTAATTTTTAAGTAAGAACTGTATACCTCTATACCAAACTGTAGCAAATAGACCCTCATAGATTTAAAATATTAAAATACAATGTAAAAGATCTTTCTAAATTAGTAACTGAAGAATGAAGCTAATGGCTTTTTAGATATGCTAGCACTATTTTTAAGATTTTATTTATTTGAGAGAGTGTACACACACAAGTATGGGGGAAGGGCAGAGGAAGAGGGGGAAACACAGTCCCCACTGATCAGGGAGCCTGATGAGGGGATCATGACCTGAGCCGAAGACAGACACTTAACCTACTGAGCCACCCAGGTGCCCCTGCACTTGATTTCTAATATAGAAGTAAATTAAGAATTATTTAACTAAAGCGAGTGATGCAAAACATATTCAGGAGCATCCAGGCAACAGATAAGTGGTCAAATAGATGAGGCCAGGCCTCAATATAACAGAATACCTTCGAACCCTAAAAGAATAGGAATGGATCTCATGCTAGCCATCGTAGGAAATAGGAAAAAATTAGGTACAGATGAAGACAAGAGCTAAGAAAATAAGTAGGAAAATCTTTTTACCTATTTAAATAGCTACTGATTAAATAGCAAAATCTGGAGTTTATATATGCTTTAAAAAATTTATAAAGCACTCTCCCCCATGTAATCTCACTGACATCCCACAACAATCCTGAGATTAGAAAAAAAAATCCTGAGATTGGAAAGATGAGAGAATATAACTGTTCCACAAATGAGGAAACTCAGGCTCAGAGAGGCTAAGGACACAGTGATAGTGTCAGAAGTGAAATTTAAACCCAAAAGATTTTACTTTTAATCCAGTGTCTTCAAAATGCAGCACTATAATATTTCCTCAATTTTCTTCCACTTAAAAATAAATGCTTCTAAGTGACTATAGTTGAACTGGAATTTAGAAAATGTTGAAACTCTGCTATAATTGAATAATATCTATCTAGATTATACTTAGCTGTGCATTTTACTTCTGATTGCATAAATATTCATAGAGAAACACCTATGAGGAATATTCAAAGCACTGAGCAGTGTGGTTCTCATTAACACTAATAGAAATCAGGTGGATAAATTCCCATTCAAGGCTTTGAAAATCTGTCCTCAACTTTTCACCATTTGGGTGGCTATACAGTACACTTCTACTTGTTTTGATTTTGCACCAAAAAATACGCTTAACCCTATTACTTTCACACCACTTAGAAAGATGTTTCTGTTTTTCAGTAATGCTAATTCTCTCAATTAGGTCAAATGATGCAGTCATACTTTTTTACCACCTTTTGAATTTCTGAGCCTCACAAACCTAGAAACTCCCATGCATCTAAGGTTAGCACTATGTCCAAGACCAAAGTCAACACCTATGATGCAGTTGGACTGCAAAGCCTTCAGGAACCAGTATGTGTGAAAGAAAAATGGGTAGGGGGCCCCACAGTGTGGGAAAACTCTCCTGAATGGGTCATTTGCTGTTCAACCCAAATGGGTTGTTGTCGAGCCGGAATATGCATTCACTATGACTAGTTCTCCTAAGTTTTTGAGAAAGACAGAAATCTATGTTTTATTCATTAGAAAGTTTCTGATCTTTAAATTATAATTAAAGATAATTTTTTAAACAGTGTATGGACAAGCATTGTTTAGTACAAACAGTATTTGTCGGCCAGGAGTTTACAATTGCCAACTGAGTTTTCTATTCTCACAAGCAGAACGGTTGACCCAAAGTCACTAAGATTCCAACCATTGGTTCAGATTTCATAGGGAAGACTGTTTTCCTCCACTGGTTACAATTCAATTCCTAGGTAAATTTAGAAAAAAATAGGATGGCATAAATATAATTAGGATGTTAGGGAGATACAGAATTAACATGGAGGAAGAAATTGCTCATGTCAATATAAGTGAATATTGATGAGAAGCCAAGAATAAAAAATTTTAACAAGGAAGAGATGTAATTCTTCTTCTATTTCATGATAATCTGATATAAGGATTCAAAAAATAACTGTAAATAGAAATTTTCATTCTAAATCAGACTGTTTAGTATCATCTTACTGACTAATGGCTTTGTGAAATGATTCTTAACATGGAACTTATTGGGTAGATGGGGTATAGTTCAATTCTTGTCAACAAACATTTTATGGTTCTTTATGTGGGCCAGATGATTTTGCCATGTGCTGAGAACACAGATAAATGAGAGATGTTCCCTGTCCTCATAAAGCTCATGATCTAATAGGCAAGCAGAACACATAATGTGATAGATTTATTTGAAAGTTGCTAGGGAGGTATAGGAAAATTTGGGGGGCATAGAGGATAGGGATTATGATGGTCAGTGACTACTTAATGCAGGTGATGTTAGAACTGAACATTGAAGAATGAATGAAAGTCATTCAGGTAAACTGGGAAAGACAAATAAAATAGGATTTGCAAAGGGATGGAAGCCAGATAACATCGCATCTTCATCAATGTACAGTGAGCCATTGACAACATTTAAGAAAATAAGGTTGCCATCTATTTTAGAGATATCAACTTAGTTGATCCAGTAGGTTGTGAAGGACAGAATTAAGAGAGACAAATAAGATTTGTCTTAAGAGACTATAGCTGTAGTCCACTTGAGTCATTAGGACTTAGAAAAACGGAGTTAAGAAACTGAAAGAAAACGGAGAGATGCGAAAAATACTGGGAAGGTAAATTGTTGAAACTGAAGGACTTCTAAAATGGTAGAACTGAGAGGAGAAGCAATGTCAGTAAGTCACAAATTTCTAGCTTTGGGTCACAGTGTAGATAGTAGTAGTGTCCAAAGAGACCAAGAATAAAGAAGAATAATAGGTTTCAGGGAAGATGATGCTCTAAATTAGAGGTGCCTATGGGATATTCAGGTGCAGATATTCATTTGACTGAATCTTGGGGATAAGATGTGAGGTGAAAATACACTTTACAAAATTCTTAGAAATTAGATGGTGGTTAAAGCATGAGAGTAGTAGAGAACATTTAGGGTGAATGTGTAATGAGAAGAACAGGGGCTGAACATAGAAGCCTAGGGCAATACCGTAACTTAATACAGATAGGAAGTCAACAGAAAAGTAGAAGACCTGACAAAATATGTGACAAGGCTTCAAGAAGATAAAAAGCAGTATTGTACAACTAGTACATGCCAGTATCTGTGCTAAACATGTACACACTGTCTATAATCCCCAAAGTTAGTTCTCATATCGTACTCATCTTTGAGTCAAGAAACTAAGCTACCTCAAAAAAAGTAAAGTCTTGCTCCAGGTCAGCCTGGAATTAAAACACTTGCAATTCAAAACTAGTCCTGCCACATTGCAAAGTCTGAACAATTTCTACTTCATCATGATGCCAGTGATCCTCAAGTTCATATAGCAATGTGATCAAGTAAGTCAAGGACTGAATTTACAATAGCAAGTCCACTGGTAATTACAGCTAGAAACTCTAGTTTCTGAAATGACTGGCAAGTCAAGAAATGGAGTTAGTGAATGCTAAATATTAGCAAAGGTAAAGAAGCTTGGCTATGATGATAAAAAAATAAAAGGAAGCAGGGATGGGCATGGATTAGACATTGAGAGTGACTACAGTTTTTCAGTTGTCTATGAAGGATTTTACAAGGTATTCATTATTACGATGCCTAATCTATAGTTTTTTTTAAATTTTTATTTATTTATGATAGTCACACACACAGAGAGAGAGAGAGAGAGAGAGGCAGAGACACAGGCAGAGGGAGAAGCAGGCTCAATGCACCGGGAGCCCGACGTGGGATTCGATCCCGGGTCTCCAGGATCATGCCCTGGGCCAAAGGCAGGCGCCAAATCACTGCGCCACCCAGGGATCCCTGCCTAATCTATAGTTTAACAGAGACAGAAAGATAGTAGAAGAACCTTTCTGGAACTATGACTTTACTGATCATCTCTAGCTCCCTATAATCTCAGTTACTTAGGAGTAGGAACTAGAGAGAATGATAATACTATCCAGTTTTCTAATTTAATAGCCTATCAAACAAATACACACAGAGTTCCTTTGGCACCCTAGGATGCTGAAGCTCTATCACACATTTGGGAAGAGGAAGTGAGCAAATCTTTCTTGGCATAGTAGCTCAGATCAGAGAAAGTATATTTTAATAAGCATGAGAATGATAGTCAAAATCAGCTTGGAAATGAATTGAATTATATGCCAAGTCTTATGCAGCCTGGTCCTGGTTATCAAACATCATGCTGGCAACTTCACAGCATCCAGCTAGGTCCAGGGGATTTAGGAAGCCAGCCAGTTCCTACACACAAGTCCCTCTGTAGACTAAAACATGTAGAGCATTCTTCTGGGCTCCTCTCACTCCTCCACACCAAAATGCATGCCAATCTCCTTCATCTCAGGACTTTACCAAGACAATCAAGCAACAAAAACAACACCCAACAAACAAAACAAAAAGAAAAAGAAAAAGAAAAAGAAAGAAAGAAAAAGAAAAAGAAAAAGAAAAAGAAAAAGAAAAAGAAAAAGAAAAAGGGAGAGAGGAAAACAACAAAACCTCTCCTGCCTCCCTGACCTTTTTGATGGGGGAAAAAAATTTCTCCCAGGAAACTCTTACCATCCTTTGGGATTCTTTTTTTTTTTTTTTTTTTTATTTATTTATTTATGATAGTCACACAGGGAGAGAGGCAGAGACATAGGCAGAGGGAGAAGCAGGCTCCAAGCACCGGGAGCCTGACATGGGATTCGATCCTGGGTCTCCAGGATCGCGCCCTGGGCCAAAGGCAGGCGCCAAACCGCTGCGCCACCCAGGGATCCCATCCTTTGGGATTCTAAATTCTAACAGGATTTACCATTGGTATACAGGGCTTACTTGTTTATCTCTTTCATTAGTATTTTAGTATATAAATATTTAAAAATATAGTAAATTATTATATTTAAATCCATTGTTAAATCTCTGCTTTAGAATATAGAATGTCAGGATATGTGTTCTCTCTTCTATTAATTACTAACTACAATTAAAAAAATTCCACATTGTACGGATTAAATGAGATCTGAAATGCATCAGAAATCTCCTTTAATAAAACATATTAAACACTCTGGATATAACCATGAGCACTTTGTAAGAGTTTCAGAGAGTAAGTTGGCCAACCAGACTGTATATTCCTTGAGTAGCTTTTATTAAGAGGGTCAATCTAGAATTTTCACATCTCTCACTGGGCGTGGCATTCCACCCCTCAATTTTATTGAAGTATAATTGACAAATATATTTTTTTATTTAAGGTATAGGATTTGGTATTTTGATACACTTCTGTATTGTAAGCAATCAAGCTAATTAAGATATCAATCATCTCCTAGTTCACACTTCCCCTTTTTGTTTTGGTGAAAACACTTAAGATCCGCCTACTTAGCAAATTTTGAGTAAATCATACAATATTACTAACTGTAGTCATATTGCTGTACATCTCCAGAAATTCTTTATTTTGAATAACAAATTTTACATTTATAACAGAACTATGAATTTTAGGATTTTTTTTCTATTTCTATAAAGAATGCCATTAGAATTTAGAAAGGGGTTGCACTCTATCCATAGATTGCTTTGATTAGTGGACAATTTAGTAATTTTAATTTTTTCAATCTATGAAAATGGGATGACTTTCCATTTATGTGTGTTTTCTTTAATTTCCATCATCAGTGTTTTATAGTTTTCAGTTTACAAGTCTTTCACTTCTTTCATTAACTTTATTTGTAGGCAGTTTATTCTTTTTGTTGCTATTGTGAATGAATCATTTTCTTAATTTCCTTTTTGGATCGTTTGTTGTTTGTGTATAGAAATGTGATTTTTGCATGTTAATTTTGTATCCTTCAACTTTACTGCATTTATTAGTTGTAAGGTTTTTTTTAGTGGAGTCTTTAGAGTTTTCTACATATAATACCATGTCATCTACAAATAGCTGCAGTGTAAAGTTAGGTTGTTTATTTGATTCTTCTTCTTCATACTGCTTTTTGTCATTGTTGCATCTTACAGCCTTTGGTACACTATGTTTTTGTTTTCCTTATCTTGAGATACTTTTTAAATTCCCTTTTAATATCCTCCCTGACCCAATGGTTGTTCAAGAGTGTGTTGTTTAGTATCCATGTATTTGTGAATTTTCCCATTTTCTCTTAATGATTTTTACTTTCATTCCATTGTGGTCAGAAAAGACACTTGGAATGATTTTGACCTTATCAAATTTGTTAAGACTTGTTTTATAACTTAACATATGATCTATCTTGGAGAATGTTCTGTGTGTGCTTGAGAAGAATCTACAATATTCTGCTGTTAGGTAGAAAGTTCTGTATATGTTTACAGGGTCCATTTGTTCTATAGCGTTAATCAAATCAGCTGTTTGGCTTGGCGCTTGAAGGTAGAAAAATCAACATTATGAAAAAGTCCTCAAACAAAAGATACTAACACCTGGAAAAAAACTGATTCCAAAAATATCTGATAATCTATATTTGAGTGACAGATTCACATCAAAATCTTTTTGAAGCCAACTTTAGTACAAGATTCTAACCAATTAGTCTCCAGTCCTTGAGGGCTTTTGTGCTCCACCAGGCTTCTATATACTGTAATGTCGATAGTTCAATTTGAAGACTTGAAGATATCTAGGCCAATATTCAATTCTCTGAATTTTTCAATCTATCCCTCTATTTGCTTCTACAATTCACAACTATATTTCACATATATATTTTCCTTAGTTGATGCTTAATTTTTTGTAGCACTATTTAATATGCCCTTTAGATGTCGAATTTATCAGATGCCATTTTTTTTTTTTTTTTTGCATTTAGTGATATATTCATAGTAGTTTTTCTCCTTTAGGTATTTTGATGTAATGGGTTTATGTTGATAGATTTCCTTATGTTAAAACATTCTTAAATTCCTGGAATAAGCCTGACTTGGTAAGGAGTATACTGCTTTTAAAACGTTACTAGATTTGATTTCCTAATCAAATTCCTTTCAATATTTGGAAATCTTGCGTTTACTAGAAAAATTAGTCAATTTGTCTTTTTTAAATTTAGGTTTTGATATTAATGACAGACTGTTTCCTAAAATGAATAGGACAAATGATGTATGTACGATGTGAAATATTTTAAAATTAGAGGAATTATTCTTTATTTAAAGGTAGAACCACTTAGTCTGGTGCCTTTTCACTTTTCTTTTTTCTGTGCCAATTTCTCTTACCTCTTCTTGGACTCCAATAGCATAAATGCTAGATGTTTTGAAATTCTTTCCTAAATCCCTGAGGCTCTGTTACTTTTTAAAATCTTTTTTCTTCCTCTTTTCATATTGGATTATATTAATCTATTTCATATTCACCCATTTTTTTCTTCTGTCATCTATATTTTGCTGTTGAGACAATACAGTACACTTTTAAATTTTAGATATGTTCTTTTCAGTTTTAAGATTTCCATCTTTTTAAAAATAATTTACATTGTTGAGAACTTCTATCTTTCCATTCATTTCAACTGTCCTTACCTTATGTAGCACAGTCATAATTGCTTCTCTAAAATCTCTGACTATTCCAATATATCAACTTAGAGTTGATATCTATTGGTTGTCTTTTTTGCTGAGAAAGAGTCTCATTTTCCTTATTCTTCTCATGTCAAGTAATTTTGGGTTCTGTCTTGGACATTTTGACTATTACGTTGTGAAACTTTGGATCCTGTGGGAATGTGGATTTTTTTTTGTTTGTTTTAGGAGACAATAGATCTGGTTAGTCTCAGACTGCAAGTTCTATCTTCTCTTCTTTGAAACCTAAACTCCCAATGTCCATTAGGTTTCAAAAGCCTCACTATTATATGCTGTCATATAATAGTGCAATTCTTAAAGCCTTTGCTGTGTGCTTTTTGGTCTGTTGTAGGCATGCAGAGCTCAGGTTTGAGCCTAGGATGTTTTCAATTCATACACAGAATTAGGTAATCCCCTTTTCCAGCTTTCTCCTTTCTCAGATCCAACCACACTATCCCATTCAGGGGTCTCTTTTATATACCCTCTGGCTGATAAGTTAGTTTCACTCTGAATTACAGCTGCAGCTCCTTGACTGGGGCCTACCCATGAGTCAAAGCAGAAATATTAAAGCAAGGGGGAAAAAAGTGAATTCCTCCACACATTTTAGACTTTAGAGGTCTGTTTTCCTAGTTCTTCTGGACGGAAAGCTAGGATTTCTCTGAGTTTGGGTGGTCTGCATCTTCATAACTGGGGCTACAATCAAGAGGGAGAGATGAAAAAAGAGAAAGGAAGAAAAACATCCTGAAGGTTTTACCTCTGCTCTCTTTGGCATTGTTTTGTTGTTGTTTTTGTTTTTGTTTTTTCTGGATTTTTGGCCAGAAAGATGAGGTTTTTCTCTGTTCTTTATTCACATATCTCTGCAGCTATTGAATCATGATTAAGATGATCACTTGCAAATTAAAACCATGAGGAAAAGAGAGAGAGAGAGGGAGATGAGACTTACACTCCTATAATTTGCTTAGTTTTCACCTACTATTTCCAATCTTCTTGCTTTTATTTACCTTTCAGAGTTCTAAATGGCTATTCCTTGTGTTTTATCCGGAGTTCCCCCTTGTAATCAATAGGATAGATAGGCTATAGTGGGCTTACTCCATCTTGATTGTCCTTGGAAGTACTAACGCCTTTTAAATACAAAGACCTTTATTTATCTTCCTAACCTGCTTTATAGCTTTTGGTCTTTTCAGAGCTTTAGTTTATTCTTGAGTCAGTATTTTTAGTTCATATTTTGCTAGAAAATCATTTATTTCTTCTAAAGTTTCAAGTGTATTGCTATATACTTACCAAAAACAAACAAAATATTTTCTTCCATCTATCTCCTCCATATATGTGGTTACATCTCCTCATTGTTAATGTGGCATATCTTTGCTTTAACTCCCTTTCCAAAAAAAAAAAAAAAACAGTCATAGCAAAACTTTCTCTATTTTATTAGTCTTTGCAAAGAGACTTCTTCTTTTTTTTTTTAGCTTTTGTCTTTATTAATTAGTATCATCCCAATATTTATTTTGTTAGTTTCACATTATTGCAACTAAATAATTCGTTTTGATACTCTCTTCAGAATAAAATTATTTAAAGCTATAAATTTCCTTCTGAAACATGTAAGTATATGCGTATGAGCTTATTACACAGGTTTTGCTATGGGGTATTCTAGTATGGTAGTTAAGAGTGTACCTTCCTTGAATTGCAACTCTTGTCCCTTCTGGTATTCACTTGAGCAGGTTACTTAACTTCTTTATGCCCTAATCTCTTTTGCCAATGAGAATCATAATCTATATTATGCTAAGATTATTCTAAAGGTTGAGGTCTTCCAGGTTAAAGGGCTTAGAAACTGCACTGAGTAAGCATCAATAATTATTGTTACCACTACTACTTTCTAAATAATTTTTACTTTTGATTTTATTTCCTTTTTGGATTATTTAAAAATGGATCTTAGTTTCTAATACTAAAGAGATTTTTGGTCTACTTTTAATTATTTATATCTGCATTTATTAGATAATGATCAGATATTGCAATAGGTAAAACCCTAATTATTTTACTCTGTTAAAGTTTCTTTGTGGCCAAATATATAATATTTTCTAAGTATTCCATGAAAATTAAAAAGGTAAAAAGCTTTATACAAATGTATATGTTCTACTAATTTCTAATACTTGTAGAAACTATATGATTTACTATTCCATTTGCTTATTTTTAAAATTTCCCATTGTATCTCCCTGTTTGTGTCTCTGCCTCTCTCTGTGTGTCTCTCATGAATAAATAAATAAAATCTTTTAAAATTTCCCATTGTAATGGACCTTTATGTAGTCAGTTAAGGTGATAAATATCTTTTATTTCTATTAGTCTTTTTCCATATATTTGACTACTTTGTTATATGAGCACCTTTGCTTTATTAGATCACTGAGGTTTGGCAAAATTTCTCAAATTTTACCTTATAACTTCCACCTATTTTTGTTGTATGCAGTGAGATTCTTCTCCCACTTGGTATTCAAACCACTGATTACCCAGAAGCATAATACTCCTTTTCAGGTTACTTATTAATAAGTTAACAATGGCTTATAGTTTCAGAAAGTCTTTTCTATGTTCTAAGTACAACTCCAATACTTCTTTTTGCTTTTTTATTAAAGGTCTACTTCACTGGAATCCACTTTTCATAAATTTTAATTTGCTGGTATTCCCTTGGTCTACTAAACCCCACTTAAATAAACCATGTCTTTCTTTGCCTGTTTATGGTGCTTGTTTTCTATTAGCACCTATACAAGCCAGGCTATTAAGGTCTCTCAAGTAGAGACCAAGGAGTGAACAATGGATGTTGATAATATTTATGTTCTTGAGGGCTGTGCAACCATCTCCCTCTTGTTAAACAGTGGAAGATAGTCTGCTCCCAGATTGGCCTGGTACTAGTAAAGGCCTTTTCCACAACATCAGGAGCTGTGGGTTATTTTGCCCACTAGTGTAGTTTCCCTCCAAATTTTGCATAGTTGGTAGGATTAAGCCATCTGAAACCCATATGCAGCAAATAGGCAGATTACTGCCTCTTAGGGAACCTAAGAGGGAGCCACAATTTGTGATCTACCTCTCCACACCTCAGTGAGAGGCAAGATTTTTTTTGGCTATTGGTGCCCTTGTTCTCTGTCAGCATCAAAAAGATGAAGGCCAGAGTTTATTAGCAATAACAATCTGAAAATAGGAGATGGGAGTAAAACCTGATTGAAATATAATATTTCATTCAAAATAGCAACAAAAATAGCAAGATACAAAAGAATAAATTTAGCACAAAAGGTGTGAGGCTTTATAAGGAAAACAATAAACTATGATTAAATGTTATAGACCCAAAAACATAAATAAAAATAACATGTTTAAAGATAAGAAGGCTTAATATTCTAAAATCATAAAAATTAAAAAATATTAATATATACAATAATGCAATTCAAAGCAGAGTGTCTCATATGGGAGGAATTAAGTAAAAATTTTTCAGGGTTCATATGAAAATTTACAACGTTCAAGAATATCCCTCAAAATTTTGAATTGAAGGCCAAGGCAGGACTTGATTTTTTCAAGTAACAGTAGTTATTATAAGAACACTCTAAGGGATCCCTGGGTGGCGCAGCGGTTTAGCGCCTGCCTTTGGCCCGGGGCACGATCCTGGAGACCCGGGATCGAGTCCCACGTCGGGCTCCCGGTGCATGGAGCCTGCTTCTCCCTCTGCCTGTGTCTCTGCCTCTCTCTCTCTCTCTCTCTGTGACTATCATAAATAAATAAAAATTAAAAAAAAGAATACTCTAATTAAAATGCTAAGCTTTTGGCATAGAAATATACATAGAAATTAGCAGAACAGAAAAAAAAAACAAAGATAAATCCAAGTATAAATGCATATTAATTTATGACACAAGTGGCATTTCAATTCAGTGAGGAAAGTAAAGTTTATTTAATAAACAGTGCAAGCATAATTGGCTGGGGGAAAAAACAAAGTTAAATTTTGCTTGTATGCTGTATACAAAAATTAATTCCAGATGGGTTAACAATTCAAGCATAAATGATTTAAAAAATATTTTAAAAGAAAACTAGAATATCATCTGTACAAGGTCTAGTGAGTGAGATTTTCCCAGGCAAAACAAGAAACCCAAAAGCGATATAGGAAAAGATTAACATAATCGACTACATAAAGGTCTAAATTATTGTATGGCATAAGATAGCATAACTGAAGTCAGAGATGATGGTAGACTGGGAAAACATTTGACAGAAATTGGGTGAATAATCCTAAACAAGCAAAACTCCACCTATTGATGAGAAAAAGACAAACAATCGAACACAGAAAAGTATTCAAAGGAGCAGGCAATTGGCAGAGAGGGGAATCCAAACAGGCAATAAACATATGAAAAAAATGCATTATTATTGGCAAACCAAAAAAACTGAACAAAAACAAACAAACCAAAATGTGTACAAGGGGTAACAGGTAGTGCTGGTGGACTTATGAAAGAATGGAAATTTACATAGGATGCTGGTGGAAGTAAAGTCACAAAAATGTAATTTTTATTTACACACAAATGTAAATTGGTAGTATTCATTAATCTATAATTTGAATTTGCTCACGCTGTGAGGCTGTAATCCCACCTTTGAGAATGTACCCTAGTGAAATAAAAAGGACTGCTATGCTATGTAAGGACTTCCATAGCATCATTTGGTGAAAATGGAATCTACTTGATCATCCACCAGTAGAGAAGTAAATAAATAATTTTTAAGTACAAAAGAATTTCATGCTGCTTCTAAAAAGCATAAACTAGAGCCATATCTATAACCCTGAAGGGATATCTGTTTTCAAGTAAAAAAGCAAGTTGCAGAGTAATGTTCATACTATGATACCATTTTTGAAAATAAAAACAAAACCTCATAAATAATATGTATGTTTAAGGATGCCTGAGTAGTTCAGCAGTTGAGTGTCTGCCTTGGGCTCAGGGCACGAACCCAGGATCTGGGATGGAGGCCCACGTTGGGCTCCCTGTGAGCAGCCTGCTTCTCCCTCTTCCTGTGTCTCTGCCTCTCTCTCTGTGTCTCTCATGAATAAATGAATAAATCTTTAAAAAATAATAATAATATGTATGTTTTAAAAAGGATGGAAAAAGTTATGAAAGTATACACCTGAGGCTGTTAGCACTGGTCACTTCAAGTGAACTGGAATGGAAAAAGAGATTGAGGGAAGGTTACTCACTCTTTCTTTAAGCATGTTTGGATTGTTTCCTTCTTAAATTGCAAATCTAATTTTTATGAACTTTAAATTTGTCAATTTTAATTTTAAATTTTATTTAAAATATTAATGTTGTGAATTTAAACAACCAAAGATATTTTAAAAAATAATTGTGCTTGTTTAGGGAACCAAGTATTGTAGGTCAGTTTGTAGCATGGCGACTTGGAAGCTAGAAGCACTATGAAGTCAGATTGAAAATGGCATTGAGGTCCACATTATAAAGGACTAAGATACTTAAGCTCTATTCAGGAATCTCTGGTGTTTAAGAAAGTAACCTAACTTTATAAGGATTTATTTATTCATTTCAGAAAGAAGGAGTGGTGGAGGGATAGAGGGAAAGAGAATCTTGAGCATACTCCACGCTGAGCATGGAACCCCATGTAGGGTTCAATCCCACAACTGGAAATCATGACCCAAGCCAACCAAGGGCCTAGTGCTCAGCCATCTACGCCATCCTGGTGCCCCTAAGAAAGTGACCTAATAAGAAATTTACATTTAAAAAGCAATAACATTTTAGAGTAGGAGTAGGAGATTTTGGAGGTGTCCAAATCACAGAGGTATTACAAAAAATATCCCAGGACAGGAGAGGAAAGAGAAATATGGCAACAGTGTTTTTCAAACCACTGGTCACCATATATAATGGGCCTTGAAATGACTTGAATGACTTTCTTTTTTTTTTTTAATTTTTATTTATTTATGATAGGCACACAGTGAAAGAGAGAGAGGCAGAGACACAGGCAGAGGGAGAAGCAGGCTCCATGCACCGGGAGCCTGACGTGGGATTTGATCCTGGGTCTCCAGGATCGCGCCCTGGGCCAAAGGCAGGCGCTAAACCGCTGCGCCACCCAGGGATCCCTTGAATGACTTTCTATTAACATTTTTGAAAAATGAAATAGAATATAAAACATCAGAGGGCATCACTCCTAACAAGTGAAGGTATCACTCTGTAAATGTTTTTCAGGCATATAGATATTCATTCATACATACAAACTGTAATGAAAAATATTTCCAGCTGGGGGTTGCAATTAAAAACATTTAAAGTGAGTTTGTTGCTTTTCGAGGTAAAACTGACAGAACATATCAACTGATAAGATTGCAAAGTAAAGGAAGAAAGAATTGAACAATGTAAAGGTCCAGAAGTTTAAAATGACATTTAAAAGTGAAAGGATAATACACTTCATCTTATTTTATACAGTCACAGCCACCTCTAGGACTCCGCCTCTTTAGTTAAAGTAAATTTTGTCTGAACAAAATTAGGATGCAGGACGATTTTTACTAATAAGAGTAGTATATAGGTGCCAACATGTTATCCTATAATGGCATTCCGGGAAGGCAAATGATCATAAATAGGCTCCCTCTACCAGGACCTGATAGTCTATTAGTGTTACTTTCACTTTTTAAAATCATTGTTTATTTCAAGCCAGCTGTTTGTTGTTGTGGTTGTTTCATTTTGCTTTTTTCAACAATAAATTCCATTTATAACAATGGTTCCTTGGGATGCCTCAGTGGCTCAGTCAGTTAAGCATAGTCTTGGTTTTGGCTCAGGTCCTGATCTCAGGGTCACGAGATCAAGCCCTGCATCAGGCTCTGCCTTAGTGGAAAGTCCACTTGGGATTCTCTCTCTCCCTCTCCCTCTGCCCCTCACACCTTGCTCTCTCTGTCTCTCACTCAAATAAATACATTAATTAAAAAAAAGAACAATGTTTCCTTAAACCATCCCCACTCTCCTTCCCTTTTCAACCCTCCCCCTCTTCTCCAACCCTTTGCAGGGTAGCTATCTTTAACACACAGAATGGGGATGAGTCAGAGTTAATGACTGTATTCACCCCCCTTTGAGCTACCCACTGTTCTCAGCACAGTCACTTACAAGATTTGCATTAACATTTCATTCCTTTACTAGTTCACACAGTGGCCTCTCTCTTCTAGCATGAAAGCACATAAGGGCCTCACATGTAGGGTAAGTTTTGTTTTTAACTTGTTTGTATTTCCCCAGCACCCAGTATTATGTTTGCTACATGGCAGGCAAAACACTTGGAATGAGTGAATAAATAAATATGTACTGAACCATTTGCTAAGTTCTAACTCCATTATTTTACAATCCTTTGCTTCATAAGTGTCCATCTTTCTTGGACTTTAAGCTTCTATCCTCTGGATCTTTTCCCATATTATTCAACACACATGTACAGGCTTTCCAAATACCTTTTACAAAGAAAAACAAAAGAAAAAAAAACTTCTGTCAAATTTTTAAGATATTTCTTTCCTTCCTACCATAGCCAAACATTCTGAAAAACTAGTCAAATTTTGCTGCCTCCCTTTTCTCAACCTGCCTACACTCCTCAACTCTTAAATTACGGGTTCCCTTGGCCAGAACTTTAGAGCCAACTACAATTTCCAGGAAATACAGTCAATAGAGGAACATATTAAAACAGCGTAGGAATACAATCAGCAAAATCTGACTGTAGCAAGCTCTACAGAACAAATGGCTTAACTTAGAAAGAGAAATGAATGTAAACACAGATTCTTAAAATATTAAAAAATTTAAATTCATGGACCTTTTTGGACTCAAACTTTTAAAAAGTGAATTTATGACATTTATTCAAAATTGTAGAAAATGGCAATTATATAAATTAGCAATAACTGCATACTTGATATAAAGAAATTATTATTTATTTATTTTAGGTGCAATAACAGTATGATAATTATATATTTTTAAATGGTCTTATCTTTTAGTGACATATGCTGAAATATTTATGGATAAAATAATATGTCGAAATGCATTCCAAAACAATACAAGGGATAGAGTATTAAACAAAACAAGGCCATGAGTTGATCACTGTTAAAGCTGAGTAATGAACATGGAGGTTTATCATGTTATATTTGAAATATTCCAGAAATATTCCATAATAAAAAGTTAAAAAGAAGTATGGCTTTAATCCCCAACATTCTATTTAAACTGCTTTGGGCAGAGTCATCAATAACCAAAATGGCCAACTTCATGGGCATCTTTTCAAGTCATTATCAACATCCCTTTTTATTTTGTTAAGATTTTATTTATTTATTCATGAGAAACACAGAGAGGAGAGAGAGGCAGAGACACAGGCAGAGGGAGAAGCAGGCTCCATGCAGGAAGCCTGACATGGGACTCGATCCTGGGTCTACAGGATCACATCCTGGGCTGAAGGTGGTGCTAAACAGCTGAGCCACCTGGGCTGCCCTCAACATCCTTTTTGTACCTGCCTTTGTTACTTAATCCCTAAGTCTTGCCAGTCTCACACTTGATTTCAAGGTCACCTCTCTCCTCATTCTCCTCTACCTCCACTGTCCTGATCACAAAGCCTGGTGGGAATACTTCTTGGGGACCAATACTAGGGAAGAGAATTCCAGGACTAAATTAAGAGGCTGAGAGGAATTTATACAAAAAGCAGCAGAGTCAGGTTGAGAAAACCGAGTCATAGTCCAAAGCCAATGTTATAGGTAAAAGAACTATAGTTAAATTCTACAGGATGAGACAGGACCAAAATGGAAAGACATTGCTGCAAAGGTAAGAGTTTGGAGGTTTAGAAGTAGAATAGAATCAAAGATAAGCAAAAAGTCAAAGAGATTATCTTTAAAATGTCAATAAAAGTGTGTTCTGGAGCTCCATTCTTAGGAGTCTCCAGCACCTGTACAGTGGTGATAATGACAGCCCTAGATGTCCCCTGGGACCAGCTGCCTGCCACTCTGACTGGAACTGCTCAGTCTCCTGCATTAGAACTCCAACTGCCCCTGGATATTCAGCAAGTATTTGAGTGCCTTCCATATGCTCGGTATATTATCCTAGTTCTGCTTCTCATTTTACTTTATACCAATTGTTTTTAACTGTTTTTGGGTCATGAACTCCTATGGGAATCCAATGAAAGGCACGGGCCATTTCCCCAGGATAAAATGCCCATAAACACCTACACACAAAATTTGGTATGCCATTTATTACATCGGAAATTTACTTCAAATATTCAGACATAAAACAATTTTTGTGTCACAAATAAAAAATAGTCATTTTTATTATAAAAGGGAAAATTCATATTGTATATGCAAAACAAAAAGTAAGGTAATTGTGTTCAAAAGTAAATCGTGCTGTTGTTTACGTTGACAGCAATGCTGTGGTCGTAGTGTGGTTCGTGATGTAGTATGTTTGTGTCGTCTTCACCTACTCAGTCGACTTTGTATTCTCATTTAGTTAATAACTAGTGCTAAAAACTTTCTCCTAAAAGTGTGCAGTGAAGAGCAAATCCTCTCGCTTTGTTTATTCCGTTAGTTGAGAGTGTCACAAGCTGAGTTTTCTGAAAGTAGAATCAGTGAGGATCAGTACATGGTATGTCTATGAGGGAGTGCTGCTGGGACCAATGCTGTGGAGGGTAGGGAGGAGGGGGGACAGGTGTAAAGAGGCTGGTTACAGTGTGTCCACCTTCCAGGTGGGAAGGTGTTTCAGAGCTATCCTGACTTGGAGCCAGAAGCTGGGCCACTATACTCACAAATCAATTAGTCCTGATGCAGGCTGCCTCAGGAGGGATGTGACTTCCTGCAGGTGAGGCAATGCTTTTCAGGTAAGGCAATCCCTGTAGAGCCACTGAGGCACGTATTTGAACAGCACTGCTGGTAGGAGTCCCAGAGGCTGGGGAATACTGTCCTTCATTCCTGAAGCAGGATCTGGGCAGCACATGACAGTGTCCACTACAGAAGGCTTCTATCAGGAAACATCAGCATTCTCGAAAACTCTTTGAACTGAATTCTTGTCCTATATTTCCCCTGTGCCCAAGTGCATACTGCCATCTTTGTAAGGTGTGCGGTCTTTTTAATTTTGACTGCAGAGAAATGGTCAGAGCTTCATCCCCCTTCATCCCCCATGTCTCTAGCTCTAAAAATTTTACACTAAAACCCACCTGCAATCCCCTCTCTCCCAGAGAGCCAGAACAGTTTTCTTGCCCTCTGTTGTAAGAAGAGTTCCTTCAAATTCTTGAATAAAAATATTTACCTCAAATATATATGTCAAAAATTTCCACAAAGTAAGCCAAGCTGTGTTGAAACTTTGGTCATAGAATTCTGAGAGCAGCTTCTCCTTTCACTCTGAGAAAATAAAATGTCCATTTTATGATTAAGGGCTTTAAAGTTTTGATTCCTGGAATACGTGAACTTCAGGTATTTAATTAAGTATTCAAAAGAAGCAGAGAAAAACTTTTGTTTTTCCCTTTATGAACTAAACTTCTGGAAAAGGGATCCCTGGGTGGCTCAGCGGTTTAGTGCCTGCCTTCCACCCAGGGTGTGATCCCTGCATGGAGTCTGCTTCTCCCTCTGCCTGTGTCTCTGCCTCTCTGTGTGTGTCTCTCATGAATAAATAAATAAAATATTTTTTAAAAATAAATAAACTTCTGGAAAAGATAGTGATTTAAATCTGTAGCTCTAATCACATTCATGACTTCATGTCAGATGCTTACTTAGAAAACTCTTCATTAAAATAAAATCTGGCATGTTCTGGAGCATTGCAGTAATCCATTTATTGATAGGTCAATATTTTTTGTCACCAGAAACTTACTGTTTTGAAGATCTTTTTTTTTAAGATTTTATTTATTTGAGAAAGAAAGAGTGAGAGAGGGAGCACGAGCAGGAAGCAGAGGGAGAGGGAGAAGCCGACTCTCCATTGAGCAGGAAGCCCAACTCGGGGCTCAATCCTAGGATCCTGAGATCATGACCTGAGCCAAAGGCAGATGCTTAACCAACTGAGCCACCCAGGTACCCATAAGAATTCTTTTTTGATATGGGATGCCTGGGTGGCTCAGTGGTTGAGCATCTGCCTTTAGCTCAGGGTATGATCCTGGAGTCCCAGGATCAAGTCCCAGGATCAAGTCCCACATCGGGTCCCTGCAGGGAACCTGCTTCTCCCCCTTCCTGTATGTGTCTCTCTCTGTCTCTCATGAATAAATAAATAAAATCTTTAAAAAAAATAATTCTTTTTTGATAGCATTAGTATGCACATAACAGAAGAAAAAAAGAGACACTGGTGCTCTGATAGGCATCACAAGTTTACCATTGGCACTCTGAAGGGAATCAGGTAAATATGTGTCAGGGATTCTTTCTTGGTGGCGTCTTTTGATGAAGGAACCACTTCAGTTTTCTTCCTCTGCTTCTTTGACCATATCTGAGGGTACTTATGGTCTCCACTAATGTTTACTACTTTTGCTGGACACAAGGCAGTCAACCTTTTTTTTTTTTTTTTAATAATTCATTTATTCATGAGAGACACACAAAGAGAGGCAGAAACATAGGCAGAGGGAGAAGCAGGCTCCCTATGGAGAGCCCGATGCAGGACTCCATCCCAGGACCCCAGGATCATGACCTGAGCCAAAGGCAGACGCTCAACCACTGAACCACCCAGGTGCTCCTGGACACGAGGCAGTCAACCTTATTATAGCAACGAGGGCCTTCCATGTGCCACAAACAATCTAATTGTATCATTTCAATTAATTCTCATGACAACTAAATGGAGTAAGAACTACTCTTATTTCTAGTTTAGGGATTCGCATTTTTACAGATGAGAAAATTGATACCAAATGATGTTACGTAGCTGGCCAAAATTCTCAGACCTAATAAGTAGGAAGCTTGGATTCAAATACACACTGCTGCTAGACTTCAAAGTTTGCCCTCCTAACTATACTTCAAGCATCTTTTGGCAACAAATGTTAGTTTGGGAGTCAGCCCAACATTTTTAAATTGGGCCTTCCTCTCATCAAAAAATTCTGCCTTGCTTGGTGTGCTTTCAGGGAGGTACACACAAGCTGCTCCTTTAGCTTTGTTGGCTTCATGCGTCCATAGACAGGACGTAGCCATAGAGTGCTGGGGTTCCTTGCTGCAGCTTCAGCAATGAAAGTAGAACCAAAGGTAGCCAAGCTCTGTCTTGTTTCACTGCCACTTTTAAATTAAAACCAGAGCCAACATAAACAAAGCCAAATTTCTATGATCATAATAGGATCTTTTATTTAATCCCTATATATGAGAGGCTATGCTTGATGCCATAATGTGGGGATAATGACAAGTACACATTGCTTGAGTGTGTACATCTTATACCTGTCTGGAGTGTGTGTTGGTCATTCTCTGCTCTTCACTCTCTCTTGCCTCAGGAGGCTGATATCTATTGACTACACTACCCAAGCTCCCACGCCAACAGGCTTCAAACTGGACTCGCCCTATAGGAAATGGTGAGAGAGCTGAAGGAGAGAGAGGTAGGCATACTTCTTCCCCACTCCTTCCTATACTGTGCCTGGCTTGCCAGGACTACAGTACCTCCTCAGGAGGCCTTCTTCAAAGCACCAGCACTCTGGGCATCCCAGTGTTTCCAGCTTCCTGGTGTCTCATCTGTGGAAACAGTTTCTTTATTAAATGCACTTTAGCTGTGTCACCTGAGTGGAACTGTATCTTCTGCTGGGAGTCAGAGTATAAGAATACAATGATACTATCTATAATAAAAATAATTTTTTAAATAAGAGGAAGAAAATAGTCATTTGAGAGGCTTAATTCATAACCCCTTTATTTTTTTTTAAGATTTTATTTATTTATTCATGAGAGACACACACACACACACACACACAGAGAGAGAGAGAGAGAGAGAGAGGCAGAGACACAGGCAGAGGGAGAAGCAGGCTGCACACAGAGAGCCCGACGTGGGACTCGATCCTCGGTCTCCAGGATCACACCCTGGGCTGAAGGCAGCGCTAAACCACTGAGCCACCAAGGCTGCCCCTCATAACCCCTTTAAAGTTCACTTTTGTGAAGTTAAAACTTGGGCTCTACCCAACCTTCCTGGCTGATCCCCCATCCATTCTCATGATTTTGAGTGTTATCTATGATCTTGTACTCAAAGTGTGGTCCTCAGACTAGCAGTCTTAGCAGTGTCTGAGATCTTATTCGAAATGCAATCTCTCAAAGCTTTTGCCTTTGGCTCAGGTCATGATGCCAGGGGTCCTGGGATTGAGTCCCACATTGGGCTCCCCTCAGGGAGCTGCTTCTCCCTCTGCCTATGCCTCTGCCTCTCTCTCTGTGTCTCTAATGAATAAATGA
Source organism: Canis lupus familiaris (assembly GCF_011100685.1). Lineage (NCBI taxonomy): Eukaryota > Metazoa > Chordata > Mammalia > Carnivora > Canidae > Canis > Canis lupus. The sequence continues at coordinate 20,874,456 of NC_049250.1, forward strand.
ATAAAATCTTTTAAAAAAGATATTGAGAACAGTTTCCTCTAAGGAGGGATATCAATTTCATATATATATTATGTTATATATTATATATATTACATATTATTATATATATTACAGTTTTAAAATCATATGCCTCCTATGATCTTGACTTAAGATACAGCATAAATCATACCAGAAGAATAATTGATTACATATTGATGAGACCTCATAGAACCTATGAGGTTCTATGAGTTGACATGTTTTATCTTAGCATTCACTAAAAATTCCATACTTCTATTATTAAAAAAGTTTCACCTTTGAGACACTTAATTTTCTTTTATTGTCAAAATGATATGAGGACTCAGGTTTGCTTCAGTTGAGGGTAGGGGTAGAAGCCGATGGTTGAAACCAGATTGGCCATGAGTTCCAAATTGTTGCAGCTGGGAGATGGCTACCCAGGTGGCTCACTGCACCAATCCTGCATATTTTGAAAGCTTTCATAAAAATTTCTAAAATCATTTAAAACATTATTAACATTTCAATACAGGATTATTTTAACAACTATATGATTTAAATGTATACTTTACTAGTCCCATAACTATTCCTGTATGTGAAAATTAAGCTATATTTGATATATTTGGTAAGTGCATAATAATAGAAAAATCCTCTAAGATGGACTACAAGCTATATTACAAGGATTTACAAAAACTGAAACTCTGGAACAATATAATACCTGACAGCAATTCTCTTGTCCATTTCTCAGACATAGTAATTTTAATCCTTATTATAGTAGCTTTTAAGAGGGCTAAATACTTATCCCCATTAAGCCCTGCTAGATACAGTATCCCAAATGTACTTAATAAATTGCACCTTCCTTGAAAAGAAAAGGTGATGGATTGAAAAATGTTTAGCTCAACCATGCATAATTGATAGGTTCCCTAGTGCAAATAAGTGTCTAATAAATAATTAAATTTAATCTCATTATAAGAGTTTTCATAATGGGATAATTTAATTAAATGAAAGCCAAAAGGGTTTCTAAGGATTGAAAGATGCTAATGTTGCTATATTTGGCTAATGGTCTGGGGATACTATAGTGAAGAAAGTAATTCACAGGGGTGCATGCATTATTTAATGAATCCCTCTGAGATGGAAGAAAGGACAGATCAATGATAACTTGTCATTTTATCATTGCTTACAAAGCACATTTAAACAACCTAGGGTATGTTAAAGGTAGAAAGCATGCAAAAAATTAAGAAGTCTTTTAAAAGACAAAGTAAATCCCTTTAGAATATTACACTGGAAGTTCTTATTAAAATACACATTTTTCGAGGTACCATTACTTCTAACTTTTTATCTATTGCTAAAATGAAAATAAATAAAATCTCATAAGCTGCTGTCCAGTCAGGTCAGATCTGGCTCTAAGTGAAAGTAATAATGGATACAGCATGTATATCTGATACTAAAAAATTGATAGCTGAGTCATGAGGGACCCATTAACAAGCTTTTTGAGTGAGCAGAGTTTTGTGCTTCAAGTCTCCAGAAGCACTTAGCCAGACTAGAATAGTAAAATTGTAGTCTCAGTAGTTCTCTCAGTTACAGGTGATCAGTTATGAATTAACCTGAATGATAAAAGGCATCAGCCTTCTATCAAATATTATTTTTAAAGGCATCATTTTGTGAGAGGTAAAGGCGCAATCACCACAAAATTTGAGCCAGTTTTCCAGACAGGTTTTTCCCCAACAGTAACATGGCAAATAACAATGTATAGACCATGCATACTCTCGATTTTTAAAAAGGTTAAATGTAACTTCTTGTGATGACCATGTCCAAGGTGGCACTTAAGGCAGCACAGAGCCAACCCCACTGGCCTCAGAGTACTAGGTCTATATTTGGACAAATGGTCCATCCCCTGAAATCTGAGTCCCAGGGCTCTCTGAGCCTTGGAAAAGAGGCACCTTGTTTATGGGGAAACTCCTTGTTTCCATCAGGGATAAGGAGATGGATGAGTAGTGGTCGCGGCATCAAGTCTCCAAGGGTGATCAATCAATTCCTTTAATGTGGGTGTGGTTGAAATGAATCCTATTGAAACTTTGACAAATCTTTCTCCTGAATGGGAATTTATCACAGAATTCTAGATGAACGGACATTATACATCTCCTAGTCACACTACTTATTTTCCAATGGGGAAACCAAAGGCCCACAAAAGGGACTTGCTCAAGGCCATCCAACTGTTACATGGCAGAACTAAGTCAAAATCCAAGTTTTCTGAGTGCCAGTATAGACTGTGTTTTGTTTTGTTTTTTACTATACCACTTGCCAAAGACATTTTCTTAATGATGGTGACATAATAGTGTTTCTCAAAGTTTATATCTGTCACTACAAGCTCGTGTGTGTGTGTGTGTGTGTGTGTGTGTGTGTGTGTGTGTGTGATGGGAAGGGGCGATTTGTAGATGGGAAAGTCCTAAATAGTTGAGGAAATTAATGACCCAGCTCTTTGAACAGCCATATGATGGTGGTGGCGGTCAACCGTAGGTTACACAAATACAGTGAATTGGCTTCATCCAGCTCCTCATGGCCTCCTCCAAACTTCCTCCCACCCCTCTTACCTTCAATTAAGACATATGAGATGTCGAAAAGGTACCTGAAACTGAACTAATGTGCTCCCAAAAGCTGTTGCTGCTGCACCTGCAAAATGAACAATGGGCTGTGCCATCCATGTGTGTAAGTGTGAGCAGAATGTGGTGGAGGACGGCATGACCAGGGCAAAGGCCAGCCTAAGATCCTAAAAGCACTGGCATCAATTTTGTAGGGGTGTTAGGTGGTATTAAGGTAAGGAATTACCGACAATTATCAATTTTTAAAGGAGATAACTTTCTGTGGTGATTAGATACCTCCTTTCAGATATTTTCATCTGAATGTCTGGCTTCACTTAATGTAAAGAGAAGGATTCTCCAACTGGACATTTCTTATGTAATAAATATCCTTTTTTTGGAATGACTGAAAAAAAATGGTTACTTTGCTTTGATAAGGAAGCTTCTTGGTTTGATTTTGTTCTGCTTACGAAGAAGTCAGTGATAATCTGGCGAGTTTTTTTTGGGGGGGAGGTCAGAATATATTTAGAACAGCTCTCCTACTCTGTTCTCCCCCTGGAGGCACTGAGGGATTAATATATTCTCTGGGGCTATTATCTCTCCAAAACTATTAAATTGATTATTGGTCTTTGGGAATAGGGGTATCCAGGTGGCAAAATATTTGCTCCTGCTGTTTCTCAGGCACAAGAAAGGACGAGACCCTTAGCAGACTCATTCCTGATCCATTCATAACTAGGGTTTTGTCTTTGACTGTGGGTGTCAGTGCATTCTCAGGGAAGGAACTGAGACAGACACCTACCTTCACTAGAAATAATACTGTAAGTATGATTAGTCTAAATTTACAGATGAAGACTCAAAACTTAGAGACCTACAGACACTTTATGTATTGTTTTCCCTTTACTATAAAATGCCATAGAATGCTACTGTTCAGAAAGGCCTTATGTTTTCCTATTGTGGCTGGGGAGCAGGGTGTGTCTTTGCTACCAGTTCAAAGTTTAGATCTCTTACAGGACATAACTAGATTGACAAAGATATTCTTAAAGACTGGATTTAGGGGATCCCTGGGTGGCCCAGCAGTTTGGCGCTTGCCTTCAGCCCAGGGCCTGATCCTGGAGACCCGGGATTGAGTCCCATGTCAGGCTCCCTGCATGGAGCCTGCTTCTTCCTCTGCCTGTGTCTCTGTCTCTCTCTCTCTCTCTCTCTCTCTCTGTGTGTCTCTCATGAATAAACAAATAAAGTCTTAAAAAAAAGAGTGGATTTAAATAGTGACAATGGCATACTGTTTTAAACATCTGAAATAATTTCCCCCAACATCAATGGTACAAATAGGATTGTCCCTCATTTCAAGGTTCCTAGTTAGAATGTTGCTTCATGACTGTTTTTGAAATATTTACATCTTTATATATTATCTGATCTGTCCCATTTTAATGGAATGGTCTTTGATTTTATTTTTCAAACTTACAAGGGACATCTATAACTACATTAGTTTTATTTTTAGGATACCCAAATAATAGTAATAATTTTCAATAAAGCAAAATCTGAAAACAATTGAGTAGATACAAGTTTTGGGTAACAGGTTAGGATTACTTCTTAGCTAGATGAACTGTTTTGACTTCACTCCCCCCTTTTGCCAATGCTTTTGTTTCTTTTGTAACCTTGGAATGATGTTAAGCAACCACCCCATATATTTAGAAAAGGCCTCCTTCTTACAGAAGTTGCAAGTGTCTTGCTGTTTTTAAATATAAAACAAAAAGTTCGATGAAAGTACCTAAAAGACACCCACCACCTGCTTGTTATGAGTGCTTCCTGAGCATCACCTATTCCAGGCCCAACGATTTTTCAATAATAGAAGGTTACCAAGGAAATATGCTTCTTGGGAATCACATAAGCAATCAAATATCCTACAACTATTAGAGGTTCATGATCTCTAGTTAATATATTCAGTCCTACAATACACTTAGGTCCTCACAATCAAGATTCAGTGATTCAGATATTGTGATGATTTTATAAGGAACATCATAAAATAGATATGATCATTGGGTCTAAAATTAAAATTCCACTGCTGTACTTAAGATGTTCTAAAATGCTTTGCCTAAGAAGAATCTTGGGTATTTATATCCATGACGATACACTGTATATGGCTTATTTATATGAATATATAAATTGCTCCAAATCTAGGACTCACTTTAATAAAATGTGAAGCCCATTTGAATAAAAATGTATTAGAGATAGAAATATTCTGATTGGGAACATGTATCTCAGTAAGATGGCAGGAATGGCAAATGTCATCTTATCTGCACAGGAAAAGTGTATGTTTGCAGTCTGTACATTTTTTTTTTCTCAGCCCTATGTGATCGATGTTAGTTCCCCTTGAACTTTCTGCCTGCTAAGGGTTTTCTTTTTAATTAGTATAAGGTAAGTAGCTTTTTGAGACGTTCCAGGTGTCTGTCCTCACCATGGCCTGAGGGATGGCTTCCTACTGCCTGCCAGGTCAGGCAAGCCTTCCCAGCCTGTTGACCGGAGCAGTGACACAGGCTTCCAGTGTGAACTGTCACCAAACTCTTAAAGAAAATCCTGTAGAACTCCAGAAAGAAGAAAAAAAAAATAGTTTCTTGAATCATTTTCTATATTGTTTCTAGGAGAATGCATACTTCAAAAAAATTCTTGATAAAGGAGAGGTTGAGAAAGCAAATAACTTTTGAAATAGTAAAATATAAATTGTAAAAATAAAACATGCTTTTACAAATCTAAAAAAAGGTGCCACCCTGATTTCTCAATAAGCATTCCAAATGTTCACATAATAAATAATAATAATAAACAACTTTTAATTATTTCATGTTCTGAAGTGGGATTAAGCATCCCTCCCACAACAAACACACAAAGGGAAACGTATGTTCTGTACACAACTGATTAGGGGGATATGACCCTCACTGAAGGAGTTTAACATCTACAAATACCTAATTCCTTTCCAGGTTTGGATATTCTTAGATGATACAAGGGTATTGTCTTTAAAAAATGAGTTCTCCATTGAATCTTTAATGTATCTGTATGTGTGTGTATCTGTATGTGTGTGTGTGTGTGTGTGTGTGAGAACATTCTCGTTGCTTCCATATCACTGGAATCTAGTTTTAGTATTTTAACTCTAAACAAGCATGCTGGCTGGAATAGGCTGAGAGAAGGACCATATTCCAGTGAAGTGGCAGACAGGCCAGTACTGATACAAGGCATTGCCAAGGATGAGCAAATAATCTATAAAGGGGAGTTGGACAAACAGCTCCAGGCTAAATCTCCAAAGGCCTGGGAGGGCAGGAAGGTTGAAAATGTCCTGATTAAAGCCACGTAGATCCATGAGGCTGATTTTTTTTTTTTAAGATTTAAAATATTTGAAGATTTTATTTATTTATTCATTCATGAGAGACACCGAGAAAGAGGCAGAGACGCAGGCAGAGGGAGAAGCAGGCTCCCCACTGGAGCCTGATGCAGAACTCAATCCCAGGACCCCAGGATCACGACCTGAGCCAAAAGCAGAAGCCCAACTACTGAGCTACCCAGGTGCCCCTGAGGCTGAATTTGATGCTACAACTAGGATGTTTGGCTTAGGGGAGTGAGACTAAGAAAGGAAATATAATTTCATCCATTCTGGTTAATACTTCATAATGTTGAATAATAACAAAAGTATGCATTTAAAGTTAATCAAATACTTCAGTATTGCCCATACTGTCATAGGTGACTTCCTAGTTCAGTCATGGGATGCAAAACATCGCTGTTAATAATATGATTGTGTAACTTTTAAGAAAACTTTTGATTGCAATCTGTTCCTTCTCACATGGAGACACGAACAAGAAAAGTAGAGTTACCATTTACATATGAAGCATCCTCAGATTGTAAGAGCCAAGGAAGGAAAGGAATCACAACTGGATGGCAGGATAGCAGATGAACAAGATGTATTTGGTGTACAAGATTTACCATTTGCCAAAGGATCTTGCCAAGAAAATCTCACGGGAGTTTGGATGAAAGGAAGAGTTTGGGGACTGGGAAGAATGAGGCATGTAAGTAACTGCCAACATGGGACACTACAGATTTATTCCCCCTTGCCTCCTAGCTTCCCCAATACCCCCTAACTAGGTTAAACAAGTAGGTCTGCAAAGTACAGGTCTGGTTTACTCAAAAACAAAAGCTTTCATAATCTAAAAAGATCAGTAACTTACAATTTTTCCCTTTATAAATTAGAAAATATTGATTCCCAGATCGAATCTCCTTTAATATTGCAGTGGTTGGACTCTTCATTATTTGTTAATGTTTTTTTCTCAAATGTGTAGTTGTTTTTAAGAAAAATTATTTGGGGGGGGCGTCTGGGTGGTACAGTCAATTGAGCATCAGACTTGGTTTTGGCTCAGGTCTTGATCTCAGGGCTCTGCACTCAGAAGTCAGCTTCAGATTCTCTCTCCCTCTCCTTCTCCCTTTCCCACTTCTGCTCTCTCTCAAAAATAAATAAATAAATTTTTTAAAAAAGAATTTTTTTGCATATGACTGAAAATCCTAAATTTCTATATTATTATTCTATATTATTACTGAATTTATTAACTCTAAAGGAAGAAAGAAAACAAACAGGGCTCAAGCACTCAGAATGAGAAATTTGAATCCCTGACCTAGTATTTGCATGAAATGGATTGTACAATAGTATAAATTATGATTACAACCTGAAAGATACATGTGATTTCTAACAGTAGTGCACCGGTCTGCTTTGAAGCACTCTCTCTTCCTTTCCCTTCCTCAGCGTGACTGATGGATATGTAGAAGTGGTTTCGGAGCTGTGATTTTTATCCTTTTGAAACATTGCAATTTTTTCCCCTCATTTCTTGTCCGATACTGAGGTTGGCCTTCATGTTGCTCAGCTGGGAATCTGCTCCCGTCAAGCCCTGCCTTACTACAGCAGCTTGTGGATGCCTTCCTTCCTACATTGTTTGCTTAGCTTTTTATATTGTCTCCCCTGCTGTTTAATGACCTGGCTCTAGCTTTGTTTCATGGGTTTTCTTTTTAAATAATAAAGATTAAAAACAAGAGAGAATAAATTTCCCAGGCATCCAACCAAAATATACAGAAAAATAAAGAGACGTGGAACAGTTAAGAAGATGATACCTCCATTCAGAGCAGTGGATTTCAGTTTGAATTGTCTGTTTGAAGGGTACTGAATAAATCACATACTTCTCTTATCTCATTGTGGTCTAAGATTATGTCTTCCTTACGCTTTATATAATTTCTAGGAAGTCATTCATGACTTAAAAATCAATAGTATGTTAATGCACTGAATCTTTTTTTCCATACCCTGCCCCCTAATTTTTTTTCTCCTTGTCTTTTTTTTCTGTCCTTGCTTTCTGTCATTGTAGATTTTGGCACATATATGGTTACATAGAATGTCAGGTGTAGTTCAAAATATAAAGGCTAAAAACAAAAAAGAGAAAGAAAACGCAACAAAACCAAAAACCAGGGAAACCTAGAGCATCTCAAGATATAATTTATATTACTTTCAGGAAAGGGTCATGTGGGTGAGTCTACATTGGCTTGTAACCACGTTTCCATTGAATGAATCAGTTAAGATAGGACAGTGAATTTTTGGCACACAAAAGAAAGTGCCACTGATTGATGAACTGAAATAGATTGCCCAGAAAAAGCTGTATTTAATGGAGTTTTGTTTGGAGGGGGTGGCTTACTGGGGAGGTATGGATAAATACACTTCTACGTGGGGCGATGTTAATAAAATGTATTTAGTAAAACATCAGTTGTTGCTCTGAAACATTAATACTAACTTATGTTGCTGTGTGGCAACAATGCATAAAAAAAAGAAAACTAATGCAATGCCAGAATAAGATTTACGCAATAGTTAACAAGACTAAAACTATCTCATGAATTTAAAATGTACCGAACTTCTTTTGTATAGGAATAATTACTAAGGCAAAAATACATGAATAAACTCATTCTCCACGACTTACTTTCAAACGCTCACTTTATCTATATGTCAAAAAAAACAAAAAACAACTGGAGAAATACTCGGTACAGAGCAACAAGAAATACACAAACTTTCCTAGAACAAGATCCTGCTGTAGCCAATTCTACCCCACTGGCTCGTCTAGTTACTTCAATCTGAATAAGAAACGCTGTTAAATTTAACAAAGAACATCTGTTTTTCATTTGAGGTGCATTCAAGTCTTCATTAAAGTGTCCTAACTGCTCTTTTCTTTTTCTATTTCACAATGGCTTTCCTTTCTAATACTATTGCAAGTTCAGCATGTGACTTAAAAACCTCAGAGTCACTGTGGCATTTCCTTTGAAAAAGGCCAGGAGAAACAAGGGGGAAAGCTGAAATCTCGAAGTTTAATAACATTTACTACCATTCACCTTTTCCATACTTCCTAGGGGTGTTTATTTTCTACAATTATTCAACTAGGTTTCGCTGAACATGAATACTCCAGAGGCCTCACTCCTGTCTGCGGGGAGGCCTAGGAAAACTGAGCTTGAAAGTGAGTTATTGGTATTAGTCCCTTTGATGGAAGTATTTGGTCACCTTCGATAGGAGCAGAAATCAGTTCTGAATGGCTGAAATGCAATGCCTCAGATGGCTTTGTTCTGCCAAAGTCATTTGAATATATAATTTATCCTGAATGTCAAAGTCGTCATTTTTTAAACATTTCCTTTGTTTTCTTGAAAGCATTAGCCCATTGAAATTAACAAAGGAATTTGGATACTTATTTCTTTGAAAAAGTAGAAAATATTTTAGAGGCTTTTATGGATGGGGAAGACCCATCAGATTTTAACCAATAAACTGCACCAAAGTGATTTTTGTTTAGTGAGTAATTAAAGATGTCTAATCATCTAAGTACATGTTTAAGCTGATTTAGAAAAAAAGTATTTTTAAGCACATTTCAAGAATGTTGCTAAATCCATCTCTATGATAAAATTTTTGTATTTTAGATAATTTAGGTCAAATGATAAGAATATACTACATTAGTAAGCACCTGGTAATAAGAGAAGTGTAGGATTATCTTGTGGCTGAAAAAGAAGCATAGAAATCATGAATCCCAGTATGAAAAAGAACTTTGTCAAGATCACTTACCTAATACGATCAACTGTTCAAAATGTCATAAATGGAAAAACAAAGCCTGACTCATAGTGGGCTCTCAATAACACCAGGCCCTCAAAAATATATATTGAATAAACTGATGGAGGGGATGAGCCAAGAAAGCATCATTCTATTTTATGGAAAAGCAACTTATGAATTTTCTGATAGGATTTCTGAATCCCCTCCCAGTTTGTCCTTTTGGAATACTTTTTTCTAGCTTTATTGAGACATAATTAACATTTAACATTTGTGTAGTTTTAAAGTGTACCATGTGATGATTTGATACACAACATATCATGGATGGGATATTTTGCAAAGAGATGTTTCTCATATGTAAACCACTGCTACTATATTATTTTTACTGATAAAAAGAAGTGAACTATAAATAAAGCAATTAATAATATTTTCCAAGTTAAGTTTTTTTTAATCATTTGGGCAAAAACTATACTGTAGTTTCATTTTGGCATTATTGATATGATCAAATGTTCCATGGGGGTTACTTATGAAAATTGGACAGTATATATTAAAATAAAAATGTTATATTGAATGTAATAATTAAAATATATAAAGGATCATTAATTTTTGCAATTATTGCATTATTATATACAAAGAGAGACAGAGGCTTTAAAATGCAAATAAGTTAGTGTTAGTAAAAATAACGTGAAAACACCAATGAAGCAGTGCTTTATTGGTATGGCTTGAACCACTGTATAAATTTGAAAGAAATAAATTATTCTACTTAAAATGTATTAATCCTATAATTAATGCTTTAACTTGGAGATTTTGTCTTCTATAAGGGGTCCAATGATAACTAACCTTTATCAAACAATTTATGGGCTAGCAACTCTGCTAAAACGTTTATTATGTCTCCCATAAGGGAGATGTCATTTAGGATAATTTTTATCCACATGTTACACCTGCAGGAGAGTGTTCAAAGAAGTTAATACACTGTTCAGAGTTACACAAAAGCAGTCAGTAGCAGAACTGGAAGGCTTAATTTGCAACCTGTTAACCAAACTTGAGTACAAAGATTATCCTGAGAGTCCAGACAAAAACAACAGAATAAATTAGGTAAATTATTACTGATAAATTATATTAAAATCTGGAAAGAGAAGAGAGATAAGAATAAGGTGGAGAGCATGAATCAATACTGTTTGGAATAGTGCCATGCATCATCATCTCTGATTTGGGCTGAGAACATCCAGTTGAGTCATGCCTAGAAATAACCTGTGGTAAATAATTGATTCCCTTCAGGGGAGGCTGGAGCCAGCCCATCTGGGATGCTGGCCAAGGGGTTGTTATCCCTGAAACCAACTGGTGCTGGGGCTGCAAAGTTTCCTGAAGCAGCCAGAAATGGAGAAGCCAAAGGGTAAGAACAGAATCCTTGTAGAGTGCAAAGTCAAAAGCTACCTATGTCACTTTCCAATCAAGCCCAAAAGATGAGGTGGGAGTATATACGGAACAGCCAAAAGATGGGTAATTGGAAATAAACTGGAAGAAAATATGACCCAGAAGTAACATCCACAGAGTCTAAGAACATGGGGAAGAGAACTTAGTTTTCATTAAGTAGATAAAGCCATTACAAAAAAAAAAAAAAAAAAGATAAAGCCATTACAGTCAATGTAGACACCCCCAAATCTCTAGGATCTAGAAGGAGTTTTAGTCTAGCTTTGATAGTTATGGACAGCTTAGAATGTTATGTCTAAATAATCCTCTCCTTAGTATTAACTCAGATACTAGACAAGAAAGCTGTTAATACCTATTTGTTGTATATGGATCATGTTCACAGTTCTCTGTTTAGTGCAAAGACAAAGAAAAAGGAAACAAGATACAATCCTCTTTTCTTAGGTCTACCTTCTGGTTGGGAAAGGGAGAATAATCTCCCTGCCTCCTCTCCTCCAAACTGTATCATCATTCAGTGAACCTCTCTCTCACTTGACCTAAGGAGAGATCCATCAATTCACTCTTTCAAATGTCTCTTGAACCCTATACTTCCTTTTGCTTTTCTTTTTCCACCACTGAAGTCTGAGCCCACAAATCACACAAGCAATTCCTAATCAGTGGATGACTAATTCCATGGGATATATAGAGGCATTACTCTGCCAATTCCAATTTTTAAAAAAAATGGTGCTGGGGAAGTTAAATATAGAAAACACAGGTTAAACTTAATTAAACAAGTGTCTTTACTGAGGAACTGCTTATGGCCTTTTAAATAGGCTAATCTGCATTGTGCTTCCCTAAGAACACACCATATAATTCACTTAACTACAAGTCTCTTTTGAGGAAATTTTTCCTTTGAGGAAACTCAGGACAACCCTTTAGGAAGCATTAGCCTGTATTACTGAAATGGATTCCAAAGGCTATCCTCTCCACTCCCCTCTCCAACACTATTGCATACATTTCTACCATATTGTTTTTCCAAAAATATTATTTTGGATATATCATCCACTTAATCACAACTTTCAGAGACTCCTTTATGACTACTTCATGAAGTCTGAATTTGACAAGCTGTCCAGATATGTCCCCGCTATTCAACTGATCTAATTTACTCATATTTTCTAGATTTTGTCAGCCTCCACACATTTGGGTGCTATCTGTACTGCATGGAATACAATACTAACTACTCCACTAGTCTTTTTTTTTTTAAGATTTTATGTATTTATTCATGAGAGAGAGGGAGAGAGAGAGAGAGAGAGGCAGAGACACAGGCAGAGTGAGAAGCAGGCCCCATGCAGGGAGCCCGACGTGGTACTCGATCCCAGGTCTCCAGGATCACACCCTGCGCTGAAGGCAGCTCTAAACCACTGAGCCACCCGGGCTGCCCTCCACTAGCCTTTGTCTCACAAGTTTTTAAAGAATTTGCTTAAATATCACTGAGTTTCTCATAGTTGCTTCCTCCTTTGAATGGTTGCCACATTTGTTTTTATGGAGAAGAGATCATACATTTCTCGTGGTTAAGAAATATGTTTGGTTTTTGTTTTGTTTTACTTATTTGTATCCCTAGGACCTGAAACAATGCTCTACTCAGAGATGTAAAAGATGGCAATAAAAGGAAAAGACTAAATAGAAGCAGTAACATTTTAGAATCCAGCAAAGCTTTGTTTGCTCAACATGTTCTTAATAAGAAGGCTGGAAGCAGTATGCATTCAGAGTGGCTTATCTGGAAGAGAAGGGCTTATGGCCACCATACATCCCCACGAATGCCATCCTCACATGGCATTCATCAACAAGATGCTGTATTAGTTTTCTAGAGCCATCATAACAAAATGCCACAAACTAGTGGCTTAAACAATAGAAATCTATTTTCTTATGGTTCTGGCGGTTGGAAGTTCAAGACAAAGATGTCTTTGGTATCTTCTGAGCTTCCTTCTCTCTTTGGCTTGTCGATGTTTGCCTTCTTGCTCTGTCCTTGCATGCTCCTTCCTCATCGTGTTCTGTGTGCATAATCCCCTCTTCCTATAGGAATTAAATTGGCTTGGGGCCACTCATATGACCTCATTTTACCTTAATTACCTCCTATGTCCAAATACAGTCACATCTTGAGGTGCTGGGGGTTAGGACTTCAACATATTAATGGGGAGGGGCATAATCCAGCCCATAATAGATGCTTTTGAATCACTTATTCAAATGAGTGGAACCAATGAGACTGAAATTGAACAAAGACTGAAGGAAGACAATTTGCCACAGCACTACTCCATGTTTTCTTTCTCTTTTTTTTTTTTTTACTATTCCACGTTTTCATTTTTAAGTTGCTCTAGATTTTTTTTTTTTTACTCACATTATTCTTTACTTGTAATAAAGCTTTTAAAACTAGAAGCAATTACCTTCTCTGTTTCAGGAAACACATAAGTCAAAGGCAAGCTTAAGGAGATTCCTACTCCCCCTAGGATTAACCAGCCACATGGTCAAATACCAACCTGCCAGTCCTGTGCAGGAAGCACTCCTGTAGCTGCAGCTCCTGTGTCTTCTGAAAGCATGAAAGGGATATATCTGGACATTTTTCTTCAGAGTTTTACATTTTTTCAGATTTCTAGTATCTAGAAAATAACAGTGTATTGTACACAGGAAAATGTGGGGGAAAGATAGTTTTTTAAGATTTTATTTATTTATTCATGAGAGACACACAGAGAGAGGCAGAGACATAGGCAGAGGGAGAAGCAGGCTCCATGAAGGGAGCCCGATGTGGGAGCCTGATGTGGGACCACATCCCAGAACTCCAGGATCACTCCCTGAGCCGAAGACAGACACTCAACCGCTGAGCCACCCAGGTGCCCCATGGGGGAAAGATTTGAAGAGGAAAAAAATGGTGTGAAAACTTCAAGACTTTCTAGAATATTTCAATATTAGGAATTAAGTAAGTAGAAGAATATACTCCAATGTCACTTGAACAGATTTAAATAAAACAGACAAAATTCTTGTCTCATGGAGCTTACCTTTAAAAAAGGGAGAGAGTCACAAAAGAAACAAGGGAAATACATAGTATTTAGATGGTGATCAGTACGATAAAAAAGACAGTTCCCCATGGGAACTTAGAAAGCTGCAATTTAAATGGAGCCAGGGAAAGTCAAGTTTCACCAAGAAAGTGCCATGTTAACAAAGACCGGAAACTGGAAAGAGAACAAGCCATGGGGATGTTGGGGGACAAGAACATTCCAGAAGATGGGAACAGCAAATGAAAGGCCCTGAGTGGGAGTGTGTTGGTGAGTCTGGGGAACAAAAGAGAGGCCAGCAAGCCTGAAACAGAGTCAGTGAGAGAAGAGTAGGAGGTAATGTTGGAGAGGTACCTGGGACTAGATCATTCAGTGTCTTGAAAGCCATTGGATATAACTCTTTTTTTTTCTTTTTTTTTTTCATTGGATATAACTCTTGAGTGAAGTGAGAAGCTGTGGAGGGTTCTGAGCAGAGGAATCACAGGATTTGACTTTTATTTTAAGGGGAACACTTCTAGCTTTGGAAATCTAAAGCAGATGGAGCAAGGAGTTAAGAGACTATTTCAATAACCCAACTGAGGAATGATGATGGCTTGTGCCACAGTTGTAGCAATAGAGTTGTTGAGAATTGATCAATTCTTGATATATCTTGTAGGTAGACCCAACTGATTTTGCTAATGGATTGGATATGGAATGTGACGGGAAAAGCAGAATCCAGGATAACCCTGGGATTTGGGAGTCAAATCAACTGAAGGATGGAGTAGCTATTAAATTTATATTTAAATATTTACACACCTATTTCTCATTCCCAATGATATTAATAATTTTCTGGATATTATTTCAGGTTGCAAGTTGAAACCTTGAGAAATGACATGCTTAATCACCTGGCACACAATTTCACGCATATAGGTATTGCAACATTTCCTTAATAAATACAATAATGCATTATTCATTAAGTAATAGAATAAAGCATTTCAGTTTTCTGTAAAACTGTCTCTCAGAGGACATTTTTTGCACATTACCTCAGTGATAAGAAGATTTTTTGCAGAAGGAAAAGTTTATACAATCAGATAAGTTATGGCATTAATTCAATCTGAAAAGTTACTCACATTGGTTCTCTGGGTGAAAGACAAGTAGAATAAAATGGACTTACTAAAGCATTTTTAAATTGTAGTGCAATAAATCTGTAAAGTTATAGGAATCTTTGGCAAAACCATGAAAGCACCTGAAAAATCCAAAACCTTGACAATAGAACCTAAGCATCTTAAGTGATACGAGGTAATGTGTGTAAGAACAGCTTAGAAACTATACAACTTTGTGGAAATGCAAGATCAAGATCAAATGACATTGCCCACACACTACCCGATGAAAGATTTACATTTCATTTATGTGTATTTACAGTAAGTAAAACTAAAAAAAAAAAAAAAAAAAAAAACTTTTAAATAATCCATTGCAAGGAACATACCCTAAGAGAGAATCATTATTTATTTGCCTGATGTATATATGGTACACTTATCCCATTGCCGCTGCCCTTCCCCAATTGTACCATTTAGTACAAACAGAGAAATAATTTGTTTAGCTATATAATCAGGAGAGGCTGCACACAATAAAAGAAAGCATTCTGGTTTTTAAATGAATAAAAATTGATTGTGTCCCTATAAAAACTAAATTGGCAGAGTGTTAACTGCATTTCACATAAACATCTGTAGTGGGCTGTGCCTCTCCGCGGTGCTGTAATGCAATATGGGACACTTAGGAATAAATGCATCCTCCAGATGAGTTCAGAGAAATTTTCTAAAAGCGTCTGATGAGATTGTAAAAATCGGATTAGTCAGGGCTGCTAATGACACTTAAAACAAAGGGAAATCTTTAAACAAAATTATTTTGCACTTCTCTCTTGATAAATTATATGCAAATTAGTGCTGATTGAAAAATGTTTGCCTTGAAGGTAAATTCACACTAATAAAGAAGAGGTCATCCTGCCTCAAACACAGTACCTCTCATCAGGGGGACTTTAAAATTAAGCACATTATTTCCCTTTTGTAAGCTATTTCAATAAACAGTATGATGATGTTATATTTTATCTTTGGTGCATTTCCGAGTATGGTAATTATGATATGCATGATTTTATATTATGCTTAGCTCCAGGTGGACTCAAACTAATGGACTTAAAAAAAATGGAAAACATTGACAGCTCAAAGTCATATTATGTACTATATATGTGTGTATATTTACTCATACACATATCTGCATACCTGGAACTAAGCACAATGTAAAATCATGCATATCATAATTAAAGTACTTGGAAAGGCACCAGAGATAAAACATCATCATATTATTTATCAAAACAGCTTACAAAAGGGACGTAATGTGGGTAAATCCATTAAGTTGAGGAAAAACTCTTGTTTCAGTCAGGATTTCTTGTTTTTGGATAGTTTAATTTTTGGCATAATTTTTTTTAAAAAATTAGTTTTGGTGGCTCAAGGAAATATTTTTTGTCACGTATCTCCTCTACTAAAATATCTGTGTACTGTGTTAGAAAGAGCAGAGTTCAAATTCTAGTTCTCCCTGATACCAGCTTCAAAATCAGAAACCAGTTTATGAAGGAACAGTCTTATTACTAGGAACCTAAGGTTTATCTTTGAGGACTCAGTTTCTCCATCTCTAAAATACATGTGATGATGCATAGCTCTTTAGAATGTGTAAGATTAGGTAGATAGCCCATAACCAACTAATGTGATCACAATCAAATGCTCTATGGTGAACTCAATGAATTATATATTTACGTGTAATACATAACTTAAATACATAAATCAAATAAGTAAATTCACACATTGTGCTTGGCACTGAAGAATGTCACAGACCTAAGTTACAGCTCTTGTCCCTAAGCTCTTGTCCCTAAAATCTCATAGAAGAATTGCAGACACTTAAAATATTTAATAAGATTAAAATGAATGATACAGGCAGGAAGTGCTGTCAGGGTTGATCAATGCAGAGGGAATGATGGGTGTTGACTTCATGAAGGATGTGAGGGTTGTAACAGCGATGTCTGAGATGTGGCAAGAGTATACAGATAGAGAGAAAGAAGAGGGTATTCAAGTGGAGAGCCTAAGAGAAGCTGGAGTGAGCATGGCTTATAGGGATGTGGCTGAAACTAGCTTAGCCATAGTGAGAGGAAGGAGAATGTCAGAAGCTAAATCTCCGGTTCAGTGTATATGGCACTGTGACAAAACATGCAAAGAGGAGGCAAATCTGTGTATTGAGGTTTGGAGAATGACTTCACGGATCTTAGAGATCACAGCAGTTAATAAACCTGGAGTCTGGGAGTAAAACCTTGAGTAAAAATGATTTGAGCATTGAACTTGCTCAGCCTCCACTGAATGGGAAAAATTGTGACCAAGTAGTTACCCCAGCTACTATAAATTGGAAAAGGGGTGTAATAAATTTAGGAGTAGCTACTATAAGCTAACGTTGGACAGAGAGTTATGTATGAGTTAGGATGCTGGTCATCTAGCTGGTATCCCATGTCACACCTTGAGTGCTATTAAATATCTTTCCATTTGACCATGATTCTGGGACCTGTACTGCAGGGTAGATTCATATTTTCCAATTAATTCATTCAGTAAATACTCCCTGGGTTCTTCCATTATTTCTTGCCTTCATGGAATTACTTGGCTTACCACTCACTCTGGTGTCTGTGGCATGGAAGTAGAGTTGTAAAGTTTAATGGACTGTGTCAATCCTTTCCATAACAGTATTAACTCAGTTGTAAGAACATTTATTAATTTATTCATTCCACAAATATTCACTAAGCACCTACAAGTACTAAAGGAAGTATAGCCAGTAGTGTTACTCTTAAGAATCAGGCAGATTCTCAGCTCGTCCACTAAACCAGCTGTGTATCTTAGCTCTGATTATGAATACACTCAACTCAGGATAATTGTGAAAACTAGACAGATTCAGACATGAAAAATGCCTAGAACCTGGCCAGGCACCTACTAAGTCCTCAATAAATGTTAGTTATTATGATTATTACTTTTAGAGACTGTGTAAGCCAAACCAAAGATGTCTCCTAGCAGCAGAAACACTGGTGTAGAATTTTGATGTGTTAGTGGGCATTTTTGTTTAGAAGAAATATGCATTTGAGGCAGATTTAAAAAGCCTATGAAAATAATGAAGGTGTGAAGCAACAAGACAGGAACTACTACTCTCTTGGCTGGAGCCTGAAGATTTGAAAATAGAAGCCAAATCACCAAAGGACCTGTATACTAAGCTAAGAGGTTGGAGTTTTATACTTAAAACTATGGAAAGCCATTGGAAGATTTGATGACAGGCGTATTAACATAATCAGTTGTGTGCTTTAGAAAAACTTTTCTGGCAGTGCTGATAGAAATATAATTTTGGAAGCTCTTTGACAACAAGGGCAGGAAATGACAAGGGCCTGAACTAAGGCAGGGCTGTGCATATGATGACAAGGAGACATAATGAAGAGGAGCTTTGGAGCAAACCTTTATATGACTTGATCACTAAGCAGACATGGGAAATGGTGGGAGGGAAGTACAGGATGACAATAGTTTCAAGTCTTGGGCAATTATGTCAGGGACAGGCCATTTTCTGAGATGAGGAAACCTAAGAATCCAAGGTTTAGGGGTAGGGATGATGAGCTCAGGTTTAGACCTGCTGAGTTTAAAATGTAGGATATGCAAGTGAGAAAGTAGGCATCTAGATATGAACTTGGAGCTCATACATCAAGTTCATATTGGTTATCTCTGGACATTAGCAGAGACACACATTTTTGAGTTATGGGGTGTTAAAAAATATTTTATTCCTTTATTTGAGAGAGAGGGAGAGAGGGTGAGTGAGAGAGAGCACAAGTAGGGGTAGAAATATAGAGAGAGGAAAACAGACTCCCTGCTGAGGATGGAGCCTGACACAGGGCTCCATCCCAGGACCCTGGGATCATGACCTGAGCCAAAGGCAGATACTTAACCAACTGAACCACCCAGGTGCCCCTTGAGTTATGGGTTTTTAAGTTATAGTTAACAATATGAATATGGTTAAGATTGCCCAAGAAGAAGATATAAAGAAAAAAGCAATATATAAATAAGAAGCAAAGAGGAACCAAGTCAATGTAGTACAAGTCCCTCTTAAGGTCCCTAGAGGCAGAGCGAACAAATTAAAAGCGCCCTCCTATGGTACACCAAAGTTTAGGAAGCCTACTTAAATCCATATGTGGACTGTTTTATAGAGCAGGTTATATTGATTATGAAAGTCAAACTTTTCTGGCATTCCTCAAAACCACTAATGAGACCAAAAATAGACCCAAGTACCATATGCATGAAGGAGAGGAAAGAACTAAAGGAACTTCCAATATTTGGGGGCTAAATAACTTATGTGAATTGTATTGAATGAATTTTAATATCACAGTCATAAACAGGAATTTTCATAAGAGGTTAATATCGTGTATATGCAAGAGAGAGAGTAGGGAGGACAGACACACCTGTAATTTGCTTTGGGGTCCTGTACATATAAAAGAACATTAAAACCACCAAAATCAGATTAGAAGGCTAATTTCTATCCGTCCTCCACTGAAACAATACTGGATCAGCAATGGAGTGATTCTAGTGCTCAAACAGCCCCTACTGCAGCGTTCAGTCTCTGAACTTGGAGCGAACACACTACAGGATATATATATATATATATATATATATATATATATATATACATATATATATTATAAAGAATATTGGCTTCTAAGTTAGGAATTTCTGGATTCAAAACCCAGCTCCTCTACTTATTAACTATGCAATTATGGACAAGTTAATGAATTTTTCCATGTTTCATCTTTCTAATATTCAATTAAATGTAACAATATAGCCCACTTGTAGTTTGTTGTGAATGGGGAGAAAGTGAGATAAATTATAATAGCTAATATTTATTTAGCTCTTAGTATGAGCAAGGCAATGCGCTAAGCTCTTTACATGTACCATCTTTTTAATTCTCACAACAGCTCTCTGCGGAAATGTACTGAACCATTAATCAATGGGTCTCATGGGAAACAGACATTTTCTTTTGAAGACATTTGAATCCTGAAGCAACTAAACTGCTTCCTAGATAACAGAATCTTATTTTTTTTAAGATTTTATTTTATTTATTTATTCATGATAGACACAGAGAGAGAGAGGCAGAGACATAGGCAGAGGGAGAAGCAGGCTCCCCACGGGGAGCACGCTGCAGACCTCGATCTCAGGATCCTGGGATCACGTCCTGAGCTGAAGGCAGACACTCAACCACTAAGCCACCCGGATGTCCCTGAATCTTATTCTCATGTCTGTATAAGATACCGTAGCATATTCACATCTGCCCTTCTCCAAGTTTAAGTAGAAAGTGATCGAGATATAAGTCCATATCTCAGAAACCATAAGAAGTATGCAACTTCTGGACATGCTTCTTTACCTGGATGCTATAATACAACGTAGACCACTTTACAAAGAAGGTTGTATGGATTTTGAAAGGAAAACTTTTTCTGGCATTCATCAAAACTTCTGAACTGACAGAATCTCAATGTAGGCTTTATTGAGCATTAACTTAGGTACTATGGCAGGTACTCTGCTACGGATCCCTTATGCACTTAGTTTATCTTTACAATATCACTGTGCATTTGAAGGTATAACCATCATGATTTTACAAATAAATAGAGATGTTTGAGATCGCTTGACCAAAATCACAGGGCTAATACACAAAGTGGGAACATTTGTACCCTATTTAATATATCCTGGCTAATACTGATGTCATAATACTTTATCTTGGAAATACTTTTTCAAATGTGTATTACAGCTTACTTTTTATTCTCCCATGCTTTACACTAACAGCCAAAATGAGAGCCACCATAGGGTACTACTCTCGACTAGTGAGAATTTATGCACCATAGAGGAATTACTGTCAACAACCCAGCTATCTACTGGACTATTCTAGATGGGTTAATTATAGTAGGATAAACCACAAAGAAACAGAAGAATATCATGTTAGGTATTAAAACATAGGTTCAAGAAAATGGTTCAGGATAGAGAGAGGATGATGAACAAGCCTTCTGACATTGTGTAGGCTGGGACAATTGATCAACAGTTCTATAATTCTTAACTGGAAAAATTTATCATCAAAGAAAAATTTATCATCAATTTATCATCATCATCAAAATTTATCATCAAGTTAGAGATTCGAAGGAAATGAACTCTTAACAGTATACTATGCCTCTACAAGAGAGCTAACTATGTTATAATGATCATGCACAACCCTACACAGTGCCCATTCAGTTGGTATTCCTATTTCCCAGGGTATTTGCCCCCATAACCCCCTCTAAACTAAACTGTCTGTGCATATTTAGTGCTTCCATTGACATTCCACTGAATTTTACTCTAACTCCCATTGAGTCCATCCTCAAACCTTCATACAAATTCTAAGACCCCTTAGTAAAAGATTTCTTAACATCTAATCTAAGTTTTGCCCTTAGGTAAAACAGAAGTTTTAAAAACATTAGGAATATTAAAGTTTTGGAGAGCAAGTAGACAGCTTTCTAGAGTATTTCTATATATACAAAGGAGATTGTTTTCTCCAGGAAGATGTTATACACAATCTTTTTTTATTCCAAAAGTTCCTATAACCTGGATTCCTACATGTGTGACAAAACTATGTTTTTCATAAATATCTACCAGCTAAATGAATGATTCTTTTGCTATAAGTATTAGTTTCAGTTGTGCTTACTCAGCCCACTCTATGCTCAGGTAACTTCTATCACATTAATTTACCACAACTTAGGTGACCTGTGTACGTAAAGTGAGTTATCTTCAAAGCACAGAATGAAAGCCGAACGTTCCTTCTTAGAAAAGGAGTAGAGATAGGCTTCCAGGGTTGGATCCAAATACAAGCCCAGTGAGGCATTCACTGCTCTAAAGGAAGGACATGTGGGGACACAGAATCAGAAGAAAGCACCAACAGGAGAGATTAGTTCAAGGATGGAAAGCACACTCAGAAAACAAAGACCATTTTCCAGAACAGAGCACATGATCACAGACCAAAAGGGAGCAGAGGGACCAAGAAAGATTTTGGTACTAAGGATAGAGAACCCAATACTGAGAATTTAATGGACTAGGATTAAGATGTAAGGACTGGAGATGCTGCCACAGGGGACCGACATTAGGTGAGGACCAGCCAGTCCCGAAGTGAGAGGAAAGCTATCTTGGTGCTGAGGAAATGAGCATCCTTATGTGTTTCTTGCTCACAGCCCAAATCCACACCGAGGGGTTAGAAATGTCAGAGAGAATTACACATCTGAACTTATACCCTTAGACAGGATTGTAACCTTAATTATAGAAGTTGGATTTGAACTGTCGGTCTCATCAACCAGATTTCACATCGTGGGAGGTAGTGATAGTAAAACTACCTTTAGGAAAATATTCCTCAGGATAGCCATTACAAATCTATTTGTGGAGAATATATAGTTCTTAGTACAATTTTTAAACGTAATTTTCCCCCAAGAAGTAGAGATGTTAATTCAAACCATCTGTGAAATTGGAGAGAAATGGAACTCAAACCAGACTCTATCAAAAGGTCTCTGAATTTTCATGAGATAACTCAATGTTTTCATATCGCAGCTAGTAGAATACTTTTTATTTGCTTTTATTTATTTTATTTTATAATTTGTGTGTGTGTGTGTGTGCGCACGCGTGTGTTCTGAGAGATTCTGAATGTGCTTCCAGAATCTGGCTGAATTCAGCAGTTGAAATCCACTTTCATCATCCATTCCTTTTCTTTTTCTTTTTAAAGATTTTACTTATTTATTCATGAAAGACAGAGAGAGAGAGAGAGAGAGAGAGAGGCAGAGACACAGGCAGAGGAAGAAGCAGGCTCCATGCAGGACCTGACATGGAACTCCATCCTGGGACTCCAGGATCATGCCCTGGGCTGAAGGCAGGCACTAAATCGCTGAGCCACCCGGGTATCCCTTTTCCTTTTCTTTTTAAAACTCTCGTTCCATATTAGCTCTCTCTCTCTCTCTCTCTCTCTTTTTTTTTTTTTTTCCATATTAGCTCTTTTACTGTTCCTGACTATACTGGATGATTTGTGCTGGGCAGAGACTGGATCTTAAACTTTGGTGACTTAATAGAAGGGAAGCTGATATTGGTAGCTGAAATGGAGACTTTCTATTAACAGAAAATCCAAAACTGGGTAACCAGTGAAACACTTTTCAAGAAAAGCCAGTAGTTACGTAAAATGCTTTAGACTTACCCTTAATAGATAGTATAGTAAAATTACATGTTTGTCTGGCTTGATATCTATTGCAAATATAATAAACATTAGGAACTGATGTATGAGTGTAAACATTAGGAATAGATTTTTTTAAGTAACAACATTAATTAATATTAATTTAGACTGTGTATTTTGCTATAAGATTTTTGTCATCACAAATCAGTCTAAACTTTTCAGAAATTAAGAAACATGGGGGGTATAGGCTTTCATTTTGCCTTATAACCTCCTTTTTACTCTCATTTCAATCACTTCCTTTCTAGAACCACACACTAGGAGAATACAATTGACTGTAACAGGTAAGCCGGAACTATACACATCAATCTCAGATGTTAGAACTTCATAAGTATATATATTTTAAGAAAATATTTGGCTTTATTTGTGAAAAGCCTCCAAAATTACATGAAAAATCTAAATCACTATTTTGCAATATTACTTATTAAATATCCATAGGCCCTCAAGTTCGAATAATTAAAATATACCTCCACCTCAAGAAAATCCCCTACGGAGCACATAATAAAATCTAGCTCTGTCTTTTGTATTATGTTGCAAATGTGGACAAGAAGACAGGTGGCCAGCAATTCTTCACACTCAGCATAAATGTTAAAAATTTTGAATTATGATGACAGCTGCTATTTTTAGGACTGGCAGTTATTTCAGAGTGTACCGCTTCATCTTCCACCTATTAATGCTTGTTCAGAGTGAACCATTACAGTTCTGACTGCTGTTAGCATGCCTATTTGCCCCAGACTTCCAGAAATTGAAAGCAATGCAAAAATCTTTCACATTATACTTTGGCGGGTCTATTCCTGTCCATGACACTTGCAGCTTATCTTAAAGAAGCAGCTTAAGCTGAATTTCTTCTTAGCAAGCACTGAGCATCTATAATATGTCCATCAAAAGTAAAAAAATAAAAGAAAGAAAATGTCAATTAGCATCTACACTGCTCTGTACTTGGCAGCACTGGCATACTCTAAAACCTCATTATTGGTAATTCTGTCTTATGTATATTTCACAGAGTGGCATAGGGAAGGGCCCCAGTTTTTTGCTTCCTCCACCACAAAAGGCAGTAGCCCTCTTTATCTTTCGTCAGTTACTCACCACTAGGCCCTCCACCTCTTTGGGGGCCCCAGCTTTCCCAGCTTTCAATCAATCTAAATATATCTTGCTTTAAACTATTGCTAAATGGCGACCTGTCATCATCTCCAATCCATTCCTTAACAAGTCTGAAATATAAGCAACTGTAAAGTCTGCAAAAGGCCAGAATTACCCCTTCAAAAGAGCTCTCCACGTGTGCTCTGTGAATTTCATGACATTTCAGTCTTCTCACTAGAACAATTTCACAAGGACCAACATCACTGCATAGTAAAATAACACTTGTTCTCAACTATCCCTAGTTGTCTGAACTTCTAGACTGTTCAGATTAATCTGTTTTGTGCAGTTCATATTTATAGGAAAAGTTCTATCTAATAGCACTGAATTAAACTGTGGTAATTCACACAGCTACTGAATGCTAATACAAAGAGAACCACAAAGGCACACAGAGGACCTCAGCAAGGTAGACATCACAATCTGTGGCTGTTGGATTCGCTATAAAATTATAACTGCAAATGTATAAATTCAAATGGAATTACATTCTCTAATGCTTTTTTCAAATTACTTTAAAATTATTTCACAAGTACACAAAGTTTGTAAACTAAAAATATGCAAAAGAAATGCAAACAGTCAGTAAACAGGAAAGAAAATTCATTTGCAATAATCATCAGAGAAATGCACACTCTAATACTATCATCACCCATTAAATTGGGAAGAACTTAATGTAATAAGGGTGCAGTGAGCTTACAGATATTTTTGTTCCCTGATGATGGGAAAACAAATGGATATACTGTTCTGGAACATGATTTGGCACTGTATTTTAATAGCTTTCAAAAGATATATAACTTTGAATCTATTAATCACACATCTGGAATAACTCCTAAATGAATTAGGAATTATAATGTTCATTATAGGAATAAGTATAATAGCACATGTATAAAACCACCAAAATATCCAAAAATAGAGGAGTGTTATACAAATTTGGTGCAAATGGATTAAATATTATGCTACAGTTTAAAATTACTTCTTTATAAAGTATTTAATTTGGCCCCTAGGTGGCTCAGTCCATAAGTGTCTGCCTTTGGCTCAGGTCATGATCCAGAGTCCTGGGATTGAGCCCCACGTCCTGGAGTCCACTTCTCCCTCTTCCTCTGTCTTTCCCCCTGGCTTATGTTCTCTCTCTCTCCAATAAATAAAATCTTTTTAAAAAGGAAATTATATGTGAAATGTTGTGATGTAAAGAATAAGAGTAGAACATAAAACTACATAGTAGATGAGACAGATCTGTACATTATATATGCACAATACGTACACACAAATACATACAACACTAGACAGAAATATATGAAACATCAACCTGGTTTATGAGGAATATTTTTAATTTATTTTTCAAATTTCCTTTTTATTTTTCACTCTTTTAATCAGGGTTCTTCTTCAAAACTGTCTGTAGTATCTTCACCTTTTACCAGAGAAGATAGTCATTATGTAGTTTCTCACTTGGAAAACTATAAGTTTGTAAAGCCAAATACAATATTTGGAAATTGTAAATTCTAAGTGCCTAACTGTGCATATATTGCAGTATTCAGGATAGGGAGTGACTCCTTATGCTAGCTGAATATATTGATATTTTACTTGAAAAAATACAAGAGATACTAGAAGACATAAACAAAAAGGTATTTTAAACATAGGAAATGGAAATTTTAAAAACTTTCATCAGTGTGTTCAACCTTGGTTACACATTTGAGTCACCTGAGATCTTAAAAAAAAACAAACTGATATTCAGGTCAAAACCCTTAAATTTTGACTTCTGTGGTCTGAGGTGGGACATGGACTTTGAAATTTTTCTCTTGAAATTTGTAAGGATACCAATGTTAGGAATCACAGTGGTATTTCCTGACACTTTCAACACTAATTATATGGACAAGAATTCAGTAATTTTGTTGTTGTTGTCTTTTCACCTAAACCCTTACCGTAATTCCAAGGACTTCTTAGGAGTCCATTACCCTCACATATTCAGAGTATGCTTTCTTCATTGCCAGCCATATTCCATCAACCACCAGAACTATTGAATATACTGCTAAAGAAGACATTAGGGATTACCTTGCTTCAAATATGGCTACTTATAAGCTCCTTTAGTCAATTCAAAACGCATTAAGTTCTTGGTGATAGACTAGATATGGATGATGAAGAATGAAGTAGTATCAAGAAGGACTCTAAGGTTGAGGGCTTGAGCAACTAGGTCACAAATGGAGTCACACTGAAGATAAATAAGTCTGGAGGAGATAAAGGCTTGGAGAGAAAGCTCCAGAGTCAATCTTATGCATGTTGAGTCTGACATGCTATTATGATATACAAAATGAAGATGTTAGTGAAGTAACTAAACAATATATGTGGAGCAGAGGCAAGAAGATAATGGATAGATGGGCTTGGCTTACAAGGGTGAAATTTTGCTAGATGGGTGAAGAAAACAAAACAAAATACACACACAAACACGTGCATACACACATGAGGGGCAAGAGGATTTTAAAATACTGGCAAGAATGTTATTAAAATGATGATTTATGATTGTTAAACTAGATCTGGAGGGATGGAAAGATGAGAAGGGGCTGGTGTGTAGAAAGAAACTGGAGTCAACAGATTGGCTCAGAAGCTTCCAAAAAAGAATTTGAAGCAAAATACTACATGCAAT
Organism: Canis lupus familiaris; assembly: GCF_011100685.1. Taxonomy (NCBI): domain Eukaryota; kingdom Metazoa; phylum Chordata; class Mammalia; order Carnivora; family Canidae; genus Canis; species Canis lupus. The sequence continues at coordinate 20,901,657 of NC_049250.1, forward strand.
CTGGGTGAAACTAAAACAAAGCAGAGAGAGAGAGAGACTCATCAGCACTGCAACATCATCTGATGTTTTCATTTGCCCAAAGATGTGATATCATTTCTTCCTTGCCACCAATGCTTTGGTTTCTTATATGCTTGCCATGGTTGTGGAGATCATATATTCAGTCATGGAGAGTGTCACCAGTCTCCTCTTTTTCTATACACACTTTCCAGATGTGTTCACTTAGCATCTAAATATTGTTATGTCAGTCCCATGTTCACTGACCATTGCTTATTTGAGAACTAGGCTGGGATTAGCGAGACTGGTTTTTAATCCTGGTTCTGTCACCAACTGTTGGTGGTGATCCTATCAACTGTAAAATTGCTAAATTGATATCTCAGTGGTATCCTCCAGGTTTAAGATTCCAAAACAATGACTTTATCTGATGAGCTTGTCTAATACTCTTATATTCACAGAGATTTTTTTGGGGGGGTGGGGGGTGGGGGAATACATGGCTCAAAAACCTTTTCCTACTCAAGGCTTAGCAAGAGACTTTCCACATTTCTCTGACACAGTCTGGGACTTCTCCCAATGTTTTTCCATGCTCATTATGACATGTCCTTTGGCTTCATATCTCATTTCCCATTAACTGCAATTTGCTGGAGAAATCTCAAAAATCTTGTAGAGTTAGATGATGTGACCAAATCCTTTTATATGTTTTTCACTTTCTTAACTGTAATTTTTGCTTTTAATTTCCGCAAAACCTGCACCTAGCTCAATTATTTCCAATTATTACTTCATTTCATATCAGTACTGGCTTTCAAAATATTTTCAAGTATTTTAACTTAAAGTTTTGTAGTAATGAGCTTTTTAAGTCTCCAGATTTGCATAGTGATCTTCATTGTGTTCATCAACATAAAACTCATATCTATGAATGTGATTTGATTCTGTTTTCTCCATATTAATCTAAGTATACACAAGCTTACTATTTATACCTTTTTGTTTGCTACTTTTGTTTCAAATGAATTATTTGCTGATTTTTCAAATATATTCTCTTCTTTCAACCTTTTATCTCCCTTTTTATTGTTTTTGTCATATTTGTGTTAAATACTGTATTATTCATACTACCTTGAGAGTAGAGATTAGCTATAAGGTTTTTATTTGTCTTTACAACACTGCTCTTAATATTTTTTTGTATTCTGGGTCAAAATCCTCCTTTTTTGTCTAGTTAACTTCAGTTACTTTTTCTGGTTATACAAAAGTAATTTTCAATGTGCATATCCAATACCTGTTCCTTTTAGTAAGTAAACTAATCCTACAGTAAACCCATTTTCCAAATATATTCCAGATTATATTTTTGCAAGTATATTCCAGATTATCAGCACATGCATTTAGAAAAGTATCTAAGATTTTTCAAAATAGATTTAAGTGATTTTACTCACATGCTATTTTCTGATCCATCCCTTGTCTGCTCACCAACCCACACTAAGTTCATTTAACTATTTACTCAAAAAGTATTCGAGTATTTTTCATACCCAGCATTTGTGATATGAAGAAAACAAAATATTGTCCATATTCTCCAGTTGCTCAGTCTAGGGTGATGGGAGATGTGTAAGCAAATAATTACAATAATGTATGGTAAAGCTTGGAAACAGGAGTGTGCTCAAACCACCAGACGAGATTCTTAACTGGTATCCTTAGGAGCTTTAGAAGTTTTAGAAGCTCATTTGACCTGAGTTTTAGTTTTTTAAAGTTCCCAGGTGATTTAAATGTGCAGCTTAATTTGCTTATTTTTTGCAATAGGGAAACAGAATAAAGAGCACTTAACTTTGACTAGGATGGAGAGAGTGTGAAGTAAAGCTATTTGCAGGTGCCAGTAGCAAAAGTGAGTAGAGTACACCAGGCTTGGAGGCCAGGGATGAGGTATATCAGGCAAGTGGAGGAACAAATTCACACTCAAGGCAGGAAAGAATGTAGTAAGTAGGTCAGAGTGGCTGGAAAAGTGTATGAAGGTGGTAGGAAGAAGGAGACAATCTAGCAAAGATAGGACTTCACCAGGTTGTGAAAGGTTTAAAAAATGTTCACATCCTATAGAGATGAAAACCATTGTAGAATCTCCCCTAATGCATAGTTTATCAAACTTGGCTGCCATAAGGCTGCCCCAGGAGAAACTGAGTAGAGTTAGAAGCAGCATAGTTAGCACTACTTTAGCGAGCAACCTAGGCCACCTGCTGATCCTGTGAGTTTGGAAAACACTGACTGAAATAATACAGTATCTCGGGAATAGGAAGGTAGTTCTAGGACCATTAACGTCTGCCTAGAAATTAAGGAACTTGGAAGTTTAGATTTTGTGTTAATCATATTATCTTGTGAAACTTAGAGTTAGGGGGAAAAAGGAGGATATACCAATAAAAGAAGTAGTTGTAAATATGATACAGACCATCAATGTCCAACAGAAATATAATGAGTGTATAATTTTAAGGATTTTTATGTAATTTTGTATAATTTGAAATTTTACTAATCGCCACATTTTTAAAGACAATTAATTTTAATAATATATTTTAGTGAACCCAATATATCCCAAATACTATTATTTCAACATACACTCAATAGCAAGACTATTAATATAATATATTCTTTTGTTTGCACTAAATCTTCAAAATCTGGTGTGTACAGCACATCCTAATTTGAGACTCATAGTATTTCAAGTATTTGGTAACCACATGAGGCTAATGGCTACTGCAATAGCACTGATCTAGACGACAGCTACAGGGTTTTCTGCCCCATGACTTAAGAAAACAAAATGATGAGCTATGGTGGTGATTCTCACAATGACAGATAAAATGTACTTCTCTCCAGATTTACTCGTTTGTCTATAGACAATGGAATGGACTGCCTCATAGGGCCAGTGGGTTCATTTTCACTGGACAATGCAAGGCAGCAATTAGACAACCACCTGGGTGAAATGTTGAGGAGAGGTCCATGGATCATGACACAAAAAGTTGGGTGAGATGACCTCTAAAGTTAATTCCAGTTGAGACACTCCAGAGCTAACATACTGTATTTGCAACCACACATTAGGCTTAAAATTATTTCTTGACATACATATGTTCTCTGTCACTTGCACATGTACACACACATGCACATAACATATACAAACGTATATTTGCACATGTGTATGTGTATCATTTACTCAACCAGAATACAATCTCTAGTCTCTTATTCCTATTGGTCTCTCACAATCATCACAAAATAGCTTAAAAATTTCTTTGGGCCTTTGCTGTATTTGTAAAGGCCACACAGTCTTTTATTCTGGTCTTCTTACCATGATCCCTAAATGTACCCTCCCCCAACCCCCACTGCTCTGTCTCAGAATCCTCTCACCTTTATATTTTCTCTAGCATAAAGAACATTTCTCTGTAATTTGAAGCTAATGGAGTGTACTACCTAATTGAGATTTAAACTCATCAGTTATGCCTTTTATGATCACCACTGCTATGTAATTATGAGAGTCCACTACACAGATATTCTTTAGGTAATTATGCATATAACTTTTCACTATTGCATCTAAATCATCTTTCTCCAGGCAGTTCTCCCCCATGATTCTACCCAAGCATTGCTCTCCATCATTACTGTAGTTTTCCCTCCTTTCCCTGTGGGCCTCTTCCAAACTCCTCCTGCACTCATTTTCCTCCACAGTCACAAATTTGATACTAATCTTTATAGCTCAAAAAATTCACATGCTTTTCAGGTACTGGTGCTGTTTATGGCTTTTTCTTCCATGTTCTTCCACACCTTTAATAACAAATGTTCATCACTGCTTACATCTCTTACCTCCTTTCTAAGAGGCACCTTTCTGAGCTGCAAAAATGTATTCAAATCCTCTTCATAAGGAACAGTCATCTTTCTTCTTTTCTCAAATTGTGTCTCTCACACAGGTAAGGGGCCCTCCAAAGCCAAACTCAACAGACAGTGCAAAGTACTAGTTGGCTCAATAGCTACAGAAAGGAAATAGTATTATAATATGTTTTATACACACACACACACACACACACATATATATATATATATATATATATATATATAGTGATGTTGGTGATGTCATGGTGTGTGGATAATAAGTATAATTACATGATCATTTTTAATTTATTTAATTTTTTTTTACATTAGCAATTTTTTAAAACATTTTTAAGGGACTTTATTTTATTTTTCACGCCTGACACTTTTATTTTTCCCCCAGGTTCATTGAGGTAAATTGACAAATATAATTATAATATATTTCAAGTATACAAAGTGAGGACTCGATCCCGGGTCTCCAGGATCGCGCCCTGGGCCAAAGGCAGGCGCCAAACCGCTGCGCCACCTAGGGATCCCCAAAGTGATGATTTAATATACATATACATTATAAAAGGATTTCCATAATTAAGGTAATTAATAAATTGATCACCTCACATAGTCACTTTTTTTGGTGGGAATGTTTAAGAACTATTCTTTTGTCAAATTTCAATCATATAATACGGTATTATCAACTATAATCATCATATTGTACATTAGATCCTTAGAACTTATTAATCTTATTACTGAAAGTTCGAACCCTTCTAGCAACCCCTTTCCATTTCCCTCAACCTTCAACCCCTATGGGGTTTAATTTTTTCAATTTGATGCCACATATAAGTGATACCATGTTTTTCTGCCTGACTTATTTCATTTAGCATAATGCCCTCCAGTTTCATTCATGGTGTCACAAATGGAAAAATTTCCTTCTTTATTTAGGCTCATTACTATTGTGGGGTATGTGTGTCACATTTTCTTTATTCATTCATCTATCAATAGACACTTAGGTTGTTTCCATATTTTGGCAATCAAGGTGCCATGAATATGGAAGTACAGATATCTTCCTAAGACAATGATTTCCTTTCTTTTGGATATATGTCCAGAAGTGGGATTTCTAGGTCATATGAGAGTTTCACTTTTAATTTTTGAGGAACTTCCATGCTGTTTTCTACAGTGGCTGTACAAATTTACATTTCTACCAACAGTGTACAAGGATTCCCTTTTTGCCACATCTTCACCAGCATGTGTTTATCCCTTCTCTTTTTAATAATAGCCATTCTAAAAGCAATGATGTGATATCTCATTGTGGTTTTGATTTTGCATTTCTCTGATGATTAGTGATGTTGAGCACTTTTCATATACCTCTTGGCCACATGTATGTCTTCATTGGAAAAATATCTATTTGGATACTCTGCCCATTTTTTAATTAGGTTACTTTCAAAATTAATTTATTATTTTTTTGCTACTGAGTTGTACAAATTTATTGTATATTTTGCATATTAAACCCTTATTGGATATGTCATTTGCAAATATTTTCACTCATTCCATAGGCTAATGGTTTCTTTTGCTGTGAAGAGTTGCTTAGTTTGATGTAATCCCACTTGTTTATTTTTATTTTTATTTATTTTGCTTTAAGTGTCAGATCCAAAAAAATCACTGCCAAGACCAATGTCAAGAAGCTTATTCCTTATGTTTTTTCTCTAAGTGTTTTATGGTCTCAGGTCTTATGTTCAAGTTTCTAATCTATTGTGAGCTTATGTGTATAGCGTAAGATAGGTGTCCATTTTAATTCCTTTGTATATGAATATCCAGTTTTCCACACACCATTTACTAAAGAGACAATCCTTTCCCCATTGTGTGTTTTTGGTATCCTTGTCAAAAATTAATTGACCATATATGTGTAGATTTATCAGGGCCCTCTATTCTGTTTCATTGATTTATTGATCAATCTCTCTTTTTATGCCAATACTACACTGTTTTGGTTATTATAGCTCTATAAAATAGTTTTAAATCAGAGTGTGTGATGCCTGTAGCTTTGTTCTGCTTCATATTGCTTTGGCTATTTGGGGTCTTGTGTGTTTCCTTATAAATTTGAGGATTGTCTTTTATGTTTTGACGAAAAATGCCATTGGAATTTTGATAGGGATTATATTGAATCTGCAGATTGCTTTGAGTGATATGGACATTTAAAAAATATTAATTTGTGGGGCACCTGGGTGGCTCAGTGGTTGAGCATCTGTCTTTGGCTCAGGTCGGGATCCCAGAATACTGGGATCAAGCCATGTATTGGGCTCCCTGTGGGGAGCCTGCTTTTCTTTCTGCCTCTGTCTCTGCCTCTCTCTGTGTCTGTCATGAATAAATAAATAAAATCTTAAAAAAAAATAAAAGATATTAAATCTTCCGATCCATGAACACAAACTATCTTCCTTTGTGTCTTTTTAAATTTCTTTAATCGATGTTTTAAAGTTTTCAGTGTGCAGATCTTTCACTTCCTCAGTTAAATTTATTCCTAAGTGTTTCACTATTTTTGATGCTACTATAAATGTTATGTTTTCTTAATTTCTTATTCTGATAGTACAGTGTTAGTATATAGAATACATAACTATAAAATACTAAATAAATATAAAAATACTATATCTGTATTTTTGTATACAGATTTTGTATCCTGGGCAGCCCCAGTGGTGCAGCAGTTTAGCGCCGCCTGCAGCCCAGGGCATGATCCTGGAGACCCTGGATCTAGTCCCACGTCGGGCTCTCTGCATGGAGCCTACTTCTCCCTCTGCCTGTGTCTCTGCCTCTCTCTCTGTGTCTCTATGAATAAATAAATAAAATCTTAAAAAAAAAAGATTTTTGTATCCTGCAACTTTAATAAATTATTACTTCTAACCATCTTTGGTAGTCTTTTGTCATCTGTAAACAGAGTTCTATTTCTGCCTTGCAATTTGGCCACCTTTTAATTCTTTTTCTCGCCTAATTGCTTTAGCTAGGATTTCCAGTACTATGTTGAATACAAGTGGCAAAGTGGGCATTCTTTGTCTTGTTCCCGATCTTAGGGGAAAAGTTTTCAGGTTTTCATAATTGAGTATGATGTCAGCTATGGGTTTGTTATATATGGCTTTTATGTTTGAGGTGCATCCCATCTATATCTAATTTGTTGAGAGTTTTTATCATGAAAGGATGTATTTTGTCAAAGACTTTTTATTTATCTATTGAGATAATATGATTTTTATTAATTTTGTTAATGTGGTAGATCACATTTATTGATTTGCAGATGTTTAACCATCCATGTATTTCAAAAATAAATTCCAGTTGATCATCATGTATGATCCTTTTAATGTACTGTTAAATTTGGTTTCCTAATATTTTGTTGAAGATTTTTTTTATCTATGTTCAACAGTGATACTGGCCTATAATTTTCTTTTCTTATACTTTCTTCATTTGGCCTTAGTATTTTGATACCTCATAAAATAAGTTTGCAAGTGTTCCCATCTTTTCAATTCTTAGAAAGAGTTTGAGAATAATTGGTATTAACTCTTTAAATGTTTGGCAGAGTTTACTTGTGAAGGCATCTGGTCCTGCACTTTTCTTTGCTAAGAGGTTTTTGATTCCCAGTTCAATCTCCTTACTTATAATTGGTCTATTCAGATGTTTTCTATTTATTCATGATTCTGCCTTGGTAGGTTGTATGTTTCCAAGAATTTGTCCATCTCTTCTGGATTATCCAATTTGTTGCTATATAATTGTTCATTATAGTCCCTTATGATCCTTTTTTGTTTCTGATTTTATTTATTTGTAATAAAACTGTAATGGCTTGTCTTTCATCTTTTGTTTTATTTATTTGAATTTCCTCTCTCAGACCAACTGATCTTTTCTTCTGTTTGATCTAGTCTGCTATTGAAACCTTCTATTGAATTTTTCAGTTTAATTATTGCATTCTTCACTTATATAATTTTCATCTGGTTGGTTCTTTCTCTCTATCTTTCTCTGGTATTTTCTTTTTCTTTGTTGAAATTTTCACTTTGGGGCCACCTGGGTGACTTGATCCTGGGGTTCTGGGATCAAGTCCTGATCAGGCTCTGCAGAGGAGGCCTGTTTCTGCCTCTGCCTATATCCCTGCCTCTCTCTCTCTGCGTCTCTCATGAATAAATAAATAAAAACTTCAAAAATGTTTTCACTTTGTTCATGCATTACTCTCCTGACTTTGGCGAGCATCTTTACAAACATGCTTTGTACTCTGTGATGAATAAAACATTTAACTTTGTTTCATTAAGGTTTCTGGAGATGTATCTTTTTCCTTCGTTTGGGACATATTCCTCTGTTTCTTCATTTTTCTTCTTTTTTTTTGTTGATTGCTGCACATTAGATAAAACAGCTACCTTTCTCAGTTTTAAAAGACTGGCCTCATTTAGAAGTTGAACCTCATCAGTCTGCCTAGCCCAAGCTCCCGGTTGACTATCAAACTTTTGTGATTGTCCAAGTTGCTGCTTCAGATAAGGATGCATAAAGACCTGTCAGTGTCCCAGAGGTGTGGAACATGCCCCTATGTCAGGTAAGGCTCCCAGATGTCTACCTATTGCCTCCCTTCACTTACCTAATGCAAGCCAGTTGGAAGCCCAAACATCAGACAGCAGCTTAGGAAAGTCAGGATGGTAGATATATAGTCTAGTCCCTAACATGAAGAAACTGGGAGTTGGGTATTTTTGCCTACACACTGTGTGCTGAGTCAGAGGGAATAGCCAGTCTCTGAGAGTACTTTTATACCCAATTAGAGCTGCTTCTGTTTTATGTGGGCCAGAGGACTTATGAATGCTGTGACCTGCCAGCATCCTGGACTAGATGATTTTGGGGCCAGGCCCTTGGGGTATAGCTATAATGTAAAAGTTTGGGTGGTAGATATGTAGACAAGACTCTTCCAGGGAGACTATGGAGACTTAATTTAACTGTTGGGGTGAACCCAGGAGAAATGGCAAGGAACATACCCACCAGCCCTCTCAGTCTTCCGAGAGGATCCATCAGTTCTTATATGCAAACCGATTAGAGCTTGCAACCTCAGGCAGCAGCTGGAAAATTATGCAGTCCAATCCTCTCCATGGAGAAACTAGGAGATAGGATTGATTGATTGTTTGATTGATTGATTGATTGATTGATTGTCTGCTCTCTCTTTGCTAAGCCCAGGAGGCATAGCTGTTGAATGTGCTTGTGTGCCCACTTAAGAATTGATTTTCTTTGTTTAACATGGTCCTGTGGGACTCATAAATGCCCAGCCTCACTGGCTATCAGCGCTAGGTGATCTGGGGACCTGCCCTTCAGGTGGTAGCCTTACAAGTTGGGGCACTAGATGTACAGTCCAAACTTTTTGCTCCTTAGGGGGAAATTGGGAGTTAGAAGTTCTCTGCTGATTATAAGGCGCTGTGCCGGGGTGGGGTCTATGGTGAGAATTTATCTAGGCCTTTTCCACCAAGAAAGGCCTTTCCCACCCATTTGGATGTGGGTATTTTTGTCACTTGATGTGTAGGAGTCACTCAGCCAGTTTCTGGATAATTCTCAGAGTGAATTGACTTGTGTGTAGCTGTATACTTGGTACATCTGTGGGAGAGGAGAAAGTCAAGAACCACCTATCTCACAATCTTGGTAAAATCCTTAGAAACTCCAAAATAACAATTCTTTATCATAGCATTTTTATTTGTTTAGTTATGGTTGCAGTGTAACTTATTGATATAATTTGAGGTTTCTGTCTTTACTTACTGGTTTTTTATGAAATAAAGATAGCATAAAAATACAACAAATTATAACATGCAGTCATTGTTCTTTTAAATACAATATTAGTATGCATTCTATTTCTGCTATGTATCAAATATTATAAGCTTTATATTTAAACTTATTTTCAGACTCAATCTTCTACAAGTGTACTTGCTAAGATCATTGCTATCACATTTCTGAACTTCAATATCTGTTTTCAAATATAGGATCACAACTTCCCTCTGAGCAACAAAGGATCACTTCTTACTTAGCTTTTTATTTTTTTAATTTTATTTATTTATTTATTCATGAGATACATAGAGAGAGAGGCAGAGACATAGGTAGAGGCAGAAGCAGACTTCTCATGGGGAACCCAATGTGGGACACAATCCCAGGACCCCAGGATCACACCCTGAGCTGAAGGCAGACGCTCAACCACTGAGCCACCCAGGTGTCCCTTTTACTTAGCTTTTTAAAATATTTACTAATGTTTCTCATTGTACAATTTATATGAAGGACCCATATATAGCTTTAAGGAAACTTGAAATGATAAAGCAGAACCTTATTCATATTGTAAATATAACTTATGCCTAAATTTAACATTTTTCTGATAAGTGATACTTTATTACTGCATACTTTGTTCAGAAAGGATTGAACACAACAGATAAACTATGTTACTATTAAAGCTCTATTTATTACCTCCATACAATTATATTTAGAATGCAGAGGCTGTTGATAATATTAAAGTAAATGAATAGAGTAGAAACCCCTTTATAAAATACAAACTAGACTGGTAAAACTGGCCACATAATCAAGAGTTAGTTAAAAGGAAATTTATTTTTATTTTTTTAAAGATTTTATTTATTTATTTGAGAAAGAGAGAGAGTAGGAGCCTGAGGCAGGGGATGGGGGAGGCAGAGGGAGGGGGAAAAGCAGGTTCCCAACTGAGGAGGGAGCCTAACACAGGGCTCCACCCCAGAACTGAGATCATGACTTGAGCCTAAGGCAGATGCCCAACCATCTGAGCGACCTAGGAGCCCCAGATATATATATATTTTAATGTACAAGCATACTCAAAATATTTAGTTTTTATTTAAAATAGAAAAACTTACATTGGAAATGAAACTAAGTTCCTTTCTTTGCAGACTATAATTCAAACTCAATTCTTATTCCTTTTGCTCATTTGTTTTGTTTCTACAGAATCTTAGTTTCCCTGAAAAGATTCTTAAATTAGAGAAACTTTGTTAAATCTTAATGTAACCAATAATTGTATTCAAAAACTCCTAATTTAAAGGTAAATTCATAATTTTAATTATTATACAGTCAAATAAATATTTGAGTCTCAACAACTGTATTAAAGCACTCTCCCTATTTCATTCAGAAAATAAAAAATAATTTTAATTTATTCTTTGAGACATAATGTTTTTCAAAGTTTCTACTGGAGATGTTCTACATCTATTTTATTTTCTTAAATGTAAATTGTAAAGTTCCTACAATGTTATAGAGAATTTATGAATATGGCAAAGGTAGCTGATTTTCCAGAACCAAATGAAAGAAAATTCGATGATTTTACCTACTAAGCATTTTTATGTGCTCTTCTATATAGTAATGCATAAGTTGTATATCTTGCTTTATGTTTTTACCTAACATTAAATCACAAATGTTCACATATTTTTATGTGGTCTTTATACTTTTATGTGTCATTGCTGCAAAAGAGTTGAATGAAAGGAAATAGCTCCAGTTTATCTAACTGCTTCCCTATTCCACATTTAGCTTATTTCAACTTTTAGAAAACATAAATAATGCTATAATGAAAACATTTACCATATAACTTTACTCCTTTTTAGGAAAAAACCTCCACATATCTCTAAGATAAATTCCCAAAAGTGAAATTAATAGTGCAAGGATATGAAGTTTTTATGGTTTTTAATATTTATTTCCAAATTGCTTTTTGTCAGAGTAGATTTATATCTGTAAAATATAGTACCACATATAGGGCTTTATGTATAAAACTTTGTAAGAAAGTAGATAAATTTTATAACGTGCAAGGAAAGCAATAAATACAAAAAATATGATTATGTATTTTTGATAACATAAGAGAGATGGAAAAATATAAGGACATATGGAGGTTAGTTGGAGTACTGTTTAACATAGTTGTCAGCATAATAAGTTTCAATTTGTTCAAATCTTTACCAGCATTGGATATTAATTTTATATTTTGTTACTTTAAAAAGTTAAAAATATATTTAACCACATGGTTAATTTAATTTGTTTATAGGTTTATTCATAAAGTGTAAAACATAGGAAAAGCAACAGGATATTTTACATAAAATCAGGAATACATTTCCTCTTGGGAAAGAGATTGTAGGGATGACATGTCATCAGGGAGGGGTAATCTAAGGTACTGCTAGAGTTCCATTTCTTTGCCTTGTATATTCAGCATCAAAATTGTTTTTATTATTCCTTAAACAGTATAGATATATTTTATGTATGCTTTTGCATATACAATCTTTCCCCAATAAAAATAAAAATGAGGTGCACAGGTAATAGCGCACCATTCTTACCTTGGGTTTGCTTTGCCAATGCATATTGGTGGTGATAGTTAATTATGAGAATCCATAATGAATGATGGCTCACCCAGCCCCTGTGGGTGAGCATCATGCAGCGCTTCCTGCAGACAGGACTTCTCATCAGCACCTCTATCCACACCTTCTTTCACAAGATATCCTCAGGCCAGAAGCACTAGTTGTCCCTGTATCCCCCACCCTCAGCAGCATAATCTCAGGAACTTTCTTTTCTTTTCTAAATGTGAGCGATTCAGTCTTTATTAAGAAAAAGTCACATTACTCCCTCACCCATTAAAAGTGAAAGAAAAAGAAACATAATTTTACATCAGTAAGAGATATGAATTAGAAAGAAGGAGGCAGTAGCAGAGAAAAAGTGTGCAACCCTGCAGATCTCCACTGCAAAGCATTCCCAGCCAAACAGCAAGTTATAAGAATCATACTGTTCACATTAAAGTCTTGTTGCTTGCTGATGTATAAGAGGCCAGATTCTTTTGTGAATGTTTCTTGCTAACCCATTCTTGTAAATCAGAACACTTATTCTGATGAACATACCAGCTTTATTTCCACTTTTTGGTTAAAATTTTTATTGTGCATGTCCTTCCACTATGACTGCACCATTGGCACTCCTGTGTTATGTTTAATTTCACTGATGTCATTTATTGCATTGTGTTGAGATGCTTAGGCAGTGAGGAAAAAAAATATTCACTAATATTCAGTTTCCTTAAAGGATATAATAATTCTTTATTTTAGGCTTAGAAACTCACTATTAGAAAAGCAGGGGTAGTGATGTCACGAATATGGTAACATAGCTTGTTTCTGACTTCACCCCTCATCACAAGAACAGTGAACATCTATTCAAGAGCAGCACACTACTGAGAGAAACTTAGAACATGGGGGTGAAGCTGAAGCAACACCTGTACCACAGAGATCAAGACAGACTGCATTAGAAGGGTAAGGAAATGGCTACATGTGAACTACATTGCTCCTGCCTCAGTCCAGCACAGTACCATGTAGAGTGGTTTCCTTTGAACCTCCAGTTCCTCTAGTGGAAAAGAGAAAGGCTGGGGGAAAGAACCAGCTCCTACCCCCAGGACTGTGGGTCACTCTGCGGGGTCTCCTACTCTGATCTTCTACTACAGGCAATGTAGGGGAATCTGTGCAGCTCAACCACTGGGAATCTGACTGTGATGGAGAAGAGGAGAGGGACTTCCAAAAACCAGCACTTGGATCTTGGCAGCCCACGTTCATACCTACAAGGCCCAATAGTAATCCCAATCAGCAGTTTTGTTCATCAGCAGAACTAAATCAGGGGTACATTCTGACCAGAGAACTCAGCAAGGTAAAGATCTGCCTGATTCAGATCCTCAACTGAGGAGTTTTGCTGGCTGTAGAGCCCAGTTTGCCCATACCCAGGCAAAAGAGCTAAATCACAGCCTTACTGAATATAGAATATGACTTCTGGTTTCATTTTAACAGAAGGACTGGTGACAATTCCTGGAAGCAGTGTGACCCAGCAGTGCTTGAACTGAGAGATGGGGGCAACAGAGCTGATAGCCCCCAGAACAAGGCTAGTACTGTGCATGGAATATTCCCATGCTATACACAAGTACAAGTTTTAATTCATAGCCAAGACTGAGGCTACCTGGAGGTTCCCATCCAGAGATCTTATTTGGGAAATTGAGAGTAGACTGGAGTGCCCCCCCCCACCCAGGCAAGGGAGCTGAGACACAGCTACACCCACTGTGGAGAGTGCCTTGTGGCTCCGTCTGATCAGAAGGGCTGACAACAACTCCTGAAAGCTGTGTGGCTCAGTGGCATTCAAGCTGAAGGTGGGCAGAACCAACAGGGTGCATGCAGAGCAAAGCCAGTGTCCCTGTTCAGTGATGGAAATTTGAGCAAAGGTCAACTTGAGTTAAGACAATAAATAAGAAGCTTTCCCCACTTCACTTTTTAATTTAAATTTAATTAATTAATATATAATACATTATTAGTTTCAAAGGTAGAGTTCAGTGATTCATCAGTCTCATTACACTTTCTCCACTTTAGAGCTGCTTCTCCCACTATACCTGGGTGGGGAATATAATTAATAGCCCTCCTCATCACTGATTACAGCCTTCAGGCTGTCCAAAAAGGAAACCTAACCAGAGCATGTAGAAAGCTGAATAGTCCATTTAACTGCCCTTGAAAAGAGAACACTGTGACTTCTGTCATCTGCAGAGCAAATCTGGTGGATTCACCTGATCAGGAAATTCAGTGCATACTCTGGACTGACTCAGGTCCCCAAACAATGAGCTATATAGGCCATCGGTCTCATCCTGTTGCCCCTCAGGGTACGGAAACTAACTCATAATCCCATCTATCATTGAATATAGTACCCAATGCTGAACATCTAGTAGTTTGATCTGAAATCCAGGCAGTCACAAAGTTCATCCTACAGCCTAGTGGTAGAGAACCAAGCCAGTAGTCCTATCTAACTATTCTCAGATAGAGGCAAAATCCCCTTTCTCATCCTCAGAGCCCAACTGGTTGATTCACCCCAAAACAGGCTATAATTGCAGGCCCCATGTATATAAGGACAATAGCAGACATCAAAAAGGCCAAACAGGTGACTGGTGAAAAAACTGCCTCTGATAAAGCAAACCTGTAAAATCTAGAAGGGACGTCTAATTACTTAAATGGACAGATACCAATATAAAGAATTAAAAAGCATGAAAAATAAGGTAAATATGACACGAGAAAATGAATCTTGTAAGACTCTAATAACTGACCCTAAAGAAATGGAAGTCTGTGAAGTGTCAGACAAAGACTTCAGAATAACCCTCTTAAGGAAGATTAGTGAACTACAAGAAAATACAGACAACTAAACTAAATTAGGAAAATGATGCATGAACAAAATGAGAAGTTTGATAAGGAAATAGCAACCATCCAAAAACAACAAAAAACAAACAAATAGAAATCCTAGAGTTGAAAAATATAATAATTTAACTGAAGAACTCAATAGTTTCAAAAAATATATTTGACCATGCAGAAGAAACAGTCAGCAACTGGAAGATAGGACATTAGAAATTACCCAGTCAGAGAAGTAAAAAGAATGAAAAAAGCCTATGGGAATTATGGGACACAGTGAAATGAAACAATATTCCCATTATGGGAATTTAAAAAAAGAGAGAGAGAAAGAGAAAGAAATAGAAAGCATATTTAAAGCAACAATGGCTGAACACTTCCAAAACCTGGAGAGAGAAATGTACATACAAATCTATGAGCCCCAAAGATGCCAGATATGTTGAACCCAAATAGGACTATACTGAGAAACATAATTAAGTTGCCAAAAGTCAAAGACAAATAACTTTAAGAGTACCAGAAGGAAAGAGAAAACTTACATACAAAGAAATCTCCATAAGGTTATTGCTGGATTTCTCAACAGAAACTTTTCAGGCCAAGAGAGAATGGGATGACATATGACATACTCAAAATAATGAAAGAAAATACTGTCTACCAAAAATTCTATACATGGCAAAGCTATCTTTCAGAAACAAAAGAAAAATAAAGACTTTCCAAAGCCAACAAAAGCTGAAGGAATTCATTACCCCTAGACCTGCCTTACAAGAAATGCTACAGGGAGTTCTTTGAGTGGAAGTAAAATAACGTAGATGAACATCATAAAAACATAAAAACCTAGTGTGAATCTCGCTGGTAAAGGAAATATATAGTTACAGTTAGATTCTGCAATATGGTAGTAATGGTACATAATTCACTGTAACTCTAGTTTAAAAGAAAAAAGGTGAACATAATAAAAAATAACCATAATCTGTTATTAGTTACACAATATAAAAATCATGTAAATTGTAACAGCAATAACCTAAAATGTGAGATGGAGGAGAAGTAAAGTGTAAAGTTTATACATTCTATTGAAGTTAAGTTGTTATCAGTTTAAAATAGTGTATTATAAGGTTAAGATACTTTATGTAAGCTTCATGGTAACCAGAAAGGAATATCTTATAGAATTACACAAAAGAACATGATAAAGAGGTCAAAGCATTGATATAAAAAGACATCAAAACACACAAAAAAAGATAGCACAATTAGAAAGAAGGAGCAGTGGATCTACGAAACAACCAGAAAATAACAATCAAATGGCAATAGTAAGTTCTTACCCATCATTAATCATTTTAAGCATAAACAGATTAAATTCTCCAATTAAAAGGGACAGAATAGCTGAATGGACAAAAACAAAAAAACTCAACCATATGTTTCTGCCTATAAATGACTCACTTTAGCCTTAAAGACACACATAACCTGAGAGTGAAGGGATGGGAAAAGACATTTCAAGCAAATGATAAGCAGAAACAGTAGGAGTAGCTATACTTATATCAGATAGTATAGACTTTAATCTTAAAAGTGGTGAAGACACAGATGTCATTCTGTAATGATAAAGGGGTCAATACATCAAGAAGATAAAATAACTGTAGATTGTTTATGCATCCAACATTGGAGTACCTAAATATATAAAGCAAAACGTAACAAAACTAAAGAGAGAAAAACAGTACACATTACACATACAAACATTTCCTAACAATAATAGTTAGGAATTTTAATATCCCACTCTTAATAATGGATAAATCATTCAGAGAGTCAAAAAGGAAACAGTGATTTGAATATTATTGATGAAATGGACCTAACATACATATATAGAACATTCTTTTTTTTTTAAGATTTTATTTATTTATTCATGAGAGACACAAAGAGAGAGAGAGAGGCAGAGGGAAAAGCAGGCTCCAGGCAGGGAGCCTGACACGGGACTCGATCCTGGGATCCCAGGATCATGCCCTGGGCCGAAGGCTGCACTAAAACACTGAGCCACCCAGGCTGCCCCTATCCAACAACAGCAGAACACACATTCTCCTAAAGCACACATGAAACATTTTCTACGATCGATTATATGTTAGGCCACAAAACAAGTCTTAAAAATACAAGAAAACTAACTTCTCTGACCACAATGGCGTGAAACTAGAAAACAATAACAAGCAGACAACTGGAAAACTCACGAATACATAGAAATTAAACCACACTCTCCTGAAAAACCAATGGATCAAAGAAAATATTAAAGGGAAAATGAAAAGTTTCCTGAGACAAATGAAAATAAAAGTTCTAAAAGGGAAATTTATAGGAATAAAAATGTACATTAAGAAGCAAGAAAAATTCCGAATAAATAACCTAACTCTCTACCTTAAGGAACTGGAAAAAGAAGAGCAAACTGAGCCAAAGTTAGCAGAAGAAAAGAAATGATAAAGATTAGAGCAGAAAAGACCTACAATATAGTATGTAACAGCTTTTTTTTTGTAAAACCAAAAATCCCCTTTGGATTTCTTTTGATTAGTAAAAAATCAGATACTAATATATGTCTTTCATAAATGGAAAGTGGTATAATGCAAGCTTTCAAAAGGTAAGGGATACCTGTATTAGTAAGGAGTACAGGTATTGAATCTGTAATAAAAAAAATATAACAAAGAGAGGGCCAGCATCACATGGCTTCACTGGTCAATATGACCAAAGCTTTAAAGAAGAATTAATATTAATCCTTTTCAAATTCTTCCAAAAACTAGAAGAGGAAACATTCCCAAACTCATTTTATGATGTCAGTATTCCTGATACCAAAACCAGAAAAATACACTAGAAAAGAAAACTACAAGTCAATATCCGATGAATACAGATGTAAAAATTCTCAATATAATACTAGTAAATTAATTCAGCACCACCTAAAAATTTTATTCACCATGATGATCATGATAAGTCAGATCAGACTTAGCTCTGAGATGCAAGGATGGCTCAATATATGCAAATCAATCAATGTGATACATCACATTAATAGAATTAAAGAAAAGAATCATATGCTTATCTTAGTTATTTGACAAAATTCAACATCCATTCATGGTTTTTTTAAAAAAAGCTCTTAACAAATTAGGCATAGAAAGCATAAGAAAACTCAACAATTCTCAACATAGTAAAAGCCATATATGACAAGCCCAAATTTGATGCCCTACTCAAATGGTGAAAGATTGAAAGCTTTTCCTCTAAGATCAGAAACAAGACAACGGTGTCCATTCTTACCATTCCTATTCAGCATAGTATTAGAAGTACTAGCTAGAGCAATAAACAAGTAAAAGAAATAAAAACTTTCAGAATTGGAAAGGAAAAAGTACAATAGTCTTTATTTGCAGATGACACGATCTTATAGACAGAAAATCCTAAAGACTCAAAAAAATGTCTAGATTTAATCAATTAAATACATTCAAGTTACAGAATACAAAATTAACATACAAATATCAGTACTGTTTCTATACTACTAAAAATGAATTATCTGAAAAAAGAAATAAAGAAACTGATACCATTTACAATAGCATCAAATACAATGAAATGATTAGGAATAAGCTTAACTTAGGAGGTAAAAGATCTCTACTCTGAAAACTATAAGACATTCATGAGATAAATCAAAGATATAAATAAATGGAAATGTATCCCATGTTTATGGGTTGGAAGAACTCATATTGTTAAAATGTCAATACTACCAAAAGTCATCTATAGATTCAATACAATCCCTATCAATATTCCAATGACACATTTTATTTTTTATTTATTATTTAATGATTTCATTTAAATTTATTTATTTGACAGAGAAAGAGAACACAAGCAAGGGAAGCTGCAGAGGGAGAGGGAGAAGCAGGCTCCTCACTGAGCAAGGAGTGGACATGGGGCTCAGATTCTTAACTGACTGAGCCACCCCGGGGCCCCTAATGGCATGTTTTAGAGAAATAGAAAAAAACACTCCTAAAATTTATACTTAAAAAACCCTGAAGAGTCAAAGAATTTCTGAGAAAAAGGGATAAAACAGGTGACATGGAACTTCCTGATTTCAAGCTATGCTATAAAGCTATAGTCCTCAATAGATATCTCTTTTGTTCAGTGGAAGATGATGGAGTAGGAGGATACTGGGTTTACCTCATCTCATGGATACAACTTGATAACACTCACATCAGTATAAATAACCCAGAAAACCATCCAAAGATTGGCAGGATACATTCCACAACTAAATGCAGAGAAGAGGCCACATCTAAAAGGGTAAGAAGGGCAGAGACCCAGTCGGGAATGGAATGGAGTCTCAGGACTGTTCACAGGAAGGAGGGACACTGCAGGCACAGAAAAGGGAGAGAAACATACCCCTACACCAGGGAGCCTGCATGAGGATAAATCAACTTAATATGGACTGCTATATTCAGAAGATATTACATATAAGCCAAATGGTAACCACAAATCGAAAACCAGCAATAGATTTCAAAAAAAAAAGAGAGAAAGTAATCCAAGTATATCACTAAAGAAATCCAACTTATTGTTGAGAGAAGAGAGCCAAGGAAGAAAGGAACAGAGATGAACTACAAAAACAATCACAAAATAAGTAACAAAATGACTATAAATACTTGCCTATCAATGATGCTTTGAAAGTAAATGGACCAAATGCTCCAATCAAAAGACATAAGGTGACAGAATGATTAAAAAACAAGACTCACCTATATGCTGTTTATAAGAGCTAAAGATACATGCAGATTGAAAGTAATAGGATGGGAAGCATTTATCATGCAAATGAATGTGAAAAGAAAACCAGGGTACCAATACTTAAATCAGACAAGAGACTTTCAAATAAATTTTGTAACAAGAGACAAAGGATACTATATAACCATCCAGGAGACAACCCAACAAGAAGATATAACAATTGTAAATATTTATGCACTCAACATAGGAGCACCCAAATACTGAAACCAGTTAATAACAAACATAAAGGAAATAATCAATAATAATACAATACTAGTAGGAAACTTTCACACCCCACTTACATCAGTGGACAGATTACTCAAACAGAAAATCAGAGTAACAGTGGTTTTGAATGACATACTGGACCAGATGGATTTAACAGATATATTCAGAACATTCCATCCTAAAACAGCAGAATACACAGGTGCACACACGTGCACATGGAACATTCTCCAGACTAGAACACATTTGGGGACACAAAACAAGTCTTAGAAAATTAAAAAAGATCAAAGTCATTCCATGCATCTTTTCTGACCACGATGCTACGAAACTAGAAATCAACTACCAGAAAAAATCTGGAAAGAGCAAAAATACATGGAGGTTAAATAACATGGTACAAAACAGTGAATAGGTCAACCAAGAAATCAAAGAGGAATTTAAAAAATACATAGAGAAAGATGAAAATGAAAACATAACAGTCTAAAATCTGTAGGATGTGGCAAAAAACTGTTCCTAGAGGTAAATTTATAGTAATACAAGCCTACCCCAGGAAGCAAGAAAAATCTCAAATAAACAACCTAACCTAACACTTAAGAGAGCAGTAAAAAAACAAACAAAACCAAAAACTAGTAGAAGGAAGGAAATAATCAAAATTAGAGCAGAAATAAATGAAATATAAACTAAAAAATTAATAGAACAGATCAATGAAAGGAGCTGGTTCTTTGAAAAGATTAACAAAATTGATGAATCCTTAGCTAGACTCATTTAAAAAAAAAAGTAAGGACTCAAATAAATGAAGTTCTTACTTTGAAAGAGGAAAAATAACAACCAAATACCACAGAAGTACAATAGATTATAAAAGAATATCATGAACCATTATTTGCTAACAAATGGGACAACCTAGAAGAAATGAATAAATGGAAACATATAACTTACCAAAGTTGAATCAAGAAGAAATAGATGATTCGAACAAACCAATTACTAGCAATAAAATTGAATCAATAATCAAAAAACTCCCAACAGATATAAGTCAAGGACTATGTGGCTTAACAGGGGAATTCTACCCAACGTTTAAAGAATTAATATCTATTTTTCTCAAACTATTCCAAAAAATAGAAGAGAAAGGAAAACTACTAAATTCATGTTACAAGGCCTGCATTACTATGATGCCAAAACCAGATAAAGACACCACAAAGAGAACTACAGGCCAATATCTCTGATGAACATACATGTAAAAATCCTTAACAAAGTATTAGTAAACTAAATCCAACAATACGTTAAAAAGATAATTCACCATGATGAAGTGGGATTTATTCCCAGGATGCAAGGGTGATTCAATATTTGTCAATCAATCAATGTGATATATCACCTCAATAAGAGAAAGGATAAAAACCATATGATCATTTCAACAGATGCAGGAAAAGCATTTGACAAAGTACAATATCCATTCATTATAAAAATTCTCCACAAAGTGGGCATAAAGAGAACATACCTCAACATAATAAAGGCCTTATATGAAAAACCCACAGTGAACATCATACTCAATGAGGGAGAACTGAGATCTTCCCCCTTAAGACCAGGAGCAAGACAAGTATGTCTATTCTTATCACTTGTATTCAACAAAATACTAGAAGTTCTAGCTACAACAATCAGATGACAAAAAGAAATAAAAGGCATTCAAATTGGTAAGAAAGAAGTAATACTTTCAATATTTGCAAATGACATAATACTCTATATAGAAAACCCTGGGGACTCTACCAAAAAACTACTGGCACTGATAAATAAATTCAGTAAGGTCACAGGATACAAAATCAATGTACAGAAATCTTTTGTATTTCTATACACTAATAACAAAGCAACAGGAAGAGAAATTAAGAATATCCCATTTAGGGATCCCTGGGTGGTGCAGCGGTTTAGCGCCTGCCTTTGACCCAGGGCGCGATCCTGGAGACCCGGGATCGAATCCCACATCGGGCTCCCAGTGCATGGAGACTGCTTCTCCCTCTGCCTATGTCTCTGCCTCTCTCTCTCTCTCTGTGTGACTATCATAAATAAATAAAAAAATTTAAAAAAAATACCTTTAAAAAAAAAAAGAATATCCCATTTACAACTATAGCAAAAATAATAAAATACCTAGGAATAAACTTAACCAAGGAAGTGAAACAGCTGTACTCTATAAAACATTGATGAGAGAAATTGAAGATAACACAAACAAATGGAAAGATATCCCATGCTCATGAATTGGAAGAACAGATACTGTTAAAATGTCCATACTACCTAAATCGATCTACAGAATTAATGCAATCCCTACCAAAATACCAACAGCATTTTTCACAGAACTAGAACAAACAATCCTAAAATTTATATGGAACTACAAAAGACACTGCATCAGGAATCACAATTCCTGATTTCAAGTTATACTAAAAAAGTATAGTAATCAAAGCAGTATGATTCTGGCACAAAAATAACACATAGGTCAATAGAACAGAATAGAGAGCCAAGAAATAAATCCACAAGTATATGGTCAGTTAATCTTTGACAAAGGAGGCCAGAATACCTAATGATAAAAAGACAGTCTCTTCTTCAAATTATGTTGAAAAAATCGGACAACTACATGTGAAAGAATGAAACCGGACCACTTTCTTATACCATACACAAAAATAAACTCAAAATGTACTAGAAACCTAAATGTGAGACCTAAAATTATAAAAATCCCAGAAGAGGGCACAGGTAGTAATTTCTCTGATATAAGCTGTAGCAACATTTTTCTAGATATGTCTCCTGAGGCAACGGAAATAAAAGCAAAAATTACCTATTGGGACTACATCAAAATAAAAAGCTTCTGCACAGTGAAGGAAAAAAAAATCAACAAAAAAGACAACCCATTAAATGGGAGAAGACATTTGCAAATGAAGGATTAGCATCCAAATATCCAATAAAGACTTAGTATCCAAAATATATAAAGATCTGATACAACTCAACACCTAAAAAAACAAATAATCTAATTTAAAAATGGGCAGAAGACATGACCAGACATTTCTCCAAAGAAAACATCCAGGTGGCCAACAGAAATATGAAAAGATGTTCAACATCACTCATTATCAAGAAAATGCAAATCAAAACTACAATGACATACCACTTCACAGCTGTCAGAACAGCTAAAATCAAAAACTCAAGAAACAAGTGTTGGTGAGGATGTGGAGAAAAAAGAATCCTCATGCACTATTGGTGGGAATGTAAACTGGTGCAGCCATTGTGGAAAACAGGATGGAGTTTCCTCAAAAAATTCAAAATAGAACTACTCTACAACCCAGTAATCACACTAGTATTTACCCAAATAATACAAAAACTCTAATTTGGAAAGATATATCTACCCTTATGTTTATTGCAGTGTTATTTACAATAGCCATTGGGAGTAGCCAAGTGTCCATCCATAGACTGGATAAAGAATGGAGACAGAGACACATATATATTTACCCAAAACATAGACATATAATGGAATATTATTCAGCCATAAAAAGAATGAAATCTTGCCAGTTAACAACAACCTGCATGGAGCTAGAGAGTATAGTACTAAGTGGAATAAGTCAGTCAGAGAAAGACAAATACCATATGCTTGCACTCATATGTGGAATTTAAGAAAGAAAACAAATGAGCAAAGGGAAAATAAAAAGAAAGAGAGAAACCAAGAAACAGACTCTTAACTATAGAGTACAAATTGATGGCTACCAGAGGGGAGGTGGGTGGGAGGATGGATGAAATAGGTATTAAAGAGTATACTTAGGACAGCTGGGTGGCTCAGGGGTTGAGCATCTGCCTTTGGCTCAGGGTGTGATCCGGGAATCCCAGATAGAGTCCTGCATCAGGCGCCCCACTGGAAACCTGCTTCTCCCTCTCTGCCTGTGTCTCTGACTCTTTCTCTGTGTCTCTCATGAACAAATGAATAAAGTCTTTAAAAAGAGAGAGAGAGAGAGTACACTTATCATGATGAGCACTGAGTAATACATAAAATTGTTAAGTCACTGTATTGTATGCCTGAAACTAATATATAATAATGTATATTAACTACTGGAATTAAAACAAAAAATTTAGAAAAATCTATAGTCATCAAAAACAGTATAGTTCTAGCATAAAAGCAGAGAAACCATCAATGGAACAAAATCAAGAGCCCAGAAGTAACCCCAAGAGTTTACATGGTCAACTGATATTTGACAAGGGAGCTAAAAAAACTAAATGGAGAAAAGACAATCTCTTTAATAAATGGTGTTGTCATAATTGGATATTCACATGTAAAGAATGAAACTGGACCCATATCTTACACTAGTCACAGAAATTAACTCAAAATGGGGAGAGAATATTGAAGAAGGATAGCGAAAAGTTACAAATTTCCAGTTGTAAGATAAGTAAGGACTAGGAATGTAATGTAAAATACGATGACTATAGCTAACACTGCTTTATGGTATAGGAAAGTTGCTAAGAGAGTAAATCCTAAAAAGTTATTACAAGAAAGATTTTTTCCCATTTCTTCCTTTCTTTTCTTTTTATTGTATGTGTATGAGAAGAAGAGTGTTAGCTAAACCTATTGTGGTAATCATTCTATAATATATGTAAGTCAAACCATCATGCCTTACACCTGAAACTTAAGCAGTGATATATATTCAATTATTTCTCAATAAAACTGTGGGGTGGGGAATCTTTCCCCAAATCTGCTGGAGATTAAAGATGCTATTTATAAATTGAGAAAAATATTCATGAATGTATCTGAAGTCAGAACAGGCAAGGCAAAATTTTTCACAAACTTAAATATAATTGTATTATCCTATTTGTTCATCTATTTATTTAAGTCTTCATTGATCACCTATTATTTCCAAAGTGATGAAAGGACATCAATTCTACAAAACAGAAGATCACTTTCATACTTTACAGAAGAAAAAAAATTTACCGATGAAAAATGGTATGCCAAAACATCCCGCTGTAGATGAGTAGCTGAAGTCTTTTGCTCTGAAAAGTTAGGCCTTTTTTCAGTGAAATATTTTTTTTTCATTTTGTTAAAATGCCAATAAAAATATTTTAGGATGGAGATAGCATTATGTCCACAATGATGTAGAGTTTAGGACTGAAAAGCTCTGGTGGCCTCAGAATGAAAATGGAAATATCCAAGCAACAATTTCTTGGCAACATGGTATTTATGTCAGAGCACTTATAGTAGAATAAAACTTTTATGCATATATAGGCAAGCAGAAAACATACCAAAAGCAGCTCTTCTTCAGTGCAACTCTTTTAAAACACTGGCATTAGGAGAAAAATACATAATAAAAATGACATTTTCCATTGAATGATGTAATTAATATGCACTATTGCGTATTCATACAGTAACTTGATTCATTATATTGAAACACAAAACATTCAAAATGAGAATAAAAACTTTCAGTGACTGCAAAATATCAACAAGAATGCATATAATTTTATGTAAGCAGGTGTAGAGATATATTCTTAATCAATATTAAGGCAGCTGCACACACTATAAATTTATGACCACAGACTTATACTTCTTGACAAAATGTTTCCCAGTGGAGCACCTTAAAAGTCATTTTCTGAATTAAACATGTTGTTGTTCTTCTAATAAAAGGGAGAAAAAGTAATAGAGCAAGGAAAAGACATTAGTATATATTTAGAAACAGAATCTCTGGGGGAAAGAAGAACCCTTGGAAGTGAAGAGGCAGGAAATAGTCTCACATTGCTGGTGTTCAGAAATCTTCCATCTATCCTTCTTAGCCCTGAGATAAGGGCCATTAAGATCCAGGAGTTTAAAAATGACTGTTTAAGAACTTTGATGTCTACTTATGAGGGGATTCCTATGTGTACTTTATTTTTTAAAAAGATTTTATTCATTTATGCATTAGAGACAGAGAGAGAGGCAAAGACATAGGCAGAGGGAGAAACAGGCTCCCTGCAGGGAGCCCAATGTGGGATTCGATCCCAGGACCACTGAGCCACCCAGGCATCCCTCCTCTATGTACTTTAGAGCATTTGTTTGCATTATCAAAAAAAGCACCAGTGAGGAATAAATAGGTACAAAGTCATATTCTAAACTATTTCAAGGTTTTTAGGCTAAAGTTGTAAACATATTTCATTCTAATGACTGGAACTCAGTTTTTGTCTCAACAACACTAAGTAGCTAAATGGGGGGAGATAGAATTATATCTATATTAAAAAATATATCATGATTTTTAAAATAAGTAACTTTAAATATCCATTTTTAAACCTACCCAAAGTTAATGTGCTTTTCAGAGTCCAGTATTTTTTAACATCCCTTGTTTTTAACAGTGTCTAATAAATTGGGTATTAGAATCATCTTAGCTATTTGCCAACTAGCATACCTATTGCAGAGTATTTATAAATGTTTTATAAATCATTATCATTCCTTTGTGGCATATTTCCTTCTGAAAAGGCACAACAATAAAAAAATTACCAATACCTAGGAAAAGGAAGCAAATTTATTTTTCTTGTTGTATGTTTTAATTATCTGTATGTTTTATTTACCATGTTAAATAAGTTATAAGCTATTTCCTGCTTCCAAGGAAGTTTGGTACCTTTGGGATCCTCAAAGGTCTGTTGCATCTCTCAGGTACCATTTAAAACTCAGTATTTTGTAATTAATTTTGAGAGTTTCTTAATAAATGGTTCTAAATGCCTAAGGGCCTCTTCCGATTAGTCATCGACTCAAGAAGAAAGCATATAAAAATACAGAATGTATGAAGTGGTCATTGGTTTGTATGGATACCAGCATAAATGATATATTATTATATATAATCTACAAGCACCGTTATCTGAAATATTAATAGTCCCAAAATAATGATGATTATTTTATACCTTAGAATATCCATAGTATGAGTTTCACTAATATTTTTGTAATACTTCATTATATTAAGTCTTGAACAGTTGGAATTTTCCTCCTCTTTGGCTAGATGATTTACTAAGTCTCAACAGATAGATACCAAACTGAAGTGAACATTAGTAGGAAAGTAGCCTGTAGCCTTGACTTTGAAGTTAGAATTGCTCAAAGGCAAAGTCTTGGTAGCATAACCGAGTCAAGGGCAGCACACAGCTGAGCTAGATAACTATTTTGACCTCTGCATTTAGTATGAAGACCAAATGACTCCCCATTTTCAGAGAAAACACAGAGCATTCTTTTACAAGCCATTTTAAATATTTGGAGTCATGAGGTTTGCCATTGGTAAGGGATCTTAGGGATGTAAATAACTGGCCTAAGTTTATCCCTATAAGCAACAGAACACAGTCATTATTAGAGCTATTGTTAAAATTCTGGTCTCTGGTCTTCCTATTCAGCAGGGTTTTCATTGCTCTCTCATCTGGTATGGTTTATCTTACATATTTTGACTTCATTGTTCCTAGGCACACCCACCCTGCAATTCCAGGTATGAAAATCATGATGTAACTTTTCATAAAATAAGCTGGAGTT
This sequence comes from Canis lupus familiaris, assembly GCF_011100685.1. Taxonomy (NCBI): domain Eukaryota; kingdom Metazoa; phylum Chordata; class Mammalia; order Carnivora; family Canidae; genus Canis; species Canis lupus. The sequence continues at coordinate 20,929,059 of NC_049250.1, forward strand.
GGGGGTTTGGGGGAAAATGATGGCATATAATCAAAATTTTCATGAGTCTAAAGAGAATTTCCAGCAGGTTATTGGTTGGAACTTGTCAGATTATTGTTTTCCAAAAATATCGCAAACATACACCATGAATGTTCATAATGCCACTGAACTATATACTTTAAGATGGTTAAAATGGGAAATTTTATAACATGTATATTTTACCACAATAAAAAATTAATGCCACAAAAGTTTCTTAAGAGTGTGCTGCTGCCAGTTCCTCACCTAAAATGTCTTCCATCCAGTTGTCCAATATTTTCAATGCCCACATGAGTTCCATGTCCCCATGACACTTTTCCCAATACCCCTAGTTTCTGATATAACATGCTCCCCTAAACCCCTACATTATTTATGTACACCTAATGGTATTACAGTTTTAATACTTAACAAATATTTTCATTTGTTTTTATAAATTTTATTGCTGAATAATTATAAGCCCTCTGACAGGAGACAATATGTGTTACATTTCTTCGAATATCCATATACAATCACTAGGACTATCTGTCTTAAAGATAGTAAGGACTGGGATCCCTGGGTGGCACAGTGGTTTGGCGCCTGCCTTTGGCCCGGGGCGCGACCCTGGAAACCCAGGATCGAATCCCGCATCCGGCTCCCTGCATGAAGCCTGCTTCTCCCTCTGCCTGTGTCTCTGCCTCTCTCTCTCTCTCTCTCTGTGTGTGTGACTATCATGAATAAATAAATAAAATCTTTAAAAAAAAAGATAGTAAGGACTAAACAAATGATTCCTTAAAAAAAAATAAAAGATTTATTAATTTATTTGAGAGAGTGCAAGCAAGCAGGGAAAGGGGCAGAGGGAGGAGAATCCTGAAGCAGACTCCTCATTGAGCACGGAGCCCTCAGAGGGGCTCCATCCTAGGACTCTAAGATCATGACCCAAGCTGAAATCAAGAGTCAGCCACTCAACTGATGAAGCCACCCAGGAGGCCCTAAACAAATGATTCTTGAAATCAACATGTCATCTAGCAATAAAGTTTAGCTAATTCTACTGTGAGAATTTTTAGAATAGAACTTAATATCTGGTTGGGTCAAATGTTCACTCAGTTATTCTTTTATTCATTCACACTAATTACAATACCTAATTTATATCAGGCACTCTGCTAGGTGTTAAATATAGACATAAATAAGACAATCTGTCTTCAAGTTGCTCAAATCTTAGGAAGAGAGAAAAGCTGTAAACAAATAACTATATTTCAGTGTGGTAAGCATCTAGTGTGGGTTTTTTTTTTCAGTTGGAGAAATGTCAGTGACTCCCTAAAATTGTGGGCTCTGTAGTCAAAGATGGATACAGATACTCCTCCCACTTAGTTAATTCTGATTTGAAGATATACAACCTCTCTAACATTTCAGCTTCTTCTCCTATAAAATGGGCATGAAAACAGTACCCACCTCAGTGGTACTGTGAGGATCAAATGAAATGATGTATGTGTCATGCTTAGCACTATGCTTAGCACGTTGTAAACACCCAATAAATATTAGCTCTTTTTTTTTTTGCCTTAGCATACAATCCTGAACCAAAACTATGCTCTGTTTTCTGCAATCTGGAATCAGGTGTATATGAGCATGCATGAGAATGTGTGTGTGTATGTGTGTGTGCACTACACAGTCAGTTGTTTTTCATTATCTTTAAGCACATTTGAGATATTGCACATGACAACTGGTGCATCTCCAGCTCACGGGGATTTCTCTTTCCCAAGGGATAGCCAAATATGCAAATACGGACTTTGAGTCTATATCATATGAGTGCCTTGACCTTCCTCCTGGTTATAACTAATTGATGTGAGGGTAAATGCAATGATCTAGCTTGTATCAATCAGATTCTTTCTCTGGAGCATTTGATCATTAACATGAAGACACAGAAAAATAGACTTTGAAACTGAAAATCTCTAATGGCAAAACCTTAGAGTGACAGTCGCTGAATTGCTTGCTCCAAGTGCTACCCTTCTAGAGGTTTGGGTGTTTAGCGAGTCTTTTGATTCTATTCGCTATGACAGCATTGTTCCAATAAACCCCCCTTCTTCACTTCAGTTACCAGAGTCAGTAACTGTTACTTGAAAACAAGCAAACCAACAAAAAACTTAATACTGGAAAGCATTATCCTCTTGCTAGTATTGGCCAGATGGTTTCTTTTCCCACCAAAACCTGTGAGACTCTTCCTGAATATGATCTAGTCAATTATTCTATGTAATTGCTTTCAAACAAAATTTTAAAGAATAGATGAAAAAACAGTGTATTTTATTTCACATTATTTGCCTTCAACCATGGTTTTACTTCAACATCTGAGACTTAAAGTCACTTACTTCTCCATCCTTTCTCTCTTAACCATCAGCCAGTAGAAACAATGATATTCCTCTGACTTAACTCATAACCCACATATGAATCTCATAAGAAAAAGGGAACCAACTCTGAATTTACTGGGAGAGACTATTTCCTTCTGTAGAAGGTGAGGTGTTTGGACTATATAGTCTCTAGGGTGCCTATATCAGCTAACTCATTCTGTTACACTGATCAACAGAACACAGATTGAAGAAATATTAATAGGAGATAGAAAAGGAGATAGAAAAGGTTAATCATGTGAGAAATGCAGAGACATTTCACTTTTTTAATGTCCTAAATATTCAAGGATGAAGGAGAAAAACATCAGTGTAATAATACAGACTTAATACCATATGACTAAAAGATTATGCAGCAATTTTTTAAGTCCTATCTACTTAATACTGTATGATGAAACAATGTTTAATTTACCTTTAACTTCTGACTGGAGCAGTTGCTGTGGTTGCTCCAAATGTTGTAACATATTAAACAGCAATGCCAACAAACTTTTTTTAGAAGGAAAGGAGACAGATCTTACTCTTAAGACATTTATGCTCATTTTCCCACATCTTTTAAAAGTTTACTGCTCTTACTTAACTCATCTTGAGACGTTAGAGGTTCTCAAATATGTGTGGTTCAGAATTTTGCATTTGGTGGTCCTAGTTAAGCCCCAGAGAAAAGAATTCCCTATAATAAAACTGATATTTCATAAGACTCACAGGACTCAATTAGCATAGAATCTGAATTGCCTCTTACTCTGGGGAAAGGGTCAGAATTCCAATCATTTAGATGATGTGAACACATATAAAAAAAAAACAATTGTTATACAATTAGGTTTTTTAATTAATTTCAGGAATGACAGATGGACATAATCCTTATTTTCTGAAAATATAGTTTGTTATTACAAATTCTATGTAAAACAAACTATAACCTAATAAGCTAATACATATATTGACCTACACACATACAAAGTTTTAACATAATGATTGTATGTATGCATATAAAGATTGTATATGTTAAGAGTTTCTTTATATGTGTGTGTGTGTATATATATATGTATATATATATATAAATTAAATCTGGAAAAGTAACTGTTTTCTCATAAATAAGACACAACATTTATTATCTAGTACTGAACTTATGTTCTTACCCTGAGTAATATATTATAAATTTTTTAATTATTTCAAATTATTTGATTATGGATAAATCTCCCATGGAAAGGAGCTTCCAACTTGCCAAAGTATAAATGGGATTTTGTTTTGTTTTGTTTTGCTTCTTGCTGTGCTGTGGTTGGTGGGATGCAGGGGCAGGATGGGAGAAAAGGATGTTATCATATAATGGAAACTAAGTTTCTGGAGTTGTGGCATACTTGTGGTTATCAAACAGCCAAACTTTGTTTTTCATTTCAAATCATGAAAATCTCTTTTATAGCCCACTATTTTCTCCATTATAAATTGATCACTTAAATTGGCAAATGCAAAATCACCCTTTGTATGCTTATGATAAGGCTTGCAAGACTCCTCTAAGTACTCCTGCAGTTCTGAAGAAGGATCTGTTGCTCTTTCCTAGGAACTGAGAATCCTGTTTGTCCCAGGAGAATCAAAAGAAACAAGGATCATTTGGAGCCTAATATATGTCTTATATTCAACCATAAAAACGTTTACCCTCTTTTGCAACTGCATTTCTTTTTTTTGTGAAATCATTCTGTACGGCTGTGCTAGCCTGGTGTTTACAGTTTGGTTTCTTTTTTCACTTTAAAACAAGGCAGTCAGCCAACTTTAAACACTGCCTACTTCTAGCCAATTGTCCTTTTCTCTCTGTCAACATTTTTGTTAAAGGAAAAGAACATGAGTAAATGCAATGTTTCCAACACCTTTAAAAAGAATCTGTGAGACTCAGTCAAGTCAAGCAGCAGAGAAATTCTATTGAGATGGTGGTGATGTCAGTAGGTAATCACTATAGGTCATTTCCTGGAATGGTGCCCCTTCCCCTGAATTCTTACTTTTTTTTCTATATTTTCGGTTGTTGACTTACCCTGTATGCAGCTTTGAACTGAAAATAGGTCAAGGCCAATTATTACCTTAGATAAGAATTACTAAACACCCCCAAAACAACCATTATTATGATAGGCACTAAGTCCAACTCATAATCACATTTAATTCTCACAGCAACCCATTCAGGGTAATACTATTATTTTTCTTTTACAATGAAGAAATTGGGGCTCTGGGAGACTAAGTATCTTGCCTAAGGTAATTGCTAGCCATTGAGTGGCATCATTGCCAAAGTATAACTCAGGCTGCCTAATGATGATGCACTTAATCAATACACCATGTATGTATTGAATATATGTATTTCAGATGCAGCTTTGGAAATATATATGTGTGTGTGTGTATATATATATGTATATATATATATCTATAGCTATTTATGCATAGATGCATGCATGCATGTATCTATGCATATATTTTATATTTATTTGTATTACCAGTTTATAATCTAGATGGAAAAGGAGTAGAACACTATATAATTGGGGGAGTACATAATTGTCAAATTAATAGTATAAAGCAGTGTTTTAAAAATATCTTTCCAGCAAGATGTATCTGTAAAACATACTCTCAACCAACAGACTTTGGCTTAGATAAAAATGAGCCAAAATAATATCTAATTCTAGTTTGGTGGATTTATTCATCCCCTTCTTTCCTACTTAGGAAAACAAAGGAAGGCAAGTACAAAAAATGGCATTATAATATGAATTAATTAATTCATTTATCTATTCAACAAATATTTTTCCAAGAGACATAATGAAGAAAAACAAAATAGTCAAGGCTTCTATCTTCATGGAGTTTACTGTTTCGTGGAAGAGACAGACATTAATCAAATAACCTATATGTAAAATTTTAGCCAAAGCCACTGCTATAAAGCAAATGCTATGAGCACATAAACTAGGGGCATTTGTCAGGAATACCAATCAAGTTTCCCTTGTAATAGGGAAACTACTACAGTAAATTGTAAAAATGAGGAGGAAAAGGTGATGGGATAGTGCTCCAGAGAGAGACCATAGGTTGTTCAAAGCCTTTGGTGGAAAGGAGCAAAACTGAGAAGCACAGATCAATGTGGCTGAGAGGGGGCCAGGTTTAAGTGGGACACTTAGGGACAGAGTGGTAAAGAACACAGTGTGAGATAAGGCAAGATATAGGTGGGGTAGCTACTAATCTGTTCTAATCCATAAAAATATCAATAAAACTTACTGGAAATAGCTCTTACATTGCAAACATCATGTAACTGATTTTATGGCAACATGCAAGTTGGGAACTGTTACTATAAATAATGGTTTCCTCAGAATGCAGAGAAAGGCAGTGCATCAAGGATCTCAGTGGTGGGGACATTTTCATGAAGAAGATAGGACTTCATTATGTTTAAAATGGTGGCTATCTATTAGACAGATGAAGAAGAAGAGAAAAGTAGGAGGCCAAAATGGAGCGAGACATAGGAGAAGTCATTGGCCTAATGGAATCCCGACAGCTCGTTGCCTTTAACTCAAAGTGGACCTGTGCTTTCTCATTCTGGCAGATGCCTATTTGAATGCTGCTGAAACCCTAGTCTACAGTTCCCTTTGTTCATGCTTCATCTTTTGGATAATTTGCTTCAGCTCATTATATTTGTTCTAGACAAAATCCTAGATGCTAGCTCCATCTACCAAACAGGTCCATTAGTCTATGTGTATGTGTGTATGTGTTGGGACAGAGGGGCTCAGGAAAAGAAAAGCTTAAACTCAAGTGATCTTCTCCCTGTACCTATCAGTAGGGTACCACTTTCCAGCTGGGGGCACAAAACAGATGGGCTCCAGGGGTGAGGATGAAGGGAACAACAAACAAGAGCAACAATAGAGGACTACGTATTTTAAGCCACTCTGCTCAGCATCAGTGCCATACAGACATCCATCTATCCCAAAACAGTGTGTTTTTTTGTAGTATAATGGAATACAGCTTCTATCTAGAGAGCTATGCTACCAAGTTCACAACTATCATACATACCCTCGACCTTACAAAAATACAAAATCCCATGCATAATCAGCCTTAAGAAGCTAGTTATTAAATAATGATATTTTATGTATAACTATGAAAATGAAAATGTACAAAAACACTTTATGCTAAAAAGCCAGAATAAAGCCAATGAAAAGAAAAATGGTATCTTTTTAATTTCACTCTCCTACATCAAAGATAAGTAATAATCATTTGTAATTAAAAAGAAAAATAAAATAAAATCTATGTTTAGCAATGGGGACTGGTTGAAAAAATTCTGGTTCATTCATACAATGGAATATTTTGTGTTGGCTACAAAGAATAAAGTACACACTTATGTGTTGACTTGGAACTAGCAAAACAGAGTGTTTAGTTAAAAAAATCAAAGTCCATAATAATTTGTGTAGTTAGGGTCAAACAAGGTTAGGTATATGTATATACATAAAAATGTTCTGAAAAGGTAAAGAAGAAGCAGTTGAGGGGTTATGTCTGGGGAGCAGGACTAGCAAAAGGAAGATTTGCTTTTCATTGATATATTGTTTTGTTTGAATATTTTTAAATCATGTGCATATGCTTTTTTATAATAATAAAAAATAAACGAAGCTTAGTTCTAAATGTTAACCTAGGCAAAAAAAAATAATGTAAAACCAGAAGGATCTAGGCAGGAAACCATAGTGAACTTTCTTTTATTACATTTTACTTCCTTTCCTCATCTGTCTCAAAGTCTAATGCTATAGACTCAAAATAAGTACAAGAGTATAACTATTGGCAGGCAAGATAAAAGCTTTGGTTCCTCCTCCAATTTCTTTCCATGACCATTAAATTCCTCCTCTCTAGTTTACATAGCTGAGCAAATGGTTAGGGATTGGAGATTTTTTTATAAACAAAAATTTCTGCTGGCTACAATTTTCATTTGCTTATTTTATTACTCAGTCTATCCTGAAATAGAACCTCAAATTATTATCCATTTTGCTGTTGATATAACTAAAAGCAAATTTCAAACTGATACAGAAATCCTTGAGGACTTTTTTAGTCTTCACTAGATACGCTTCTAAGAGTCATAGAACATTTTAAAATGATTTCTCAATATTAAATAGCCATTCAATAGAATGCCTACATCAAATTAATCTTAGTCTTTCCAAGTCACGATTCACCTGAAACTCTCATCTGAAACTCCATGGATAGTAAAGTGGTATGGCTCAGCTGATTTTATAAACAACTCTGAATTTTTTAAAATCTGAATTTCTTTTTTTTTTTTTAAGATTTTATGTATTTATTCATGAGAGACACACAGAGAGGCAGACACAGGCAGAGAGAGAAGCAGACTCCATGCAGGAAGCCCAATGTGGGACTTGATCCCAGAACTCCAGGATCACGCCCTGAAACCAAAGGCAGATGCCCAACCACTGAGCTACCCAGGCATCTCTAAATCTGAATTTCTGTTCATTTCCTACTCCCAATCCCAATAACTCATGCCCATTTTAACCATGTGCTATTCTTACAAATCACAACATTATCTGTTGGTCTTAAAGAGTACAGAGCCTATAGAAAAATTTTACAAAATTCAATTCTGGAACAGCCATGACAAAAATCCAAAAGTGCTTTTTCCTTTAAATCACTAAAGTCTTCCTATAATCTAGATAAGTTCTTTTTAAAATATTTTATTTATTTACTGGAGAGAGAGCAAGAATAAGAGAGAGAGACAGAGAGACAGAGACAGAGAGAGACAGAGAGAGAAAGAGCAAATATGGAGAGGGAGAAGCAGACTATTTGCTGAGCAGACAGCTCATCATGGGGCTCTATCTCAGGATTCTGAGATTATGACCTGAGCCAAAGGCAGACACTTAAGCAACTGAGTCTCCTAGGCACCCTGATCTAAATAAATACATTCTAATGAAGAGTGAACAGAACCTGGTTCTCTAGCTATATTATCAAAGAACGGTAACATAGGTGTATTCATTTTTCAAAATTGAACTATACACTTAACATTTACACATATCCTGAAAATGAAATTAAGAAACTAATTACATGTACAATAGCATTAAGAAAGAATAAAATATCTAGAAATAAATTTAACCAAGGAAGGCAAATCTTGTTGCTGAAAAACACAAAAGATTGTTGGAAGAAATTAAAGAGCTAAATATATGTAAAGATATTCCATGTTAATAGGTTGGAAGACTTATTATTGTTAAAATGGTTATACTCCCCAAATTGAGCTTCAGATTCAACGAATTCCCTGCTAAAATTTTAATTGCCTTTTTTACAGAAATGGACAAGCTGATCCTAAAATCATATGGAAATGTTAAGTGATCCAGAGGAGCAAAAGCTGTCTTGGAAGAGAAGAACAAAATTGGAGGACTCATAGGTCCTGATTTAAAAACTCTTTACAAAGCTACAGTAATTGAAACAATGTGGCACTAGCAAAGAGTATGCGTATAGATCAGTGCAACAGAACTGAGAGCCCAGAAATAAACCCAACCGTCTATGATCAAATGATTTCCAAAGAATGCCAAGAAAATTCAGTGAGAAAAGAACAGAACAGTCTTTTCAACAAATTGTGCTGAGACCATGGAATATTCACATGCAAAAGAATGAAGTTAGAGCCCTATAACACATCATAACTGAAAAATTCACTTCAAATGAATCAAAGAGCTAAATGTAAAAACTAAAACTACAAAACTCAAAAAAATAGGGGTAAATCTTCATGATCTTGGGTTAGTCAAAGATTTCTTAGATACAGTATCAAAAACACGAATAACAAAAAATGAATTGGACTTACCAAATTAAAAGCTTTTATATTTTAAAGTGCATCACAAAGAAATCGAAAAGACAACCTACAGAAGAGGAGAAAATATTTGCAAGTCATATATCTGACAAGGAACTTGTACCTAGGCTATATAAAAAAACTGCTATAATGCAATATAAAAGACAATCCAATTCAAAAAGGGCCATGAATCTGAGTAGACACTTCTCCAAGAAAATATAGGAATGGCCGATAAACTCATGAAAAGATTATCAACATCATTAGCCACTAGGGAAATGTAAATCAAAATGATGATAAGATACCACTTCACTAGCACTAGTGTGGCTATAATAAATAAGAGAAAGAAAGGAAAAGAACAAGGGTTGATAAGGATGTGGAGAAATTGGAACTCCCACATATTGCTGGTGGGAATATAAAATAGTGCAGCTGCTGTGGAATACAGTTTGGTCCTTCTTCAAAAAATTAAAGACAAAAATATAAACATATACCTAGGAGCATATCCACTCCTAGGTATATAGCCAAGACAAATGAAAAAATGTTTACATAAACACTTGTAAGAGAATGTTCATAGCAGCATTATAGTAGCCAAAAAACTAAAAGCAATCCGAATGTCCACCAAGTGATGAATGAATAAGTAAGAGATAGTAGTATATCCATATACTGGAGTATAATTAGGCCATGGAAAGGAGGGAGTACACATACATGCCACAACATGAATGTACCTTGAAGATGTTATGTAAATGAACACAAAAAGTCACATACTGTATGTTTCTATTTATATGAAATGCCCAGAATAGGTAAGTCCATAGAAACAAAAGATAGATGATTAGTAATTTCCAAGGACTGGAGGAAGGAGGAATGGGTGTGACTGTTAATGGTTCCGTGGTTCTTTTTGGGTGACATAATGTTTTAGTATTAGATAGTGGTGACGGTTGCACACATCGTGAACATACTCAAAAACACTGAATTGTACACTTAAGCACAGTTAAAATAGAGGAGAAAGTAATTTGTGGATTTCACTCCATATAAATTATATCCTGATAAACCTACCATGAGGGACATAGGGGTCAACAACAATTATGTTTAAGAACTTTTGAAAGATTAGTAAGGTGAAGAAACAATAGAAAAATATCAGCACCCAAATTTAAAATAGAGGTATTCACAGACATTATTTGATATAAATATACCACTACAAATCTATTACGGACACTGAATAGAGACAACATAATTAGCAATAGTCCAGTAGAGCCATCTCCATAAACAGAGAGGTGGGAAACAGCGAGGGACTAGAACATTCATACTTTGTACGATAATCACTTTAGGAAATGCTGTCCTTGTAGAACCCATGGCTCCTCTGAAAATGTTGGAAGTGAATGACAGGTCAAAGTCTTACCTCAAAGACCTCTACCTATGAACAGCCACCCAACCAGAGAAGGAGCTAGCAAGAGAAATCCTGCCTACATGCTGTGGACACCAGCCATAAGGATAGCAATACCTTCAAAGATCCTTCTCAGGTTTTTGTGCACCAATACAGAGGACACAGCTGCTGAACCCTTAGCATGTTCACAGTGGGTGAGAGGAGGCACATGAGGACTTCCACGGAAAACCTACAGCTTAGTCATAGAGTCCTGGGCAGAGAAAACACAACAATCCCACAATGAGGCACTTTATCATCAGACTGATCAAAAACCTGGGCATGGGTGTGTCGCTAGTTTTCATTCATCCATTCAACAAATATTTACTGAGCAACTACCATGCACAGGTATCAGAGATTACAGGAGAATAGTTATTTTTGCATTACATTCTTTTGTGGGTATCAAGAAGAATGTAAAATGATAGGATCTACTTACAGCCTTGCAAAGACTCTCCATTTTTCTGAGAACAAAAGCCAAACTTTACAATGGCCTATGAGAATCTATATGACATGCCCCCACCCCCACCCCCAGGGTACCCACCTTACCTCTCTGGCCTCACCTCTAACTTTTCTCACTTCACTACTCTACAATAGTCACTGGCCTCTTAGCTAGCTCTCCAACACACAAGCATGTTCCTTCACTCAGGCCTCTGTACTAGATGTTCCATCTACCCGGAATGATCACCCTGCTTTCATCATTAACTCACCTTCCTTACTTCCTTTGGTATCTTGATCAAATTATAATTTATCAGCGAGGCCTACCTAATCGGCCTATCTTACCAAAAATTACAACCCACTTGTCCCTATAGTTTCCTATCCCCCTTACCCCACTCTTTCTTTCTCTTTCCCTGTTCCATTTTAACACACTGTGTAATTTCCTTATTTATTATGTTTATTGTCATTGCTCTATCCCATACTGCTAGCTCCATGAGGGTAGGGATTTATTGTTTTTGTCTATATTTTTCATTTCTGTCCCTCTAGCATTTTCTATAAATATTTGTTGAATGAAGAGAAGTAACCAATACCAATACCTTTAGAATAACTTCCTTACAAGAAAGTCCCCTTGGACTGGCTCTTTGGGGACACTATTTTAGAGCAACTGAAATCACAGCTGGAATCCCATGGCACCAGCAACTATGCCCAGCCTCTGAGAAGTGAGGGGAAGATACCCTATCACTCAACAGTGGATAGCATTTCCTGAGATACCTGAACACCACTCAGCTGTGCTTCCGTCTCTGCTCTTCCATTAATACCTGTCAGTGAGCTATGTGGGTAGACAAAAATTATTTCCACGTAAAATGTTTATTGTGTAATGGTCTGAATTTTCCACAGTTTGAAGAGACAAGAAACAATGAACTGGAAGAGAATTATTTTTACTCTATTTTTCTAAATCTTTTCTGATTCTTTATAATCTCTGGCATTTCAAGAAATACACGCAGTCACTTAAATTTTTCATTTCCTCATCTTGTTCTCATTTCTTTCATTCTTGAAAGAAAAAAGGAAGAAAGTAAGAGAAAGAAGGAAGGAAGGAAGGAAGGAAGGAAGGAAGGAAGGAAGGAAGGAAGGAAGGAAAGAAGAAAGAAAGAAGAAAGAAAGAAAGAAAGAAAGAAAGAAAGAAAGAAAGAAAGAAAGAAAGAAAGAGAAAAAGGAAGAAAGATGAAAAAGAAAAAATCCGTGGTGCTTTACTCCTAAGTAAAGTTTATCCATAAGGTATTGTCAAAGTTTCCTTAATTTTGTTTATAATTCCTGTCTAATCTTGTACATTCCCAGGCTAAGAAAACCCAAAGCCATTTAATCATGACCATTCTAATCAACAGAAAAGACATCATTATTAAAATGTTCATTTACAGATGTGTGAAAAATGTAAATGGGGATTATCTGTATATGACATGAGATTATCAGGATACAAAATGGGGCCAAACAAGGAACTTTTGTTTGCTTTTAGACAGCAGTACAAAAGCAATAACTTGTCTGAGAGCAGATGCTGTTTTCTATTCTCTTCACATGTTAAGTCACTTGTACACACACATTGTCTAGAACCATTTCAACTAAATCCCATTGATTTGTCTGTAAAATTGAGAGATTAAGATTAGCTTCTAAGCAATTTATTTACCTTCTAAAGTTAAAAAAAAAAATGCAGGTACTTTTAGCCAAAAAAGTAAAAATCCCATGAATGCCTTTCTTGTTTTCAAACCTGAGCTTAATTTCTCAGTCTTGTGGAGTCCAAAATAATGCATGTCAACGGATTTAGCACCAAGGAATTGAAACATTATACCCGATGCACCAAAAAAACATCAGTAGAAGGGACAGTTTAAGTTTCAGTTTTAAATAGATCTTTAAGCAAATATCCACCTGTTTCAAATATTCTAAAACAAATATCAGTTATGTATATCTACTCCATACAAGTGATAAGATTTTGCTTTTTTGTGTATATTAGCTTTAGAAAGTCTGAGGAAATTTCTTTGAGGTAAAAACGGCTTCTTTCAGTGGGCAAGACAATTAAATTTTTTTCTGATGAATGGACTTTCAAAGCTAATGTTGGAAAAGTTCCTGAAGTTCTAGTATTAAAACTAGTTTTAAATAAATATTAGTCAACAAGTTAGATGTGTATTGTAATGTTTTAAGACATTAAATGGATATTTTAGCTACAAGAACATACAAAAGGAAATTATACAAAAATGAACAAAGAAAATACATAGATTTTACTCTGTTCCTTTGGAAAAGCAAAAAAAAAAACTTCATAAAATAAGTTTATTAGAATATACAAAGTAAAGAACATAATAAAACAGCTGGGTATTAAAAGTTTTTAAATTTAAACTCTGTAAGTATATGAGGTGACAAAGTACAAAATATCTATCTGGATTTACATAAAGTTTTTTTATTAAAAAAAGGAAACATTGGCTAGCCAAAGTTGCCATGAATTTTCAAGATAAAACTCACTCAATTGACCAGAAGAGCATATATGACACCATCTCCTATATTATACTGGGAATAATGATAATTTGTAGAGTGTTACATTGGCTGCAGAAGATATTTCTTGATGTTTTTTCAGAATCAACCCACTAATCCTTAGAAAAAAAATATTTTCTGAGTACTTACTATGTGCTGGGACTCTGCAAAATGTCATATATGATATGGAATAAAAATGATACTGCCTTTGCCTTGTGGTTTCTATACTTGGTTTCTACAAAACTAGGCTAATTCCCTTGACAGGATGAGCCTAATATACAATTGCAAAACAAGCAGATCAACTAGAGTGCTCTGTTATATTTTGTCCCCTACTTTTCCTTAATCCAGCTGGGCAGGCCTGCAAATGGCCTGCAAATGATCAGCAGCATCAGTAGCTGCTACAGGGGAAAATGGAGCCAGGATAAATACAGTGGGATGGGATTTACCTTCTGATGGAGAATACCAAAGGAGGAGGAGGAAGAGGAAGGGAGGAGGAGTAGGAGAAGAAAAAGAAGAAAGAAGAAGAGGAGAGGAGACAAGATATTTTAGTGGGTGGTTTAGTCTCAGGTCTTCCTGAAAACCAGTTAAATCAAAGTTGCTTTGATTTCTCTAACTTTCTGTTTAGGAAGATAGTTAAGAGAAGAGCAATACTTTCTTTATCATGGCAAAGATAGCATCCATAAAGTAAAATATTAGTAAGTTAAATCTTCATTAAAACTTAGAATTTCTATTTCTCAGAAAACACTATTAAGAATGTGAAAAGGAAAGTGAGATTAGGAAAAGGTATTCACAAAACATGTATCTAACAAAGGACTTCTATTCAGGATATATAAAGAACTCCTATAAATCAATATCAAAAAAGATTGATAATTCAAAATTTAAAAATGGGCAAAATACCTGAACAAGCAGTTCATAAGAGGCTATCCAAATAGCCAATAAGTATGACAAGGTGCCCAACATCATTATTAATCAGGAAAATGCAAATTAAACGACAATAATATACCACTGCTGATATGGGTAGTTAGGGTAGTTAAAGGGTAGTTAAAGTTAAAGGACTAATAATATCAAGAGTTGTTAAGGATGTAGAATAACTGAAATCCTCACACATTGCTGGTGGGAATTTAAATTGGTTCAACTACATTGGAAACTGTTTGGCAGTACCTTCCAAAATTAGACGTCTGCCTAACCCATCACCCACTAATTCCATTTCTAGATACAAACTCAAGAAAACTAATGCATATGTTCAACAAATGATATGTACCAGTATGTTCAGAGTAACTTCATTCATAAAAAAAACAAACATTGAAAACCAACAAATAAATGTCCATCAACAAGAGGGTGGACAAACTGTGGCATGTGAACATAATGGAATATTGGAGAGCAATGAAAAGAAGAAACTACTGACATATGCAATAACATGGACAAAACTCACAGACAAAATATTGAACAATAGAGACCAGGTACAAGAGTATGTACTATTTGATTTCCATTTATATGGAATGAAAAAGAAGCAAAACCAATCTATCAGAGTAATGGTTCCATTTGTGCACGAGTATCAACTGAAAGAGGGGAGACAGTGGAGGTGCTGGGAGTATTTTATTCCTTCTTAGTGGTGGTTATAGGGGTATATGTGTAATTAAAAGTCACGCTCCTACTGTGATTACACTTCCTAACTGGCCAAGCTGGTTCTCTGAAGACATAAGGCAAGTCATGATGTTCCCCTGCTCAAAACCCATTGGTGGCTCCCATTTTACCCAGGGTAAAAGTCAAACTCTTTATTATGATCCACAGTTAACGGCACCATTTGGCCCCTCCTATTCTTCACATTTATTCTCCTCCTTGCTTTTGCTAAAGCGTGCCTTGAATATTCCTGTCTCAGGGCTTTTGTCCTGGCTGTCCCCTTTTCCTGGAATGCTCTTCTCCCAGATAGCCACAAAGCTCACTCTCCCATCTTCTTCAAGACTTTGTTCAAATGCCATCTCCTCACTCAAGCCCTACCCTGATCTCATTCTGTTTAAAACCTTGAAGTCCTGTTTTTGTGTATGCCTGTGTGTGTGTCTGTGTGCCTGTGTGTGTGTATCTGTGTGTGTGTTTACTTGTCTTCCTGAGCCTGTGTGGGTTTTTTAGAGGGGTGGTAGAAAGAATTTAATTGGAATCAATCACAAGCAGATTGACAACACTGGAGAAGAAATAAAAGAAACCAAGCTTCTGTGAATTATCAAAAGACAGAAAAATACTTAGACTGTTTCTAATGTTTAGCAGTTTTTTTAATATGCAAAATTCACTCACAATCTTTCCCCTTTAGTCTTCAGCAAATATTTAGAATAGACAGAAAGACTTTTTATGTGGCCTCTGGGGAAGCTGGGGGAAACCAGCAGGATGTGGGAAGAATATGACCATATCCCCAGTAGTGTCCATGGTGTATGTGTGTGTGCATTTTCCTGGGTATGCAAACATACAGGATAGAAAGCAAGAACTGAAAGTGGTGATGTAATGCATAAAAATGGGCCCAAATACAAAGTTAACAGGAGCTTTTCCTTCATTGTGGCCTTACATTGACCCCCAAATACAACAGGAAGATTGCTTCTTCTTTCTCCTTCAAGCTGAGGAAATGAGTTTGGCTAAGCAAAGATGAGGTACTAGACTGGAGTTGAGGAACAAAGGATGGATAAAGAACAAAATGAGAGGATAAATTGTTTCCTTGGGTCATGACACATAAGTTTAACAAAAAAGAGAAGAATGACTTAGCCACGGACTCCCCAAATTCCTGTGACTTCCACAGAGTCTTTGAAAGACATGTAGGGACAGCTACTGAATTATACTTGGCCACATGCACCAGTCAGATAGTTGACTCCACCGGTCCAGGAAGGCAATGGGGCAGGTAAACTCTGCTATGCTGACCCAGTGACCCACAGCCACCCATCCTCGATGGGGAAAAGGCAAAGACTTCTCCCAGGTAACCACGTAACAGTCTAGTTTGCCCATTGACAAGAAGACCCTTACAAGAGCTACATGCTTTGTTGCCCAGTAGTATTCATTGCCACCTTATTGAAGATGCCTGGGAAATCATTATACCTCCCAGGTATGTATTATATCTTTGAGCGCCAGGCATCACCCTGCTGCCCACTGCCACGCCAACCCTGAGAAGCTTATCTCACCACAACCCCCTTTTCATTTGCTGGCTGACAGCACAGGCCTTGGCTCCAGACTGACCTGTCCCAGGGGCAGTAGAGGGTAGGGAACAGGTGCTGGGTTGGGAGCCATGCCTGTGAAATTCTTCATAGGCCACATGTAAGCAATATGCAAAGCTCTGTGCACCTTTCAGCAGTCTTCAACTGAGTCTGCCAAACCCCTTAAACAGCCTCATGGCCATTTACAAGTGGGACTGCATTCCAAAGATAAAAATTGGGGGAGGAGCTGACTAATTGACACAGATTTCAATTCCAAACTGCTGTTGGTATATACTAAATTTTGAGAATTTATTTCTGTGAATAAAAGTAGATGGAAAAACACTTTTCAAATTTACACTTAGCAATATTACATAAAGCATTGAAATAAGATGTTTCTATCCAAAGAACCATGTAAATTTTTTAAGTGATCAAATATTTCACATTGAGAGAAACCATGATTTTTCATATGTGTGCAACTAATAAAAATGTTGTTTTCATATTTCAAACATTTCTCTTTAGAGCGTCAAAAGTAAATCTGTATAAATACGAATAACGTGTTCATTCTAAAAGAGCTAAGCAATGAAGAGAAGTCATAGTCAAAGTCAAAGAATTTCAAATCCCATGTCCATCTAGTTTTCTCATTTCTCTGAGTCATGTAGGAAGAACTTTTAATCAGGAAAAGAACAGATTTTACAGAATAAAAGTACAAATGAATAGAAGAGTAAGCCAATGGGGGTGGAGGAAGAATTTACTGGTTTTAGAAGAAGCCATCCCAAGTTCTTAATTAGCCCCGGCTAAATGGATTATGGTTTTTGTTTTTCTTTATATTGTATTTAAAAGTGTACTGGGTTTTAAATTAAAACCTGCAGAGTTATTCTCCTAATCCAATTACAGGGGTTTTTCACTGATGTCCAAAGTTATCCTAAGGGCTCTGTGGATGGGTTTAGGGCTTTTATGAGTCTCGGGGAACAATACAGAAAATTGTGTTTGATGTGTCTTTTATAGAAAGAAGAGTCCACAGCTTTTGCCAACTTTTAAAGAGACCTGTGAAGTCCCTGCCCTCCCTCCAAAGAATAGGATCTCAGAAATGGAGTTTAATTAGTATGAATGGTTTTGGGAGAATCGTGGTAGTATGGGGTTTCCTGGTTTGAGGGGTGGGGCCGATTTATCACAGCAAGTACCTAACGCCTGCTGCTATCTTTAAGACTTCCTACCACGTGGAGGGCTATCAGACCTGGTACAGAGGCATGGTGCCTGACTCGGAGAAATTCCCATTGCAATCATGGAGGCAGAATCAGAGCTCTCTAAAAGGGGAAAAAGTGCTATGCAAACACAGGCCTGGCTCTCAGAGGTCTGGAGGCTTGGCTCTCCTTCTCTCCTATCCCTAAAGGAAGGAGGGTGGGGTTCTGGGTATGCATACCCAAACTCTCCCTCATGGGGGCTGTCTCAAGGTCATGCCAGGGGAAAGGGGAAAAAGACTATAAATATTAGAGACTCCAAGTGTGGCAAGTCACTCAGGCTTTCCAATTCAGCCTTATTGGTAATAAACGTGCTATTTATTATCTCCATCTGTGTGACCCCATGTGGCCTCTCAGGTAGTTCCAAGCTCAGGAGTGGGAAATGTCCCTGAAATTCCCAGCAACAGTTTCCTAGAAGCTAAATGATTTCATCACAATCACACACAGAGTAGGTGCTTTGCCAGTGGTAACCACATTTTCCCACTTCGCTCCTTTCCAAAAACAAAACAAAACAAAACAAACAAAAAAACTAGTTCCAGGAAATAATCTTAGAAATTCAAATGTATTATTAGGAAAATATGACGATTATTTGAAGTGAAGATGAATACAGAAAATTTTCCCAGGTGTAGTTCACATATTTTTTAAGAAGCAGCTCCAATTTCACTTTCTACATCAAGTCTAATTTAATTACTGCACATTATTTAACATTCTTAGGCTTCATTTTCATCTGTAAAATGAGGAGTTCAGGCAGATGATCTCCATAAACCTTCCCAGTGAACATTCTCTAAGTCTTTGAGGCCAAACCATCTACAAAGATCTGGATTTTTCTTGTTTTATCTACCATACAATTATTATGTTATTCTCCATGGTCTTATTTTCTACCTGTACCTATAATTTAAGCATTTTACTACAACATTATGCTGTCCTATAGGTTCTTACCAGAGAATATCATTTGCAACCCTCTCTTTTCTACCCAACCTCTATCAAAAGCTTGGGATCTTTTGTTCTTCTAAAAACATCATTAACATAGTAAAAAGGCTACAGTAGTCTGAGCAAAAGTACTTCTAATGCATAAGCCCAACAAAGAACTCATATTCAGAATATATAAAGAATTCCTACAAAAGATTAAGAAAAAGACAATTCAATTATAAAAAACTAGACAAAAAAAGGCTAACCAAATGACAAACAGGCCTAAGAAATGGTATTCAACTCATCAAGGAAATACAAATTAAAATCATAATGAGATACCACGACATATCACCAAAATTGCTAAAATTTTTAAAGATTAACAATACCAAGGATTAGTGAAGCTGCAGAATAATCGGAAAACTCAAACATTGCTGGTGGAAATGTATACTGGTTTTGGAAAGCAGTTTAGCAGTATCATCTAAATCTAAACATGCATTTGCTCTGTGATCAGCTATTCCATTCCTAGAAGAAATGAGTGCATAAGTCCAGGAAAAGACACACACAAGGATTTTCATAGCTATTTTATTCATAATAACCAAAAAAAGGGAAAACAATTTAATACTCCAATATACATCAATGGGATAAAATACAAATAAAGTATGGTGTATTTGTATAATAGAATACTGCATAGCAATGAGAAGAATGAACAATTGCTATACCAAAAAAAGGGGGGGGTCATGAATGTCACAGAAACTTATATTGAGCAAGATTCACAAGAGTACATACTGTAAAATTTAATTTATAGGAAGCTCACGTAGAGGCACAACTAATCAATTGTATTACAAGTCAACAGTGAGGGTAGTGACTGGAAAGCAGAATGAGGGATCTTCTGGGTTGCTAGAGCTGTTCTAAATCTTGATCTGGATGATAGTTTTAAACAAATATATGAAGATGTAAATATTCAATGAACCATACACTTGAGATTTGATTTTAACACACTTTATGTATGTTTTACTTCAGTTTTTACAAGACAATTTTAAATTAAAAAGTCCAGACTCACAAAATAATATTCATGAGAATTCACTGAAGAATATGCCACCGTCTGCTTTCTTGGGATGGTCTCAATTTTACTCTTGAATGAAAGCAGATCTACATACACCCTCAACCGTACAGTGTACCTTTGCCTCTAATTAGAAATTCACTAAACTGTGTTTTAGGATTATCTCCTATCTTATATGGAGGGCTTCCTACGAAACAAGGTAAAGTCTGATAGCTTTTTACTGAAGAATACTGTTTGAGGACGTTTTCCTGTCATTTCTCCTTTATGGAGAGGCACTGGAGAGAACTCTTTGGGTGCTCAGGTCAGGGAAAGTTGCTTCTCTTGAGCAACTGGTATGTTTTTATCTGATGGATGCTATTAATCCTGTATCTGAACTTCCTGGTGGTCAGAACAAAAACAGAAAACCCTGCATCCATTTGTTTGTCACTCTTCTCTGGCTTTCCACCTAGTTCTTGAGCCACTCTCTTTTAGAACTTTCTGGAATGTTTATTTTTGTTAGTTACTTTTATTCCTGACTTCATTTTACCACTGTTTCTCTACACTTTAGTTTCTTTATATTTTTTCATATTGTACTATTTATTACTTTGTTATGTGACAACCACTATGAACACTTTGCTTAAACCAAAACAGAATACCAACAGTACATGGTTAAATACTGTTCTGCTCACTAACCTTTTCACATAAGCCCATTTCATCTCTTTAACTACACTATAAGCATCTTGGGTCTGGCCCCATGTGTGACTTTTTAAAGAGTCTCAGGTAGACAATAGGGGCATAACAAGCACCATTTGACTGCTTCTGTGCAATTATAGCTAATGGCAATGTTTCAGATCATGTGATACAGAGCATGAACACATTTTTAAACCATGAAAGAACTCTTGCTCTAGGCCTGCAAAAACTTGCACACCATTTGGAAATTGGGTTATTTTAATTATAATGTCATAGTGAGCGACATGTATTTTAATCAACTTCAGTTGACAATGCTGCAACCACATCATAGTTGATGCTGATTCCAAACCATTTAAAGAATTACTTCCAGGTTTTAAGAACTGGCAGCTTAACTAGGCCAGTTAGAAGCACGGCCTGCCCAGCTGCTTCCTGAGCCTGACCCTGCAGGATCCAGGCCTTGTCATTAGAAAGATTCTGAGGACCAAGGTGCTAGGCCAAGTGTGATCTCTAGGACTGGATCCCAGGCCCTGGGGAGTAAGCACCTCCCAGAGGCTATACTTTTCTAAGCAATTTTCTAAACTACTGGCAAGAATTTAGCTTCTCTGCCCTTCAGCATAGTCAGCAAACAGCACCAAAGTTTTGCTTGGCACTTCCTTTTGACAACATCTTGCAGTTTACACAGCTGGCTCTCTATTATAAAAGTTGTGGGTGACCTTTAGTACATAATAATGCCTTCAACTTTTGAGAAGCTGGTTGCCATTTTGCCCACTGACCACAAGACTTCCTGAAGGGAGATGATTCTCCACCATTAAAACGGACTGACAAGATTTCTTGATTTGCTTAATTAAGTAACCATGGGGTTGCTGATGTTGAAATAGCCATTTCAGAATTAAACCTTATGGGTCTGCTATGTTAATGTTATTCTACACAGTAAACAGAATCATAAAAGCTTTTATCATTTATGTTTTCAATGAAGTTATTGGAAAATTAGTTGTTTAGAAACAGATACTTTAAAAGATTGATTATAAATGTTGGGTATACTGGATATGCCAATACCAATGTTTACAGAAAACAGAATTACTTTGAAAAAAAGTATTTTAAGGGCTGATATATATATATATCATATATCCACACATACATACACACATACATAGGCATATGTATATTGTGTGTCATATAGAGTTGATCCTTGAACAATACAGGGGTGTAGAGATAGCTATCCTCCCCCCATGCAGTTGAAAATGTAGTCTCCCCAAAATTTAACTACTAATAGCCTACTGTTGACTGGAAGCCTAAGTGATAACAGAAGCAGCTGATTAACATATATTTTGTAAAAACAAACAAACAAACATATATTTTGTATATGTATTTTATACTGTATTCTTACAATAAAGTTAGAGAAAAGAAAATGTCATTTAGAAAATATAAGGAAGAGAAAACACATTTATAGTACTGCACTGTATTTATCCAAAAAATCTGTGTATAAGTGAACTTGTACAGTCCAAGCCCATGTTATTCAAGAGTCAACTATATAAATGAGAGGATATAACTTAGGGAGTTTACAAGATAAATCTTTGAGAAACTGTTGTGTAATTATGTTTTAAAACATATTTTAAATATTACAATGAAAAGTTTTAACATTTTTAGGAAATGGCTTTGGAAGCAAGGATTAAATGGAAAAGAAGCCACAACTTAAACAGCTGTTTAGAAGAGTTTAGAAGTTGTAACCCATTAAAATATAAAGATTTTTCATTGAAGAAGTGATTTGCATGCTGTAAAGAAGCACTAATCAGAAAAGAGGGTACAGAGAAAAGGAATGAGAATCATATGTGAAATTTAAGAAACAAAACAAAGGAGCAAAGGAAAAAAGGAGGGAGAGAAACCAAGAACAGACTCTTAGTTATAGAGAACAAACTGATGGTTACCAGAGGAGAGGTGGGGGGATGAGTGACATAGGTGATAGGAATTAAGGAACGTACTTGCTGTGATGAGCACTGGGCAATGTATGGAAGTGTTGAACCACTATATTGTATACCTAAAACCAATGTAACATTGTATGTTAACTATACTGGAATTAAAATAAAACCAAAAGAAAAAAGAAAGAAAGAAGAAAGAAAGAAAAGAAAGAAAGAAAGAAAGAAAGAAAGAAAGAAAGAAAGAAAGAAAGAAAGGAAGGAAGGAAGGAAGGAAGGAAGGAAGGAAGGAAGGAAGGAAGGAAGGAAGGAAGGAAGGAAGGAAATTAGGAGTTAAAATGTGTGAAGAGCTACTACAGTTGGATACCACTGAACTTCTTGGGGGGAAGGACACGTAAAGTAGGTCATGCTATGGACACTCGAATAACTGGTGAAAAAATGAATGAACAAAATAATACTAATTAGAGTCTCGAAATATTAGCTTTAGGAAAAACCTAAGCAGTCATCTGGTCCCACCTCTTTATTTTCTAGAGAATATGAAATACCTATGGACCTATGGCCAAGCAGGCTCTGCAAGACTATACAGCTGATAAGTGGTAGTAGTGGGGCTAGAACACAGGACTTCTTCCTGGGTCACTACTTTCTTCAGGTCACTCAATATATTTTCTCTTTCTTTTTCAAAAAAGCAGTAAGAGGAAAATGGAAGTATTGTTTAAGGAAGCTGAACTCTAGCTATTTGCAGGGCCAGAAGGAAATGAACTATTTATTCTGATGGATACAGCTCGAAGAGAAGAGAGTCGTTAATCAGAGACTTAAAAAGGTTGTTACAGGCTCAATTGTACCCCCCCCCCCAATTCATACACAGGAGACAGGATTTTTAAAGAGGTAATTAAGGCTAAATAAGGTCATATGGAAGGGTCCCAATCCAACACAATTGGTGGCCTATACAACCAACAGATTAGAACACAGGCACAGAGGGAAGGCCATGTGAAGACACGGGGTGAAGACAGCCACCTACAAACCAAGGAAAGAGGCCTCAGAAGAAACCAACTGTGCAGACACTTTGATCTTAGACATCTAGCCTCCAGAATTGTGGGCAAATAATGTTCTGTTGTTTAAATCATACAGTCTTTGGCACTTGGTTCCAGCAGCCCTGGTGAACTAATTTCCAAGTGTTGCCACCTTCTGTCCCTATGAGTCAGAATAACACCTGCAGTACCAAATTCAGTTACATGGTATTTACTAGCAGCAGAGAAATGTCTGAGATGTATGCTATCTTCTCTATTTAGCTTATTGTATAGAGTCAGCCAATAGATACAATTATTTTAATTAATATTTGTCTTTCTACTTAAGAAGCAAAGTAGACTTGAACGTACCCAGCATCTAGTTAATGCCAACCAGCGTCCAGCAGGTAAGAAACTATTGGACCCAGCTTCCTCTGGAGGGATCAGCCTTGCAGGAAGGATGGTAGATGGGTTTTGGTTCAAGGGCCAACTACAATCCATGGCCGTAGCAGGCTGAAATGCCATACTTAAGATAGATTCCAAGAGGGAGTCTGGGTTTAGGAACAGCATCTGCCATAATGTCTGGGGCAGTAGCTGCCATGAGCCCCACAGGGCTGAAGGGAGCACATAGGCCCCAGAGAGCAGAGCATCCAAACTCAGATCTGTTCAGTAGCTACTAAGAAACATGCCAGCCACCTTTTATATTCAGTTATTTTTGAAAATCTTCTTAATAGACTAGTAATGAATACAGCATATTTTCAATGGAGTAAGGATATGGAGAGGAGATAGCAGCAGGAAGAGGCAGGAATCCCCAGTCCTGAGCAGACCACATGCCCTGCCCGCAGAACCATAGATGGGACAGTCCACCAGCACACGCACGCACACACACCTCTGTTCTGCAGGGACAGCGGCTCCCCTTCTGCTACCCACAGTCTGATCCTTTCCTCACCACTTGGCCCCCCACTGAAGTACACTCAGAACAGCTCAGAGGCCTGGAATTAAACTGGTACAAGATAGCAAGTAAATAGTGATACAATAGCCAGCGGTAAACACACAGTAAAACTGTCCAGAGGAATTCGTACTGTTCTTACTATATACAAAGACCACAGGGATGTAACTACTAAGAGACAACTGTGTCATTGGAGCTTTCTGAAATACTCCTTATCCAATACCCTGTGTAAAAATCACTCTACTCCCGCTGGGGAGAGAAAAGTATTTTCATTTTTTGGAACATTTTAAATATTGTGTGTTTCATTATATGTCATACATTGTATTTGTCCAGTTGAAACTTTCTGGAGTGGATTTCAAGAGGCCTATTTGTCTCCATAGGGTTGAATGGGACCAATTACAGAAAATTTCAAAATAAAATTCAGCTTCCCTTTTTTTTTTAAGTTTCATTATAAATTATAATAATAGTATTGAGGCAGAATAGCTTTGCACATAATTTCAAAGCTTGGCTTTGTAGATCTGAAATTAGATAGTGCTTCATTTCGTAGATTCCAAACAAACCTCAGAAACAACAAAACTGTAAGACAACAAAAATATCAAAGCTGCTGGCTCCTGCTCCTCGCATATAGAAAAGCTTTACACTGTAATGTGAATTCATTTCAGAGTTCTAGTTTGCTTATTTCTCCAGATTATACAACTTTTCCCTCATGTAATCAACGTGTTATTTTAAGCAATTTCAACAATGTAACAACTATGCTATATTATTTAAATGGAGATTCAATAATTGGCTACTAAGAAAATTCTTTTTACTTGTTCATTCCAATTTTTCTTACGGCCTCAGCAATGTATACCCTAGCCAAAACTCAGTATTCTTTCAAGGAAAGCACAGAGGCAAAAGAATTTTAAGAGAAGTAGACCATTAGCTTCAGTCACCATATAACATTTGTGAATAATTTGCTCGGTTTCAAAAAGTGCAAGAAAAATGCTGCACATTTGCAATCTGGTGAAAGGTAAATGAAGACAAGGCCTGGAGCAAGCCTTCCATGCCAAGGGCTAGAAACGAAGTGGATACGCAGCTGCTTTAAGTCAAGCATTTATAATCTCAAATATGTAGAAGGAAAACACCCTGTAAATAACAGAATTAGGCATGAGAAACACATATGTGAATATTTTTAAGCCAAATTCAATAAAATATTCATTAAACAAGTTAACAGACAGAAATTGAACCGTAAGTTTTCAAATTTGAGTAAGGTTCATTCTATTTCTTAAGGCCAAAGCAATATAGTATTTACAAACACAGCAATAGCAAACTCTAAAGTAGTTTATGAATATTTTCTGTGCTTCTGGAAGACACCACAACACAGAACATACTTAGGCAAACCACTAACTCAAGGCTGATGACCTTGCAAATTTATACTTTTTTTTTTGAAGGAAATTGAGAAAAGCAAAATACACACATTAGAGAGATAAACATTAGTGGTTCTCAAAAATTTACTGCCATAAAAGATAATTCTTTTCTGCAATAAAATGCTTGAAATCTTCAAAATTACTACCATAGTATGGCTTTGACAAGCGTGTTTTTTTTTCTTCCACAATAAAAATAACAACTAACAAACTGTAGCAATAGCTCTGATTTGATGTAAAATTTATTTGGGGAGTTCAATAAAGTTTAGTTCTAGGAACTGGAATTACTGGCATCTTAATTTTAGTTTTAAGTCAACATTCTACGGTGATTCTTTTTTCTCCTCTAATATAATTAACTTCTTTGAAGTCCTCTATTTAAGAAAATCAATCAATTATGACAAACATAATTCAATAATTAGTGAATATGAGTGGCCCTCCACCGTAAGTGAGCAGTATCATAGTTTCCTCCCAACTCACATTGTGAGAGGGAATGCCTTGCCAGGAGATCACCCCAGCAATGGCCCCGCCAGCAATGTGGGTGCTTTATTCACTTGATGATCGACTCTAAAATTAAAGGTTTGCAATAGGTGAGAAGACAGTATTACTCCTAAACATTGCTAAAACTCAAACCAAGATTTTTACATGTTTAAGTTAATTTAACTTTTTAAAAAAAACAACTCTTGAATTGAGACACTATGCCTATTTTTTTTTAATGTTTCAGTGAATGATTTTCAAGAAGAGGCCATATAACTAAACTGAAATATGTAGAGGCAAGTCTGATAATCCCCAATTCCCATAAAACTCAACACCTGCAGCCTATGTAATAAATCAGTTTGTGAATCTAATTGCTCTTGTTCTGCATGCTTCCATGAGCCTGTATAGCTAAGCTAACACCATTGTCATAGCCTTAATCACAGCCAGGTTTATTTTTGTTGGCAGCCTTATGCAAATCATTGTATTACGGGTCTTTGCACTTAATTCGCTCAGATTATACCCTGATACCAAAAACAGATTGTAAAACAGGAAGGGATCTTTGAATTGTTTAATTAACTATGAGTTGTAATTTCTATTTATATCTAACTGAAATGTTATAGCTCAAACTGTGTTAAATATTCATAGGAAAAAAAGATTATTCTGTTTCTAATTTAAAATACTTAAGCTTGCTGTAATTTAGAAGTTACAGTTACCCACAGAAAGAATATATCAGCATTTTTTCAATGTTTTAAGCCAATTTCTCTTATTCTGTGAACTAACCCTTGGAACTAAAATTCATCAACAAAACACTAATTTACTAAATGGTACCTTACTGGCCTAAAAGAATTGCAGCAACTTCAAAATGGCCCCCAAATTCACCCTCTGTCTTTAAATCTTTTACCACACAGTCTTTTCAAAGAACCACAGGGAAACCAATTGTATCAGTCAATTACCACCAATTATTGTTGGTCGATTAAATTCGCAAAAGCCAGAAAATCTGATATCTATCCCACATTGTTTATGTCCTTCACTTTTCCAGCATGGTAAACTGTCTACAAAAGAAAAAAGAAAAAGAGGTAGAAGGGCCACCAATTAAAATCTAATCATATTACAGGCTCTTGCCCATGAAGGAGCCATTGCATACTGGCACCAAAATATTCTTGTATTTAGAATAGAATTACTGTCAAACTTTTCCTTTTACCATTGTGATCATCCTGGTCTCAGAATCATTCTGAGGTTAATATTTTCATACCAACTGAGAAGTAGTGTGTAAAAAAAAAGGAAGAAGAGGGCAGATCTTCCCCAACTTAGGATGGGATTACTTCCCTATAAACTCATTATAAGTTGAAAATATATCATAAGTCAAAAATACT
The DNA here is from genome assembly GCF_011100685.1 of Canis lupus familiaris. Lineage (NCBI taxonomy): Eukaryota > Metazoa > Chordata > Mammalia > Carnivora > Canidae > Canis > Canis lupus. Next base: position 20,956,737 of record NC_049250.1, read on the forward strand.
GTCAATACACCTAAACTACCAAACATCATAGCTTAGCCTAGCCTACCTTAAAAGTGCTAAGAACACTTATATCAGCCTACAGTTGATGCAAATCATCTAACACAAAGCTTATTTTGTAATGAAGTTTTGAATACCTCATGTGGTTTATTGAATACTGTACTGAAAGTGAAAGATGAAATGGTTATTGGGTATGGAATGGTTGGAAGCCTATCAGTTGTATACCCTCATGATTGCATGGCTGTTCCGGAGCTTCAGCTCACTACCACTGACCAGTATCACAAGAGAGTATCCACCACATATTGCTAGCCCAAAGAAAGATCAAAATTCAAAATTCAAATTATGGTTTCTACTGAATACATACTGTTTTCACATCATTGTGAAGTTGAAAAAAACGAAGTCAAACCGTCATAAGTTGGAGAAACAGCTCTATATCATTCCAAGAACACTGACAATTCAGTAGACATAATGTTTATAAGCATTAGCTACCAAACCATACTCTGTCTACCAGACCACATGGCTGGATAGGCTCAACTCAGGAGCACTCTCAGGATGCCTCTTCACATGTGAGCAGAGAAAAGTTCCAGAGACCGTAAGAAATCAGGGAAGATGTCTTCTACCAATGGGCAATCCATCTCTGTGACTGTTAAAGCATATATAATCTACATTTATGGTAGAAATGTAGTGATAGGACTCAGAAGGTCACTCGAATCATTCATCAGAGACTACACTGGGGTCATGAGAAGAGCTAGAAAAATACATCCAAAAAGAACGATCATTCATTAGACTCAAAATGTCCATCATCTTTATGCCACTGTTGAGCTGTGAACTGGAAGCATCCTTCTGATGAAAGCATCCATTATCCTCCCAAACAGGAACCAGGTCACTGTTTGTTCAAGTTTAATGCAGACAAAGACACTATGTCTTCTATCAGCTCTCGAAGGAAAAGCAGAACCTATACAGCATAGGCTGGCCCTCAAGGATACTGGGATACAATTTCAACCAGGATGTAGCTGTGGGGTGAGGGGCTGGAGACCCTCTGCCCAGGGATTTCCCTCACACTCTAAATAACACCCACCAGCACATATGGTCTAATTCAACTTCCAAATGAAAAATAGATGTACCACTGGAGCAAGACTCTCAGCAAATCTGGCTCCTCCTTTCCCTGCAATGACTTCTTTTTATATGCCTTCAGTTTTATAAGATACTGAACACATTCTCTATGATGATATATAACAGTGGGTTGCCTACTCTGTGCCAGACACTGATTGTCCCAAAGCCTGATATTTATGCCTCACAACAATCCTGTGAAATAGGTGTTATTATCCCTAATTTACAACTGCAGAAACTGAGGGACAGAAGCTCTTGTAACTTACTAAACGTTATTCATTACAAAACGATAGAGCTAGAATCGAAGGCAGTCTGATTCCAGAGCCTGCTCAAAGCCATTATGCTATGCTGAGCATAGGGAAATGAGTAAGAGTCTATCACTGCCCACTGGAAACCAGAGAATTTTTGCTTGCTTGTTTATTTGCTTGTTTACAGGAATAGGAGTTAGTTGAAAGCTATACAGAGCTCAAGAAATTGTTTAAATACAGTGCAACATGATTATAACAGATTTCTGAATGGGGCAGCTCACTCAATCTAGAAAATAAAACAGAGTAAGAAATGGATTGAGATGTTGCAGAGAGGTTGAGATGGTCAGGCCATGGAGAGCTTCCTATGTCAAGGACCTTGTTTTTTTTTTTTTTTTTTTTTTTTTTCTCTTTTTGTAGTTTAGTAAAAATTACCTTTAGATTATTCTGGGGCAGCCCCGGTGGCCCAGGGGTTTGGCGCTGCCTTTGGCCCGGGGTGTGATCCTGGAGACCTGGGATCGAGTCCCACGTGGGCTCCCTGCATGGAGCCTGCTTCTCTCCCTCTCCCTCTGCCTGTGTCTCTGCCTCTCTCTCTCTCTCTCTCTCTCTCTCTGTCATGAATAAATAAATATTTTTAAAAATTAAAAAAAAAAGATTATTCTGGCTGCATATCACAGATAGATTATGAAAGGGGCATGAATGGAGATAGATGGATAAAATATCCATTACTGAAATAATCCAGTCAAGGAAATTTAAGGAGCAAATTCAGTGAACTAGAGTAGTGGTAACTGGGATGGACATGACAGCAGATTAAGAATCATTGTGAAAGTAAAGTTGACAGAATTTGATTGAATTTAAAAATGAGGAACCGCAGGTGGCAGTAAAAGACGACTCTCACAGTGAAATGGGAATGTAGCAGAAATACACAGTAAGGTCAGTTTCAGGCATGTTGAATGAGCAAGTCGCCATGCTGTATGCACAAAGGATGCCCAGAAAGCCATCTGAATGTATGAGTGTGAATTTCTTCATTATTTGTCTGAAGATAAATGTGCAAGATTATCCTACTAATAAGTTTGTCTAATTCGTTGTAACCACCTTAAAAATATCAGATATATTGCCAGAGAACAAGTATGCATAAAAGCAACTAATTAGAAAGACTGACCTCCATGATGAGGAAAATAGGAACCAGACTTGGCTCACAACTTCTACTGCTGTCAGAAGCTACCACGTCTCACAGCTAGGAGATGAGTTCTTGCAGAATCTGCAGAATGATTCCTGTATATCCCTCCTCAAAATGCTCTCTTATCTACTTTTCTACGGGCACTGCTTTATCCTTTCTTTCCCTAGTTTTCCAGTGGTATCTCAGTTCCTGCTTTTGGAATCTTCCTACTTTTTCCAAAGTTGGATGTATATACATAGTAAAAGAAGAGGAAATCATCTGCCATGAACTAGTAGTTACTACAAGTAAGCTGTCAAGTGACTACTTCGACACTGACACATGCATATTCTTTAATCTTGGTATTTCTGTATATTTGTTTCAATGAAATCTGTGATCCAAATGAGATGCAATAATCTATATTCTGCATTTTATTACCACTTCATTACAGCATACATTTTTTTTTACTCATACACATACACACAGCCAATTTCATCATGACTTTCTTTTCTTTTTTTTTTTTTTTTAATTTATTTATGATAGTCACAGAGAGAGAGAGAGAGAGAGGCAGAGACACAGGCAGAGAGAGAAGCAGGCTCCATGCACCGGGAGCCCGACGTGGGATTCGATCCCGGGTCTCCAGGATCGCGCCCTGGGCCAAAGGCAGGCGCCAAACCGCTGCGCCACCCAGGGATCCCATGACTTTATTTTCTATGCTATAAAAAGTAAAGACCTTTAGAAACAACATGAGTTCTTTGTCTTAGCTGAAGAGTCCTATCTTTACGTTGTAGTTATCCCCAAACTTGAGCCAGATAAAAAGAGTTCTAGTGATGTGATTTGATGAGGTGAAGAGATCCTGTGCGAAAAATGATCTCCCCCTTAATCTCTGCCCATTTCAATTTATGATTACATTCCCGCCTTGGCCTCAACTTGGTGTCAAGACATAAAAGGTCACCACTAAAATGTAAATATGTCATCTGGAGTAATAACTCATCCAGCCATTAAGTTTTATTAGCATACTTGAATAAACTTTTCTTATTAACCTACGAGTTATTTGATAGGACTTTAAAACGACAATATGGTATATGAAAAGTTGGGTGGTGGAAGAGAAGAAGAGAATGATGCAGAATAAGAAGCAAAGTCTGGGATAGAAAGGAAGCCAGGGTTCTTGTGGAAGGAAAATCTCAAAAGCAGACGGAATATACACATTTGCCTAGAGCAACCTTGCACAGATGATGAAAAAGCACTTTCAGTTTTGAGTCTCTGTTTTTTGAGATGACTTAAAACATGGTCATTATTTGCCTGAAATCCTCCAGGAAACTTTGAATTAAATATGTACATATTGTACTCGTTATCTTAGAAATGTGATTGGGCTGCAATTATGTCAGTAAAGCTCTAACTACCAAAAGAAAATTGTATGGCATCCTCCATCATGCCTGGACAAATTTAGATGATTGAAAGCATAAACCAGGCCATATTTTATACTACATCTATGTAAAGAAAAGCAGGAAAACTCTTAGCTCATGCATGCTGGATGCTAAAACGACTTCGGGACTTTCAGTGAAAGAAGCCTGCTCCATGGGGAAAATGGACACTGAATCGCTACTGGTAGGGATCCTGGCTGCTGCAGCCACACAAAGTCAAGATAATGGTCCAGGAGCAGAGCACTGTAGAGCTACTCCATATGGTTTTAAAAACCTGTAACTCAGTTTTTCTGGAAACTTAGTTTTAAAAAGCTAAACCTTTTAGCTATGGAAGCCCTTCTTATAATTCTTAGGCTCCAGTTATGGTGAACTGTGCAAATATTCTGGAGGTTTCTGCAACTAGAACAACAAGCTCTGCATCTTGTCTCTTTTATACTATAAATTTTCAGACTCACTGAAGCTTTTGATTCTAGGACCTACTAATCCTATCCTTCATTTCATGAGCTATGCATTTCAAAGTCCCTAGAATGCTGCCTGATACAAATTAAAGGCTTGATAAATATTTGTTGAACCTAAACCCAAAAAAGTAAAAAAAATTTTAAGTATCACTGTTTTTACATTTTCTTCTTTCTTTCTTTCTTTTCTTTTCTTTCTTTCTTTCTTTCTTTCTTTCTTTCTTTCTTTCTTTCTTTCTTTCTTTCTTCTTTCCTTTCTTTAGAGAGCACAGGGGGAGGGGCAGAGTGAGAGAGAGAATCTCAAGCAGACTGCACTGAGCACAGAGCCTGATGTGGGGCTCAATCTCATGACCCCAAAATCATGACCTGAGCTAAAATCAAGAGTCAGCCACTTAACCAACTGAGTCACCCAGGCACCCCGAAAAGTATATCTCTCTAAAAACATTAATCATGAGACCTTCACATAACACAATACCAGATTATTTCTCTCCCTCTCTGACATTCCATTAGACTCAATGATACAAAAAGGATTTGATGAACGCCAGAATGACAGATCTGTGAGCTGTGTTATTACTTCCTATTCTGTGTACATCGTATTTTATTCCTGGTTTTTGGATAGTTTTCTTTCTTATTATTTTTCCTGTGCTCCACATATTACTTTTACAGGGAAAGAAACTGTCTTTCCAGTTCTCATCACCTATACTGGCAGGGTTAGAATTTAGTCATTCTAATTCACTTGGCACGATGTGTGGGGTTGCCAGATCTAGCAAATAAAAATATAGCATGCCCAGTTAAATTTTAATTTCTGAATTATTTTTCATATAAGTACATTCCATCAAACATTTGGAACATACTTATACCAAAAAAATGTATTCGTTGTTTGGCTGAAATTAAAACTTAAAGGACATCCTATATTTTATCTGGCAATACTAGTCATTTGATAAAATCATAGATTATGACTTAGAATATAACACTTTACAGGTAAGAAGCCTGAAACTTGGAGATAAAGAGACCTGTGTGATTCGAGTGCCTACGTGGCTCAGTCTGTCGGGCGTCTGCCTTTGGCTCAGGTCATGATCCTAAGGTCCTGGGGTTGAGCCCCACATCAGGCTCTCTGCTCAGTAGGGAGTCTGCTTCTCCCTTTGCCCCTCCCCCCTCCTTGTGATCTCTCTCTCTCTCTCATTCTCTCTCTTTCAAATAAATAAATTAAATCTTAAAAAGAGGAAGAGACAGAGAGACCTATATAACTCAAACCAGCTTCTAAACCCCTAGTCAAGAGCTCATCTACAATCTTGCGTCTTAATAAAAGCATCCTGCTTAACCTTATCCATTTGCCTTTATTTAGCGGAGTATCATCACTAGCTCCCCAAGCATATGGGGCATTTTTATTATAACTGAATGCTGGATTCTGCCCACATCCCCAATTAAAACTTGTTAGTCAGCCATTATCTTCCTTGTATCACTTCTGATATTGAATTATAATTGTTTCTATACACATAGTTCTTTGCAACAATACTCCTTGAAGTCAGGAACTCTATTTAGTCAATAACTAGCACCAGGTTCTGGCTCACAGTAGCTTTTTATTAAAACTTTAATAAATCTAAAAACAGCTAAACAGTTTTAATAGACGTATTCAAAGTGGAAGAGATAGCCTTCGGCACTCCCAAAATAAAGATGGGAAGGCTAGAAAGTAGATCCATCCTTGAGGTCTACAGACTTTGAATACAGAAACACACTCTCACAAAGTGATCCTTGATGCTGTGATAATTGATTTCATGTGTGAGCCTGACTGGCCACGGAGTGCCACGCTGCACATTATTGGTGGGGGTGTCTATGACAGTGTTTCTGGAGGAAATTAGCATTCGAAAGAGTGGACTCAGATTGTAGTCCCCAAGTGGGTGGGCATCATTTCATTCATTAGGGACCCTGAAGAGAACAAAAGGTAGAGGAGGAAAAAAACTTGGCTCTTTATTCCTGCCTTACTATTGAGCTGGGACATCTCATCTTATCTTTTCCAGCCCTCAGACGGGGATTTACACCATCACCCGCCCTGGTTCATGGGCCTTTAGCCTCAGGACTTCAGACTGAATTATACTACAGGCTTTCTCCAACTTACAGAAAATAGATCAGACCGTGAGACTTCTCAGGCTCCATAGTCATGTGAGCCAATTCCTCAAAATAAACACAAATATCCATCCCACTGACTTTGGTTTTGTTTCTCTGGAAAACCCTAATACAATGACCACTGTTGGAATAAATATATTCATATACATTACACAGATTTTGGTGCTAAGCTGATACTAGAAATACTACTTCTATAACAAATGATTATTAACATTAAAGATTAATAATGTACCCAATGCCCCTACAAAACACAGTAAAATCTGGATTTGAATCCCACTGTCTCCAATTCCAAGCCCATGTTCTTAACTACCACTCAATAGAGGTCTCATTGGTAGTCTCACATTTCAATGATTCTTCCATTGTGGATATTCCAGTATCAGCTACTCTTTAAAATGAGAGACAACTAAATTATATAAATAAATCTATATGGGTAATATGACCATTTCTTGGTTTAAATAAGTGTTTTTATGTTACTTTTTGTGGAATTATTTTTTAGGAGGCAAATGTGTTCATGCACTTGCTTTGCTGTGCATCTCTTTCTGGTTAAGAGATAAATAGTACAGATCACATTTCCATTGCTGTAACTTTTAAGAATTTTAATTTAAAACTTAAAAATAGGGGCACCTAGGTGGCTCAGTGGTTGAGCATCTGCCTTTGACTCAGGTTGTGATCCCAGGGTCCTAGGATGAAGTCCCACATTGGGCTTCCTGGAAGGAAAACTGCTTCTCCTCCTGCTTATATCTCTGCCTCTGTGTGTGTATGTGTCTCTCTTATGAATAAATAAATAAAAGCTTTAAAATAAATAAATAAATAAATAAATAAATAAATAAATAAATAAATAAATAAATAAAACTTAAAAACGTGAGGTGCCTGGGTGGCTCACTCAGTTAAGTGTCCAACACTTGATCTCAGCTCAGGTCAAGATTGTGAGTTCAAGTACCACACTGGGCTCCACAGTGGGCATGGAACCTATTTAAACAAATTGTTTTTAATGTAAAACTACAGAAATAGAATTACTAGCTGAATTATTAATTATAGAAGGATTTCTAGGGCTACATAGCTTACATTTAATTGTAAATGAACTTAAAGTCATCAAAGAAACTTTCAAATTAGCAACTTTCAAAACTTTCAAATTAGCAGTAACTTTCAAATTATTTTAAAATCAAGTGGATTTTAAAATATGCATTCTATGGGTACACTATTCAGATTTTTCAAGTCCCGTTTTAAGATGGCTATCAATTTCTTTACACACCACACAACAAATATTCCATCATTCTCTTCTTCACGGATATATTCATTACTGAAACTCAGAGTCAAGGTTACATATGTTTTTTAATCTGTTACAAAAGAAATCTTCTAAACTGTATTCACAGAGAGAGATAAAAAAATTCTCTATCTTAACAATCATAAAGTTCGTTGGATTTTGCTAGCTTCAAATATTCCAGGACTTACTTTCATGTCAATTCTCAAGCTTTGATGTACATCAGAATTAACCCACGATGCTTATTAATGCAGACTTCTGGTCTCTGTCTCCAGAGATCCTGTTTTAGTAAATCTGGAGTAGAGTTCCTAGGTCTTCACTGTAACAGGGGAAATGGTTCTGACAGAGGAGGACCAAACACCCCACTTTAGGAAACCTGGATTTTTGTCTTCCACTATGATATTTCCCATGAAAGTAAAATAAATGAAGATTAATGCACTGGTTCCCAACTTTGGCAGCACATCAGAATTACTAGGTCTGGAGCTAGGCCAAGTGCCCTAGGTGATCTGATCTAGAGTCAAGGGTGAGAGCTGCTGACTCAATAAATCCATGGAATAACTAGAGAATACTGTGACATGTTTCTATATGTTGCTTGCGGGATAAGTCTTCATTAATAAGCAAACCTCATAGTTAGAAGTAACAATACCAACAAAAACATTTCTACTAAATTTCCTCATCTTTCATTCCATGGTGACCAGGGACAGGAATAGGTGACCACCCACATAGGAGAAGCCATGCTCTCTTCTTGGCATCCAAAAAGACTGGAAATTCAGTAATGCTTTTGCAGCAGCACAGTTTGCCACCCTCTGCATTCCGTAATTTTTTGATCTAACAGATTTTTGTGGGTGCTGCAACAGCCACAGCCACCTTGAAGAACCCAGCCAGCTCCTTCCTAAAATACTGGTCCCTCAAATGCCTTAGAAACCAGAAAAGCAGAGTTCATTTGCACAGCCAGCTTTATTATCCTTCCCCATTCCTATTTTGATCATTCTGTCTTAAAACAGAGTGAAGAAGCGGAATCTTCATTCACTTCACCTACAAAGAAGGTTTGCAAAAAAGGCTGACATTTGGAAGTAACAGTTTGACGCTCCATTTTGTTTGTGAGGTGAGCCAGATAAGGCAGGCCTGGTTTTATGTGTTTGTTTACCTCATGTGCAAAGCATTCTTTTTCCCTCACCCTGAGACATGATATACATATTCTTATCCACTACTACAAAAGCAAGACAGAGATTGCAGTGGTTCTTCTCAAACCTGTGTGTGCCTATCAATCCTGGTTGTTGTAATTTTGCAACTTTAATTATATTGCATAAAACACACTCTGTATTTGAAAAGAGCTTGTTCTTGTTACTCCTTGAGAATGAGTCAGTGCTTGGGAAAAGATGACTGATAAAAACAAATTAAAAGTCTCTGTAACCATATACCAGTATAAATTCCAAATGGATTAAGGATTCATATGTAAAAACTGAAATCATGAAAGTACTAGAGGAAAATATGGACAATTCCCTTAAAAACTTAAAGTGGGAAAGGCTTCTCTCTATAAATCAAAATCCTAAATCTATAGAAGAAAAGATTGATAAACTTGATTTATATAAATGTGAAAAGTGTGCATGATAAAGTATCACAGAAATAAAAGACAAGCAATAGACTTGGAAAGATGTTTGCAGATGATATATAAAGAGCTAATCTTAATATATTAAAAGCTCATAGAATTTTTTTTAAAGATTTTATTTATTAATTCATGAGCAACAGAATGAGAGAGAGAGAGAGAGAGAGTCAGAGACACAGGCAGAGGGAGACGCAGGCTCCATGCAGGGAGCCCAACGTGGGACTTGATCCTGGATCTCCAGGATCACTCCCTGGGCTGAAGGTGGTGCTAAACCGCTGAGCCACCCGGGCTGCCCAAAAGCTCATAGGATTTTTTTTTTTAAAGATTTTATTTATTTATTCATGAGAGACACAGAGACATAGGCAGAGGGAGAAGCAGGCTCCCTGTAGGGGATGTAGGCATCCCTGCTGATGTGGGACTCGATCCCGAACCCAGGATCACACCCTGAGCCAAAGGCAGATGTTCAACCAATGAGCCACCCAGGCGTCCCAGCTCATAGAGTTTTTAAAAGAAAGATCAACAAGTAATAGAAAAGGGATAGAGAAAGAAGAGAAGTTGAAGAGATCTTCAACCCCACTAATGATAACTACAATAATAGGAAAACACTGTGTAAGAAACTAGTCTAGTCTTTGCATATGTTAACAAATTTCATTTGTTAACCCACTCATATACATATATAACTCTACATATGCAAAATTACATACTTCTAAGATCATTATTCACATAGTATTGTTTATAATAGCAAAATATGAGAAAAACTCCACATGCCCAACATAATAACACAGCCATTCAATGGAATACCATGGAACTATATAAAAAGAACAAAGCTTTCTCTGTACTGATAGGGAATTATCTATAAGATAGAGTAAATGCAAAAAGCAAGGTTCAGAACAGTGTGTATAGTGAGCTGTATTTTGTACAGAAAGAAATAAAAATATATATTCACAGTAGCCTAGGGAATAAGAAAAAAGGATTCTGAATTCTAAACCTGGGTCCATTCTCAAAGGAAAAGCCTTGCCTAACATCAAAACACGGATGAATATATACACCTTACATCTTTTAAGTTAAAGTAGGATGATAAATTATTTTTTTAAAGATTTTATGTATTCATGAGAGACATGGAGAGAGAGAGAGGCAGAGACATAGGCAGAGGGAAAAGAGACATAGGCAGAGGCTCCCCCACAGGGAACCCAATGTGGGACTTGATCCCAGGACCCTGGGATCACGACCTGAGCCAAAGGCAGATGCTCAACCACTGAGCCACCCTGGTGCTCTAAAGTAAGATGATAAAACATGAATTCATTATATTCTTATGAGTCTCTATTCTGGCCAACTTTGTCAGTTAATCTGATCATGGCTTGATGAGGTTTAAATGTGATGCTCTGCCTAAGGGATCATCCATATAGCTGTGCTACTTCACTATCCAAGTAGACAGACTTGTTTCATGGTGACCATCTGCTCTGTACGTCAGCTTCTGCATTTTCCTCTGTTTGAATTCCCAATTTTTCTCCATTATACAGAAAAACTTTCTATTCACACTGTTCCTCAGGTCTTCAATGTCAACTTGTAATTATACAGCTCTCACCAAAACAAATAGGCTTTTCAAAAGGGCAGGATTTCAGGTTATCCAAAGAAAATACATTTTGTCATCCTTATTCTACTGTACTAACCAAGATCTTAAAATGTCTTACTATATTTCTCATAACAGTTTATTTCATTTGGCTTCTTGAAACATTCTTTTTTTATATATAATTTTTTTTATTTATTTATGATAGTCACACAGAGAGAGAGAGAGAGGCAGAGACATAGGCAGAGGGAGAAGCAGGCTCCATGCACCGGGAGCCCAACGTGGGATTCGATCCCAGGTCTCCAGGATCGTGCCCTGGGCCAAAGGCAGGCGCCAAACCGCTGCGCCACCCAGGGATCCCTTCATTTGGCTTCTTAAAGCAAGCAAATATATCATTTTTTTTCTGAAAGTAGCTTACATCACACAGCTTCATGCATATTTTATTTTAAAAAAAGAAAAAATAAAACAAATCTTTCTTCAATGCCATTAGTCCTTTACTTAAGGTCAACTTTTTATAATTCAACCAATAAATTATTTACTTTAGAAACTATCTTCATCCAAAAATAGACAATTTTCTACCCAATAAAGCTATTTTTCAGAAAGTATGCTTAACTAGGAAAAAGAATCATCCCTGAAATATCTTGATCACCTGTTTAAAAAGGAATTGTCTAAAGAGAAAAAACTAATTACTTGGTTAAGGACTACACATGCTCCTTTCTGAGTGAACTTCAGTGCATTTTGACCTCCAGTGCCCTAATATGAAAGCTCAAAGTGTGTCTCAGACAATGTAAGTAATAGAATATAAGAAGAAAACATCTCTGTGAGTTTCTATAAGGATATATCTACAAATGTGTTATAATTGTACAGAGACAAAATACCTTTTTATTTCAAGAATATACTTAGAGAAGTTTAAATGAATAGCATTTTTATATACTTGAATCTGCTCCACTAGAGAACACATTGTCTTGTCTCTTAAATATAAGGAATCATTTTCTGCCTTCAAGAGTTACTGCTTTAATAGTACCAAGAAAAAGTAGTATGCACAGAGTGCCATGAAAATTCAGAACCAAAAGAGTGTTTCTTGCTGAGAGAACCATAGATAGGATGGTATGGTATTTTGGATAGTTGTTCTTTAATTATATTCTATTCTACACTCTCACAAAAAAACCTATTTATTACTTTAATGTATAATAAAATATATTGTTTTAGTAAAGTTAGGCCTGACCATGTGGCTTCCCTTGGCTAATGGGATGTTCACAAGATGTGACATTGGAGAGGCTTTAACACTTGTGCTGTTCTCAGGCAGTTTTTAGACCTGGCATAATGAGAGACATGGAGCAGATCTGAACAAGTGCAAAACCCAGAAGCAAACCCAGCTTACCTTGGCCTGAAACAGAACTGCCCAGTTGAGCCCAGGATCCATCAGCTAAACCACAGTCAACCTGTACATACAAGGATGAGAATACATCTGCTACTATAAACTGTGGAGATGTGAAGTTTGTGTGTCATGCAGCATTATTGTGGCAAAAGCTGACTAATGAATGGTTTTGAATGGGACATAAAAGATGGATAAAATTTACATATGTGAGGAAGGAAACTAAAGTATTCAATTAAAAGAAAGGCAGAAGATCTATATAGATATTTTTCCAAATAATATATACAAATGGCCAACAGGTGGATAGAAAGGTGCTCAATATCACTAATCACCAGGGAAATGCAAATCAAAGCACAATGAGATGTCACTTCTGATCTGTTAAATGACTATTATCAAAAAGACAAAAAATGAGTGCTGGTGAGGATGTAGAAAAAGAGAACCCTTGTATACTGTTACTGGCAATAAATTAGTACAGCTACAATGGAAAACAATATGGGGATTCCTCAAAAAATTAAAAATAGAATTACCATATGATTTAGCAATTTTACTTACAGGTAATTATCCAGAGGGAAAAACCAGTATCTCAAAAAGAAATATCCACCCACATGTTTATTGCAGTATTGTTTACAATAGCCAAGTCACAGAAACAATCTAAATGTCCACCAATGAGTTGATAAAGAAAATGCAGTATTTAGAGACAATGGAACATTATTCAGCCATAAAAAGGAGAAAAAACTGCTATTTGTGAGAACCTGGATGAACTTTGAAGGCATTATGCAAAGTGAAATAAGTCAGACAAAGAATGTTTTGATTGCAATTATATGTGGAATCTAAAACAAACAACAAAAGCAAAAAAAAAAAAAAAAAACCACACATAAAACACCCAGAGCTCAGAGCTCATAGTCACAGAGAACAGATGGTGGTTGCCAGAGGTGAAGGGTAGGGAATGGGCAATACAGGTTAAAGTGTTCAAGAGGTATAAGTTTCCAGTTATAATATAAATAAGTCCTTAGCATGCAATGTTAGCTATAATGTGACTACACTAAATAATACTGCACTGTATTTTTCATATTGCTAAAGGAGTAGATTTTAAAAGTTCTCATCATGAGAAAAAGATTTTTGTAACTCTGAGGTGATACATGTTAACTCATTATGGTAGTCATTTCATAAATATACAAATATCAAATCATGTTGTACATCTTAAACTAATACAATGTTGTATGTCAATTGTATCTCAATTAAAAAAAATAAAAGTAAAAAAAAAAATTAGAAGCACCTGGCTGGCTCAGTCAGTAGAGCTTGTGACTCTTGATCTCTGGGTTGTAAGTTGGAGCTCTACGTTGGGTGGAGAGATTACTTAAAAATAAAATCGTTAAATTAGTTAATAATTAATTAAGTAAATTAGGTATCTGAAAAGGAGAGGAAAGACTTTTCTAGGCTGAAGAATTACATGAGTAAAGACATCCCATCAATCCCTCATCAAGATCTGTCATTCATTCTTTGTAGTATTTCTTACAGCTACTCCTTTCTTTTCATTCTAAGTGCTTTGCTTTAAAGAGGAAGTTGAATCCATCTTCATAACACACCTAATACTCTGGAGTTTTCTAAGAAGTCTTCCTCATTCTGCCTCTTTAAATTACCCTGTACACAAAAGCCTAGACTCATGGTGCTGATGAAACTGATAGTAGGGAGAAACCTTCAACACGTACATCCCCATGTAGACAAAACTAATGTGTTGGTCCATTCCTTCATTTCAGAAAATACCTTTTGAATACCTTTTGTGTTTCAACCTCATCACCAAAATATAAGCAATAAAAAGCCACAATCAGACAAGTTCCCCGATCCAAAGAAAACTGAAGTCTCCTGGAAGAGACGAGCAAGGAAACCAACTATTTCATGGTAAGGAGCTAAGACCATAATCAAAATGTGTAGAGAGCTTAGGGGAAAACATCTTCTCAAAAAAAGATGATGCTTAAATGGAAGGAGGTTTTGATGAGTATAAATGAATTCTAGAAAGAGATTTACAGGAGTTAGGCAGAAGAGAGAGCACAGGTAAGGGCATTAACAGTGCCATCACACCAAGGTGCATGGTTAGAATCAAGAGCGCATGTGGAGAAGAGAGATGGTGGTCCATTCATGAGGTCATTGAACTTCCTGTAAGTTCCATACTGTATGCAATTGTTTAAAACATCTTGCCACCACTGTTTTGTTGTTATTTAATAAACCAAGTCACAGGATTCTATAAAAAAATTGGGGGAAGTTATGCAATTAATGTGAGAATCTTAAGGGTCTTCTTCCCACCAGTGCAAAGAGCAAAGTAAGAGGGAGAAAACACCACCCAACTAAAAATCTGAGCAGGGGATTCAGTAGTAGTGTACCTTGCCCTGGGCCTGGTTCACTAGCCTGGTGACCCTTGACCAAGATTCACACATTCTCTGAAATCCAGTCCCTCCAGAGTAAAAAGCAGATAATGTCTCATCTATTCATATTCTGTTGCCATGATCAATTAATACATATGAAAGCATCTCCCAATCTGGAAAGTGCCACATAAATTGTAAGCATTCCTGCAAAATGTGAGACATTGTATATTGTGTATAATGCCAACCCCGATCCATTAGAAGAACTACTCATTCGAAGTGACTTCATGAATGAATGATAATGTCTTCAAGACTCTCTGTAGTTCAATACAAAATTTCAGAAAGGCACTCAATAATCTAGAACTCTATATGTCACAAGAGACATTAGGCAGAGAGAGTGAAAAAGAATTCAGAAAAAGAAATTTTATTTAATTTATAGACCACATGTGTTCTTAAGGAAAAAAAAAAGAAAGAAAACTCAAAGAGACCATATAAAACAACAAGGGGTGATAAAGAGTGAAGAGGCAAAACTCCTGAAAGAAACAGAAGTAAAAATTAGGAATGTTTCTTGACAAAGATAAAAGCTACAATAGAAGCAACAGTGAATAGAATAAATATGGATTTAACAGTCAGAGATACCAAAGAGAAGCTGAAGAAAATCATTGAAAACAAAATGGAAAATAATTAAAAATGGATTTTGTAGAAAATATCTGAAGAACAGATAAGAGATACCTCACATATACATATCAGTATCCAGAAGGAATCAAGTCAGCAAAGAAAACAGACCAAAATTCAAAATATAATGAAACAAAAGCTCTCTTGAAATCTATACTTGAGTTTTTATTTTTTTTTAAGATTTTTATTTATTTATTCATAAGAGACACACAGAGAGAAGCAGAGACATAAGTAGAGGGAGAAGCAGGCTTCCAGCAGGAGCCCTATGAGGAACTCGATCCTAGTCCCTGGGATCACACTCTGAGCTCAGCTCAATGGCTGAGTTACCCAGGCATCCCTATACTTGAATTTTTCAATCAAAGGGGCATACCAATCTCACAGAGCATTCATAAAGTTTTTCTAGTAAATGTTTTAAGAGACACACTATGTGCTGCAAAAAAAAACAAAACAAAACAAAATAATGATAATGATACAGAAAAATCAACAAATATATGTTGTTACTAAGGTCTCAAGGGCAAAGACAGGTCAAAAGGTTATTCAAGTAGAAAAGAATGTAACCATGCACAAGGGTTAAAGATCCAGTCCATACCATCACTCACAATTGCATGCAATAGCAGAAGACAGTCATGTGATGTTTAAAGAGTAAGGGGACAAAAACTGAGACCCAATAATCTCACATTCTTCCACCTTGCCTTGTAAGTATGAAGGCAATACAGATGTTAATCAAACTTGTACAAAATCAGGGAGCAGAGCACCCCAGGAGCTTTTCTTGAAAAATTACTAAAAATTTCAAAACAAATAAACAGAAAAGAATGGTGATAACACTGGATTCACTGAATTGATAAAGAACATTTAGTACTTCAGATTAAACAACTACCACAATTGTCATAACCAAATGTTATGAACCTTGACAATGTCAAAAGAATTGCTAACAAAATCTGTCAAATGAGAAAGAGGAAGTGAGAAGTAGTCTAATTTCCTCAGGTTTTAGGACAAAATGTCAATGGTCTGTCTAAAATTAATACATGTAGTTAAAAAAAATAACTCTTTAGAGTTTTATATTCATCTTTTCTCAACTTGAGATTCTCTTTTATAAATTTATATCATTTGGGAAAATAACACCTTCCTGGAGTTCAGCAATTCTTTAGCTCACTTGAGTGTTTTTCTTCAATTAAAATCAAACAGGATTAAATAGAATGAGCCAACTTTTATAAAATTCTTTTTCATCTGCACATATACATCAAGATAAGTCTGGAACGATATATGTTTAATATTATCAATGGTTATTTCTCGATAGTAGGATTTAAGGTGGTTTTCTTTTGCTTTATTTTTTAATAATTTACTGTAAATTTAATAATTTACAACTTGAAGTTGTATTATTAATGTACTGCTTGTGTAGAAATAGCACAGCCTTTTAAGAAAACTTAAAGACAAAAAAATTAGTAGAGAAGACAAAAACTGGAGACCTATACTAAGATCTAGAATTAAACAATCCTCAATAATTGGCATTAGACTTGCCTCTGATCTTCCTTTCTGTTGGCAAGGTGAAAAAGAAAGGACAATGAGTTACATGCATTTAGTTACAAAAGAAAGCAGATCAAAAAGAGAGACAAATGTTAGCTGAGTAGCTACCATATGCTACGTACTGTATGTGTGTCCTGCAACTCCATGACATTTTTGTAGTTCATTTTTTAAATGAGGAAGGCCAAATAAGTAATTTGATGTGGGTGACAGAGCCAGTGAGTGACAGTATCTGAATGAGGACCCAAGCCACGTGATCCCAAAGCCACACTCTCCCCTTCCAGTCCTCTGCTTCCCAATTTCTTGACTCTAAGAGAGACTAATCTCATTATCCTTTTATAATAAATAAAGTGCTCAGTTGCTAGCTCTCTCAAAGTATGCAGTTAACCACAAGCTCAAAATCGAGTTGAATCTGAACAACATCAAAAGAAAAAGCTAATTAATTATGTAGTAGCACATTTTTTTCTACTGATACAGTTCATACCAGGGCATTACCACGACAGAAAAGTGCCAAACCTAGTACTGTTGGAATAAATGATGAGAAACATAGAAAATTATGTAAAAGATTTCTTAACCCAAGTCATTTTTCACATTAATTTGCAATTCCACTTTGAAGATTCTTAAGCAATGGGAGCAACTCTTGTGAAGAAAAGAATGAAAAACAAACAAAATGTTTCAACAATAGTCCATTGAACATTATAGCCTCTATTAAAACTATAATTGTATCCTCTAAATACTCCTAACAAGCCATTTGGCAATTCAAACCTCCTTGTGAAATTCTCATTTAGTTTCTCTTGCTTGACAAATAGTGAATATACTAAACTGAGCATATTTCTACTTTGATTAAACTGAGCATATCTCTACTTTGACTTATTACATACAATATGAATCCCACACAAATATACACTTTTTGAAAGGATGAGATTAATAAACTAAGCATGCTCCTACTTTGATAAACAGGGATCATGATGTGTAAATATCATCTCAATTAACTGTAATAATTATCCCCTCTTTATAGACCAAGTTGGCCTTTAGCCAGTTACACACAGATGCGTATAATGAGTATAAATAACTTATAGTCACAAAGACAGTGTTTTGGTGCCTCTCCTAAGGCTTAGTCTGTCTTTTTTCAAGTCCTCTTTTGTTGGTTCATTCATTCAAGCAATATTGATTGAGGAGCCATGAAGTGCCAGGCAACATGATGGGCTAGTGATTAAGAGTCAGAACAGGGTGTTCCTCTGAGAATTCACAGTTCATTGAAAGAGAGATGTGTAAATAGCTAGTTGTAAATCAACTTACAAAGGGTCACAGTAGAGCTCTTAAAGGATCACAGAAGAGAGGGGACAACTAGTTGAAATTGCCAAGTAGACTTCAGATAGGGTTGGCCTCTGACTTCAAAACAGGAGGAGGAGAAGGCTCTTGCCAAGCAGAGAAACAGGCACAGAAATGTGAAGCCAAGAAGGAAGGTGTGGCTTTTAGAACTAGGAGAGTTAGTACAAGTTGATCCTCAGCCAGTAACACATAAATGGTTATTTGCTACTATGCAAATATGAAAATCCTATGGCCCCAATCCAGTTTTGTTATAGGTATTTATTATAGCTATAACTTTATTGGTGCTCCTCCCATTTCCTACAAAGTTGTACTTTCTGAAAAGGAGGTACCTATGAGACAAACAAACATTAGAAGTAGTTTAGGATCAGAAGAGGAAGGGTAGGCTTTCCTTGGACTTCCTCTCCATAAACACTTTCTCCTCTAAAAATCTTCTATCAATCCTTCATCTCCTTCTAGCTATGGCCCTAATTCCTTTTTATCAGCCAATCTTCTAGAAAGGGTAGCTGAATCTCACTCAATATTGTACTCCCCCTACTTCAGTTACCATTTACTCATCAACACAAGTAATCCAGATTCCACCCTTCACTGTCTCACTCAAACTGCTAG
Organism: Canis lupus familiaris; assembly: GCF_011100685.1. Classification (NCBI taxonomy): domain Eukaryota; kingdom Metazoa; phylum Chordata; class Mammalia; order Carnivora; family Canidae; genus Canis; species Canis lupus. The sequence continues at coordinate 20,975,548 of NC_049250.1, forward strand.
GACTAACGGTGTCCTGCCCATTCTATTTAGTACTTAGCAGACTTTATCTCATAAGGGAACCTGACACCACTGGCCACTCCTCTTCTGGGACCAGTCCCAGTGTCTCTGGTTCACCTACCTCTCCAACTACACCTCAGACCTCGTAGTTGGCTCCTCATTTTCTCCTTGGCCCTGATATCCTCCTAATTCTCTTGTTGGGTTCTTTTCTCCTTCATCACAGTTTTCCTGAGTCATCTCATTTATTGGCTTCAGTATCATCTACTCGATGATGGGTCCCAAATCTATACTTTTTAGGCCAGTCCACTCCAGAAGCCCATATCCAAAATGTTTTTAAAAGATTTTACTTATTTATTCATGAGAGACACACAGAGAGAGGCAGAAACATAGGCAGAGGGAGAAGCAGGCTCCATGCAGGGAGCCCAGTGTGGTACTTGATCCCAGGTCCCCAGGATCACACCCTGAGCTAAAGGCAGACGCTCAACCACTGAGCCACCCAGGTGCCCCCCCACATCCAAATTTTTAACTATCTATGGAAATCACCTGTGTATCTTCAAAACCTCTCAAGTTCAAAATGCTCCAAACTGAACTATTTATCCTCCATCATTTGCAGTTAAACATAGTAAGATGAAGCCTTTTCCTGCATGCAAACGTTTTAAATATTTAGAAAAAAAAGCACTCTGTCATCAGTAAATCTTTATTACCAAGTAACTGTAGTGCTATTTATCCAGAAGTCAAATTTACAGTTATTACAAACAGAAAGAAATGATCAAACAATGAATACTGAGGGGGAAAAAAAGTTATTGTAAAGTCCATTACCATAATTTCAAAGAAAAATCAGCTACTTTTTACCCAAGGTACTTCATTATTATATATAAAGCATAAGGTAATATTTATGTAATGATACATATTTACCTTACAGTGATTTCAGCAAGAAACTAGTATTAGATTTTAAAGATAAAATATTGTCAAGTGCCACTGAGCTACTTTATCCACACATACAGAAAAATACAAATTCTGTATCTACAAAATGAAAATATCTATATGCATTTGTTAATCATGAGTGTAGAATTTCATATTTCAATAACAACTGACCCTTGAATAATGCAGCGCTTAGGGGCACTCACCCTTTGCATAGTTGAAAATCCATGTATAACTTTTGATTCTCCCAAAACTTAATTACTAATAGCCCGCTGGACTGGAAGGCTTACTGATAACATATAGTTGATCAACACACATTTTGTGTTATATGAATTATATACTATATTCTTGCAATAAAGTAAGCTAGAGAAAAGAAAATGTTATTAAAAAAACCATAAGAAGATGAAATATATTTACAGTCATGTATTGTATTTATCCAAAACAAATCCATGGGTAAGCAGACTCGCGCAGTTCAAACCGGTGTTGATCCAGAGTCAACAATACTTAGGATTCCTGATCAACCTATACAAGGGCTGATTCCTAAGAGACAATATTCAGGATAAAGCATATAAAGCCAACTATTACCAAAACCAACCACTTCTAAATATTTTTTAAACATTAATTCCTCATCAATAAAAAAATGTAAGCACACATGTACCTATACACTATACACAAATAGGGCCTTCCTAAAATACTACATATAAAACCCACAAAAATATATGCTTTTTAAAAGGTTGAAATTAAAAATTAGAAATTCTAGTTTCTTCCAATGGCTCAATGGATTATACAACCTCAGCAGACATTCCTCTTTGCACTCCACTGGTATAAGCAACTCTTAACCTCCCACGTGTCTCCCAATGCTTTCAGCTGTACGCATTTCTCAAATCTGCTGTGTACTTACGTAGAGTCTTAGCTGTTATTACCAAAGATAGCTTAACTCATCCTTCCCTCTGAAATCCATCAACATTGCTGGCCCCAGTGAACCATTACTTAAACCTCTCACATTCCTTCTTTCCCAAAGGCTATTTCCCACAACTTATTTAAGAGCTGATTTTTTTTTTAATTCAAAATTCCAGTAGCTAAAAGAAAAACTTAAGGATGATATAAAAGTGAATGGCAATGTTATTTCCTCTCTGAAACACCTTAGAATAATGTGAATGTTGCCTTAGAACACTCTGCCTTTGGAGGTTTTTCTTCTATTTACTGTGTACTTTGGCTTTGCAAGAGCAGCTGATTAAATGGAAAGCTGATCATCCAAAAAGATGAAGCTTAGAGAAAAAAAGGATCGACAACTTCAATAATGAAAATATAAGATACCGATCAACCCGATGTGAAAAAAAGCAAACTCGGACACAAATCAAAATAAATAAAATTACAATTTCTGTTCTATTTAAATTAATTCAGGACACATTTTACCAATTAAAAAATGACCAATTGGCAGCAATAGGACTGACAACACTTGTGGTCTCATCGGTACATAAATTATTTTGTAATTCTCAAAAACTGCAAAATAAAGCCTTAAGTTCATAAAGCCAGTTGGCATCTAATATCCAGAACTTTTCAATGACAAGTATTATTCAGTCCTTTTCTCCCTAAATAATATTTGATGGGCATAACTGCACTATGGGTGACATGGAACAAGCATTTTCTATCTTTACCTTAATGTGAGGTTGTTTGGTTACCAATTCCTATTTTTACTTCCCTTTCTTCACGAAAAACAAAAAAGGTTTTTTGTTTTTTGTTTTTGTTTTTGTTTTTTCTGGGACAATCAATATTGATCTATAGTATAAGGAAGAAATCTGTTCAGAATGACTTTGCTCTATTCCTCTGAGTTGGTAGTCAAAAAACATTTGTTACCCCTGGATAGTCCTGTCCATCAGCTCAGGTGACGGTTTGCTTTAAAAAGTTAATAGCCTTAAAATCTACGAATTTTTTTTGAAAATTAGACAAATACGAAATATCCTATTCAGTGTTTCTAGTAAACTAATTCAGTATAGGAGACTCTTTAAATTATAACGTAGTTTAATAAAATTAAGATTAAAAATTTAGTAATGTTTTTAGATGGCAATAAATCAAAGCAATTAACCTTCTCTTTTTTTTAAATATGAAGAAAGTAATTCAGGTATGGGTGATGAAAATACAGATATGTTGACTAAAATGTATCCCCTGTAAGATTTTTTTTCAAGGGTATAATAAATTTGATTTTTGCCAGCAATCTTGGTTTAGTAAATAAGCTTCTGCTATATACCTCGGAACTTTATTCTCAGTCTGGTTGCCTTCCTGATTACTAAGTCTTTCTAAATTAGAGCAAGCAATTTCTCTTTGTTTTACCTAATATTTGAAAATGGCAAAAAAAAATCCCCTGGGTCACTGAAAATTATCCTTTCATTCCAGCCGCCTGTTTCAAGTCAGTCAAAACATTCCAGACTTCAAAAGGAGGCTCTGCCTTCTTAGGCCATTTTGGTGTCCCTCTATGGTTGGCCTAGGAGGGATCGGTTATTTGGATAAATTAATTTCTGGAGCCTGCTGGCCTTCTAGAAGACCTCAATGTCTGACTGCAAATTAGTTCTACTGAACATGAAGAAATCCCTGGACAGGCTAGAAGAAATAAATGGTGATAAAATCTAATACTACAATGTTTGTAATGTGATTTTATTCTGCTATGTAGCTTGTAAGCATAGTTAATGTTGAATTAAATATTTTAGATTTTTTTTTTTTTTTTTAAAAAAGAAGGGCCATGAAAGCAGAAAATCAGATCAGTCTCCAAGTCACAGCGAAAAAGGCTAAAAGCCAACTTTAAAATAAAACTTCTAGCAGGAATCTTTTATGAGAACAAACAAAAACGTCCCCGTCTTCCACAAAATCAACTATATATTTACATTACAAATACAAACCCCAAAGTCGGCCACCCCCTCCTCTGAGACAGGAAGTCACGCAGTTGAATTATGCTTTAGCCGGGGCTGTGAATAAACTGTCAGGCAGCCCCTGAGTATGCCTCGTCCAAGTGCCTGAGGAGAGCTTATCCTGAAGGAAGAGAAGTCTCTGAGCCAAAACTAACAAACAGGGCCCCTCAAGCGGAACAATGGTCCAGAAAACTCAGCAAAAAAGAAAATAAACTTCATTGGCAGTTTGTTTTTGACTGTTAAGAGCTTAGCTACAACTCTATCAAGATTTTTAAGAAGGTAAGAAATTTCACACATAAGGCATTCTCACAGCTGCTTGAGAGTTTATAGTGCAAATGTATCATCTTGTCTTGCCATGTCTAATCCACTTTAGGAGATACTTGTATCTTTTCTTTCCAAAGTAAACAGAACCACACCTCTGAGAAAGAGATGAAGAACACTTCCTCTCCCCACCTCCACACCCCCCCGGGGCCAGAGTTCAGCTTGAGTGAGCTGAATCTAGCTCCTAGTCAATTTGTGCTAATTCTATCAAAGAGGTAAGTGAAGATTAGAAATCAAGACTGAAGCTGGGGACATTTTTAGATCCAAAAGTATGTGCACATAAAATGAAAGAACCTAAAGTATAATATCCTCGAGAAATTCTTTAAAAATTTGTTCAAAATGCATGTCATTGGAAAATTTAACAACTGCAGTTAATTGTCTTTGTTAGTTAGTTGGAAATATATTCTAGTTTCCAAGATTCCATGAATCTCAACATGTAATTAAATTTGCAAAAGTTTTAAGAAAATATTTATCACAAGATGGGACATAGATTAACTATTACCCTCGTCCCTCTCTTTAAAAAAAGAAATATTTCTTTTCTAACCTAAATTAAGCCAGCATTACTTGGAGTTGAATCAAAGAGAATATATGTATGTATATATACTATAATCAATAATAGATGGAAACAGCATTAACAAATAATGAGAAAAAATACATAAAAATTGCTAAAACTGATGTTTTCAGTTATATCCAAAAGTGTGCTCCATATCACGCTCACATTTCAGTAACATGGATTAAGACTAATAAGATGATCATATTTGTGAGTTTTATTCTAATGTAACTGAAAATACTCACAGACTAATATTTTTTTCAAAATTTTGAGCTACTCATGAGAAGTGATTTATATATATGTCAAGAAACAAGAGAAATATAAATACTTCAAGGTAAAATGAAGATACATCTATAGATTCCCTATAGAGATTTATAAAAAAGTAGGATGCATGGAAAAGCAGGCATCTATTACCTAGAGAAATCACTGTAGAATTCTTTTATTTTTGTAAAACTTCAGGTGGGGGAAATATGGTCTCAACATATCTTTTTAAATGATCAAAATCTACACATACTTATTTTTCTGCCAAAGTGCAAAAAGAGTTAGATGAATTACTTTGTATTTTCTGAACATTTCACAAACAAGCCCTGGTTATGCTTCTCTCTCAAGGCTGCACATATTATCAAAGGTTCTTATTTTTCAACAATAATTAGCTACATTTCCCATTTTAAGATCAAATTTATAACTATTGATCGAATTTCTGTTAAAAAGAGAGAACAAGAAGAGAATGGGGAGAAAGGAAAGAAACAGATTATTACTTCAAGTAAATATATAACAAGCTAAAACTTATATTACTTAACCTTGGTTCGATGAGTAATTTTGTTAGACATTACAAAGAAATAAGAGGCTTGATTACTGTATTTTGGGGCTCACAGAAGGCTTTAAAAAATGGAAGAAACAGGAGAAGTATTTGTAATCTGTATGCGCTTTATGTGAACCGTTCTGGAAAAATAGAGCAAGTTTTCTTCAAAATTATATGCTAACCCCAAAGGAACACAGAGAGCATTATGCATTTTGCTTCCTTGAATATGGAAAAACCACCTTGATCCTTACAGCCTTGCTTCCTCACTTTCAATAAGCACTAGATCATAAATCATGGATTCACTAAATCTCAGCAGTGGAAGGGATTTTAAAGGTAATCCAGCTCCACCTTATTCCCATGCAAGAGTCTACAACACACTATCACCAAGTAGTAATGAGCTAAAGCTAGATGCGTAACAGGTTTAGAACAGCCCCAGCTCTGTAGTAAGTACATCGTAAAACTTATTTATTCTTAGTTGTGATATTCAGCCACAGAACATCTCCAAGGACATAGAGCTGATACCTCCCAAGAAGAGCAGCCCATTTCATATTTTCCTGTAAATTCAAGTATTTAAGAACGAACGTTGGTCTAATAACTTAAAAATATACAACGTATGGAGAAATTAGCTATCAATGCAAACAACTTTCTTGGCAACAACATAAAGGAACTCTTGGAACAATAATTTGATCATTTTAATATGCATTTTTTTCATTTTTTAGTAAAACACATTTATCATCTTAGAATTTATGAAATTATAGGATCACGAGTTTATTTTTACTTTTATGAATGTCTTTTATGCGATACTATCTTTTCTCATTTGTTAAGGTAGGTAAAAACATCATAAAATTGTGGGGCTTGGTCTCTCAAAATAGTATCAAAATCTATTCAACTCTTATCAGCAGGGTAGGTAAAATCCGCTAAGTCAGTCACAATTCCAAGGAGATCACCTTTGTCCAAGAAGGTAATGCAACTTTCTTAATGCTCCAAGTAATGAGAAGTTCACCATACAATCTCATAGCACACTTGTGTAAATTAGTGTAGTTCTTTCACTTGCGGCCATTGCTGATGGTTCTGTGAATTATAGTCCTCACTCAATATTGCAAATGGATCACATGGTTCATTTGAAAATATCTGTTGGGATGCCTGGGTGGCTAAGTTGTTGAGCATCTGCTTTGGGCTCAGGGCATGATCCTGGAGTCCTGGGATCCAGTCCCACATTGGACTCCCTGCAGGGAGCCTGCTTCTCCCTCTGCCTGTGTCTCTGCCTCTCTCTGTGTCTCTTATGAATAAAAAGGAAAAAAATCTCAAAAAAAAATTGTTGGTTATATTGTTTTAAGATGGCAGCCTGATTTATAGTTTAAATTTAAAATATAACTAAGAGTTAAATTGATTTTGATGGAAATCAGTCACTGTACTTAAAAAACTGTCCTAGGACAAACAGAAAGATAAGTGTTTTTTAAAAGACAAGATAAAATGCTAATTGATTAAGTTAAAATATAGATCTAATTTTATTAGTTCATAGTAAATGGCCAAGTATATTTGTTTCCCAAATAATTTGGAATCTGAACAAATAAGTCATTCTAATGTCTGAAGTGAATATTTTAATAAATGAACTTTAATAAAAGTCAGCTTTGTGGATGAAATTGTTTTAAGTTGTCTGGGTTCCATTTCACCACCAACAGTTTCCTATTTTGAGAATACAAGTGGTTAAATGCAAGCACATTTAACCAATTATAAACATTCTTCAGGGTACATAATTTCACACACCCAAACACAAAATATTTTTGAACCCATTTTTAAAGTTAATGCTTCCAGCTTACCAGATGAAGCCAGGCAACAAATGCATGTTTTTAAAAATGTTTCACATAAATGGGAATGGACAAATCACTAAAAATCACCAATGTGAGCACTGACAGTAAAAGAAGTAAAATGTGTATTTGGCAATTGTTCCTTATGCCAAGAAACTCTATTTTCTTTTTGTATATGGAAATTACAAATAGAGCTTTAAATAATAGATTATTTGAATAATAAATAATCTAGCATTTCCTTTTGGATACTATTTTTAGATAATAAAAAAATCTAGCATTTATTTTTATCCTTGTAAAATATGACTGCTGTTAAGGTTAATAGCTGGTTACTCGAAGCATGAAATTTCATTCTTGAAAAACACCCATGATGGTTGTAAATACTTTGAAAGAAATACAAAAGCCTCAATAAAGGACAAAATCAGCATATATTAAATACTTTGCCAAATAATTTTTGATATAGTAAGAAAACAGAATTTTTAGATATCAAATTATCCTAAATTCTGGAATCTCATAGAGAGAAGGGGAATTGTTAAAAAGGACGTAGAAATTTGTTTTTGAATGCTACCTAGAAGAAGTGTGCATTGGCTGTTTTTTAAGATGTGCATTGGTAAACACATAACGTGTACGTATGTTGCTATCTTGCTCAATAAAGGCATGCATGTTCTCCTTTTGATCCTTACAACAATTCTGAGATACACAGGACTGAAATATTATCCCAATTTTAAGAGATGAAGACCCTGGCTGAGAGATGATCAGAGATTTGCACACATCCAGGCTGGCAATTGAGTCAGGACTCAAGCCTTCTGCCTATGCTCACTCCTGTATCCTCACGGTGTTTCCTGACTTAAACTGGGAAGAGCATAGGCTCAGTTATTGCTGTATTGATGAGAGATAGTTGCATATGTTCACAGTGTCACATGAATCAAAATTCTAAAAATAAGAGAATGTTAGTCTGATTTATGTTAAATTTAATTTGGGAGACCTTTTACAGACATTCAAGGATTCCTTTGAAGCATAAACATTAATCGATTTAGTTTAACCTAGCAGAACACTTTGAAAAATTTCTTAAGTGAATATGATTTATTTGTAAAAGCACATGAAATTTTTGGTATATGACTGTCAGCCTATTTTGCCCACCTGTTTTTCTACATTCACATACATAGGTAAAACTAACCTACATTGTCATTTTCTTTTATAATCCTGTTTTCATAAAAGGACATATGTAAGAATTAACTTCATCTTTCCTTAAATTATCAGAAATTTCTAATAATGGAGGCCCAATTAATGAAGTTTCGCAGCAGTTGTGTTTGTTTTCCATGTACCTCTACCTTCATGAAACCTCACAGAGCAAGGAAAGCTCTGAGCTTGACTTCTGGTCTGTTTCCAAAGGTGCTTGGTTCCCTGGAGCCATGTGGAGCAAAAGCTGCCAAACTAGCACTTGTGAAGATTTCTCTCTGTTTACAGAATCTTCGCTCCAGGCAATTGTACTTATTCATTCATTCATTGAATCAACCAAAACATTTTTTGTGTCTACAATGTACAAAACAGAGGGCTGATTGTCAAGGGGACAGGTGATTATTCCTCACCCGTGCTCTCTGCCCTCGAGCAGCTCACCATCTAGAAGGCAAGCAGATTTGTAAGTATGTGTGGACAATATAACATAGAATAAAACATACACTAACTAGCAGTTCAAAGCATTTATTGTGTAAAGGAAAAAGATTGTGGGGAGCAGATAAAGATAAAAAAATTGATATCTGAATCTACCCAGTAGGCAAAAGAAAAAAAAAAAACACCCTGTGATTGATTCTACATGAGATGCAAAAGGAAAAGTAAGTTATATTAGTTATATTTATATAATTGTATATACTTATGTAACTATATTATCTATAACCAATATTATATTCATTTGTATAATTATATTAATTATCAAGCTTCACTTATGTTACAAAATATAGAGCAAAGATAATTTTAAGGCAAAAACAGGTGGATGAGATCACTGTATTAATAATCTATTGCTGTGTAACAAATTACCCCAAAACTTAGTATCTTAAAATAACACACATTTATCATCTCATGCAATTTTTGAGAGTCAGAAATCTGGGGGTAGGTTATCTAAGAATTAATGGATACCAGGGGCACTCATGAGGCTACACTTAAGGCTGTCTGCTGTGGCTGCATCACCTCAAGGCTGGATTTGAGCTGTTGTATCTATTTCTTTCTTTCTTTCTTTTTTTAAGATGTTATTTATTTATTCATGAGCGACAGAGAAAGAGAGAGAGAGAGAGAGGCAGAGACATAGGCAGAGGAAGAAGCAGGCTCCCCACAGGGAGCCCAATGGAGGATTCGATCCCAGGACCTTGGGATCATGACCCAAGCCAAAGGCAGACGGTTAACCACTGAGCCACTCAGGCACCCCTTGAATCTATTTCCAAGAAGCCTCCATCACATGGAGGGAAAAAAAGGTTTTAGTTCTTGGCCACACAGTCCTCTCCACAAAGCTGCCTGAGTGTCCTCACATCATGGCAAGTGGCTTTCCCTACAGTGAATGATTCAAAAGAAAGCAAGGAGGAAGTCACAGTGATTTTTATGACTTAGTATCCACAGCAGCATACCACTTCTGCTAATTTTTCTCCTTACTAGAAGTGAGTCACTAAGTCCAGACCAAACCCAAGAGGAGAGGCTATCTCAAAGGGTTCATCATAAAAAGGCTTCATATCTTACAGGAAGGTGTATCAAAGAATTTGTACACTTATTTTAAAGTCACTACAAACACATTCAGGAATGGGACACAAGACAGAAGTGCTTCTTTGTTATTCCAAGCACTGTTTAAAAATAATCATAGGAACATTTGTATATGATATTACTTATAAATAAAATGATACACATACAGCAATGTGGGCAGTGAAGAACCCTCATCACAATATTAGTGCCAGTATGAAGATATGCTATGGGCTCAACAAATAATAGTATTCATTGACTGAGGGATGAAGAAAGTTGCAAAAGAAAAATATAAGAGGCCTAAGAAATGGGTCATTAGGGTTCAAACTTGGGAACTATGGAATGGGATCATTGAACGGAGCACTTGGTGGGGTCACAAAAAGTGATGGGTCCTTCTGCCCATCCCTTGGGCCAGCACACATATTTATGCCTAAACTTTACTAACTGAGATTATCCAGTACATCATGAACATCAGTAGAATCATTCTTTGTTAGAACCAAAAGAGATCTTCTCTGGATTCCTCATTTTATGAATGAGAACAACGAGGCCAGTAGGAGGAAAGAAGCAGGAGGAAAGAAGTCACATCCAAGATAACAGAGCTAGCCCGAGGAGGGGCAACACAGAAAAACCTTAAAAGGGAGGGGAGGTGCAACTGTAGCCTCACCTGCATGTGCTCACAAGAGAACAAAAGCCGAGAGCCTCAGTCTCTCTCTGGGCATTAACCTCAGTCTGTGGTTTTGTTCCCTATTACCCATACTTTCATGCCACAGCTGTAGACTTGAGAGCTTCTCACCTGCAAAGCACAAAATACTTACTGTCTGGTCTTTTACTTTCTCTGTAAAAGAGAAGGTTTATTATGTTATTGCTATATCGAAATGACTTTCTTTACTAATGGCTTTCTTATTCCAGCTTTTGGGTAGGGTTTATAGAGATGTAAATCAGGTTTTCTTTCCTCTTTTAAGTATTTAAGCTGCCCTTTCTACCTCCAAAAAAAAAAAAAAAAAAGTCCCAAGTCTGTGCTTTTTACTCAGAGAGAGAGATGGACATAACATCATTGCTAATGCTCATATACACTGGAATCTGACCCCAAGTTATTAAGAGTTCAGAGACAAAACGGAGGCTGGGAGTCCAAGTGGTTAGTGCTCCTCTCTCCTTTCTTTCCAGCATCAGCCACAAGCAATTTTCATCCTTGTCACACTAGATCTGTTTGGTGCATATGGACCAAGTGAGCTATACCAGGACACAAGCTGCCAGCCAGCTCAGATAAACAAACGTTTACTGAGTGCATGTAAAGGGCCTGACCTTATGTTTGGCCCTAGAAATATAAACAAGTCACTGTCCTGGCTCTGGAGCAATTTTCCTGTCTAGGTTTTATTCTTCACCTAAAATACCCAGCTGGTAATAAAACCTGGTGCCCAATTTGAACTCTAACGGCTAGTCCCTTCCAGACTCTCAGATCACATTCCAACCTGGGTTCTTTAATATGCCCATACCAGCCCTGCCCTGTGCAGGGAAAAAAATGTGCCTAATTCCTCCCAGCATGGTCTGACATCCCGAGTCATAACCTCATCTTAACCCTGTGATTGTGTGTCCATCACAATTAAATTAAGAGGTAGTGCATCATCCTCCCCAATTAAATCCATTTTAATTAAATGACAACTCAAGTTTTTTAAACACTTACTCTATGTGTGTGTGGCATGTTGGAGATAATGTTAGTAACAATAGAAAACAGATATAACAATTCCTTCAGAAATAATCTCATTCAATCTTTACACCAACCCTGTGGTAGAAGTTATTACCTTCATTCCTATTTACAGACCAAGAAAATGGCCCATGGGAGGCATGCAGACATGCCAGGTGTCATGCAGCCAGTGAGGACCCCAGCTCAAATCTGAAACCCAGGAGTGGGACTCCAGGAAATGATCTTATTCACTATATGTTTTTCATATGTTATTTCGAACCATGCAACCATGCAAGGAAGGTATTACAATTCCTACTTTACAAATGAGGAAGAACTAAGGCTGAGAGAGGGTTAAAAACTTGCCTAAGGACGGGGCAAAGAATGAAGCAGATATATCTGACTCAAAATATCCTGCACTTTGGAAAAGATGCCCCACAGGGCTTGGCACTAGTAGTTGTATATATTGTTTTACAGTTTACACAGTGCCTTGGCACAAGCAATCTTATTTCTTCATCACAGATACCCAGCAATATAGATCTTATTATCTCTATTATAAAAACAAAATTGAGGCTAAGAAGTTGAAATAACTTTCCCAAATATGGGTCATTTGAGCTGTGACACAAAACCAGGTATTCTGATTCCATGTCAGGGTGTTCTTGGTTAACTTGGAAGTTGGTATCTATTTGCTGTGCACCCATCCCAACCAGTTTGCCCCAGCTCTAGGCTCTACTTCTGAAAAAGCTAAGCATTACTGCTCTCTGACAGGTCAAGGGAGAGAGGAAAAACTAGGATATTAGAGATGCAGCTTACAGCTAATAGCTGTAAAAAAAACCCTAAGTTATCAGGAAAGAATTATTCATTATTAGATATTTCCATCAAGATGATTAGAAGGTAGGCGATGGCACATCAGGGCTGTATCTCCTCATCTATAAAATATTAAGGTAGAGGGCGTCTGGGTGGCTCAGATGGTTAAGTGACTGCCTTCAGCTCAGGTCATGACCTCCAGGTCCTGGGATCAAGCCCCATGTCGATCCCCACGTAAGGCTTTTGGCTCAGCGAGGAGTCTGCTTCTCTCTCTGCTTCTGTGTTTCCCTCTGCCTCTTCCTCCTGCTTAGGCCCTCTCTCTGTCTCTCTCTCAAATAAATAAAATGTTAAAAAAAAAATGTTGAGGTAGGACTAAACTATGGTTTCAAACTGGTGCCTCCATGAGGAAGTTTCTTGAAGGGCCATCGGAGGGATCTGCTGGATGGTCTGCCCAGCCCCCTTCTCTGGGAATCACCATGTTTCTGCTGCAGCTCCCTGCTCCATCTGCCACATAGTCATGACCCAGGCAGGACCAATCAGAGCCTCTCTTTCTGCATGGTGGATGGCCCAGTAAGCCAGAGATGTATGAGGGGAACAGACAAAGCCAGCCCATAAACAAAAAAAGGACTGGAGAAAATGGGCAGAGAAAAACAGAAAACTGCCTGGATTCCCTGATCCTTTCCTTTCTTTCAGACTTCCCTTTTTTTTGCTTAAGCCAGCTCATGGTGACTCTCATCACTTTCAACCAAATAAACCAGAGTTACTCAGAGATGGGAAGCAGGATGGTAGGCAAATAGATGAGGTTTTATTGTAGGGCTCACATTTTTATTGGATTTTGTTATGTGCTGAATTGGACTCCCCTCCACCCAAAAAAAAGTCTGTTATAGTCCTAATTCCAGTGTCTGTGAATGTGACCTTATTTGGAAATAGGGTCTTTGCAAATATCAAGTTAAGATGAAGTCATTAGGTTGGGCTCCAACCCAATAGAACTATTGTCCTTATAAAAAGAGAAGAGACACAGACATAAATGGGGTGAATGCCATGTGGCAAGATGGCAGAGGTCAAAGTGCTGCTTCTGCAAGCCAAGGGATGACAAGGATTATTAGCAGACCGCCAGAAGCTCTGAAGAAGCAAGGAATAATTCTTTTATGGGCTTCTGAGGGAGCCCTGCAAACACCTTGATTTTGTACGTCTAGCCTCCAGAAGCATAAGACAATATATTTCTGTTATTGTATGCCACCCTCTTTATGGTTGTTTGTTACAGCAATCTGAGGAAACAAATAAAGGCTTCCAATTCTCTTTTTTAAACTTACATTAGAAATTTCTTAGAATTACTTAGAAATTTCATGTATAGAAAACATTTTATTCATGGTAAAGCTGCATAAATGAAATCTTGATTTCATTTATAATTTCCCAGTTAATTTGACTTACACATATGTATTGTATAACTACTTTTAGTAACTTCTGCTAAACAGTATGTCTCCCTGTTAATAAAATAAATATTTCATTTTTCCATTTTGGTTAAAAGTCACTTTTCATTTTCAGACTCTTCAAGTACGGGATTAAGTACATATTTAGTACATATTTTATTTAATGGTTTTCTTGCAAAATCCAGCATCTCAGCAAAAGCTGGGTTAGCATTTCAAATTGACCATAATTTGAGACATAAGAGGTATAGTTACAAGAATACAAAGGAGCCTAAAAATATTTTTATTCTGAAAAGCTTCAGAATACCATTTGAAATTTTTGTAATAAAAGCAAGTTAACAACCTAGTATTTAAAATAAATTTTTTTCTAGAAAAGTTTCAGGAGACATGATTCCCCCCACAGCTGACAACACCATGACCAAACATATGTAGTGTTAATGCTTATAACTGGCACTGGTCTGATGGTTGCATTTTTAAAATTTTATTGCACACTTGCAGGTGGCCAGATAATTTTTTTTTTTTATGATAGACATAGGGAGAGAGAGAGAGAGGCAGAGACACAGGCAGAGGGATAAACGGGCTCCATGCCAGGAGCCCGATGTGGGACTAGATCCCAGGACTCCAGGATCGCACCCTGGGCCAAAGGCAGGCGCTAAACCACTGAGCCACCTAGGGATCCCCGGCCAGATAATTTTTTATCTGTGACCACATTTTTCTAGAGATATTTCCAATAAAAGTACATTAGAGTTATATTGAACTTTTCAGTTTTCAAAGAGCCTTAAAATACATGATCCCACTTAGCTACAAAATTGCAATTTTAAATAGAAGAAGGTAGATATTATCATCTCTGTTTTACTGTTGAAGAGATAGATGCTAGGAAATCTGTCCTAGGTCGTATACCTAGTAAAAGTTAAAACCAGGTCTTCTGACTCCAAATCTAAGATGTGGTTTTCAAGATATTAGGCTGTCTATCTAATTCAGATACAAGGGTCAGGTGATTGCAGGTGGGTTTTTAACTGCTGGCCTCCCAGCTTCATAAGAAAAATACAATGAGGTATTTTTAACTCATTTTTCCCCCCAAAGAGCTAGCAGATGCTTTTCTTATCTGGACATGATTTCCTTCCAGAAATCACTAAAGAAATTGACACAACCATTGTTTGGCTTCTTGATGCTTGTGTTTCAGAGGTGTTTACCTGAGAGAGGGCCAATCCTGGCTCTGAGAGACAGTGGAGCTGTGCCCGAGGGATGGGTCCTTCTCAAGAGGTGATAAAGGAGTGGCCAGAATTATAATGAAAAGCCTCATAAACCTTCTCCTCTCTTTTCTGTCCTCATGAGACAAACTAAAGAGTGGACAAGACTTACAAAATCACATGAGCTACTTCTTTCCAGATTCTTTCTTTCTAGATGTGGAAAGTACACAGAACATTCCAGAATAAGAAAGGTGGAACTTATGATATAAATTTTGCCCAGTGCTAGGTCTACTTAGGATCAAAATGAGAAGCTCCTGGACCTCTGGCCATGATCCCTTGTCACTTGATAGATTCATTTCCAAAGCACCTTGAGGGTCAAGAGGCTAAATTATAGGAATGTTATACATTTTGATGTTTAAATCATCATTTTCCCCTCCCTGAAAGTATCACAGGCTGCCTCAGAGCTTAGCTTCAAATCTCACATTGCGTGCACCACCAAGATTAAGAGCATTCCCACTTCACTGCCCACTGAAGGCCAGGGGATTTCTTTTCAGCCTCTTGCACACAGACCCTCTGAGCTCACAGCTGTCAAGGGGCTAAAAGAACAGTGATGGCACTCTCATTAGCTCCTGGCCAGCCCAGATCTCAGGACCTAAAGAAAGGGATGAAGAGGCTTCGCTGCCTCTTCTCTCACCCAGTCACATATCATGTTATCTAGGGAGTAGAGAAAGAACCATCGAGACCTAAGCAAGAATCATTATTTACTAAGGCAATAGAGATTCATAATATTATTCTGGTAACTACACATAGTGAGCATTACAGGTAAGTTTTGTAAACTGGTGGTGTGTACAAAACCTCTCAAGTAGCTTTTTCTTAAAAAAAAAAAAAAAGACAACAAAAAAACCATCATACCATTTATCTGATGAGGAAACTAAAACTCCTACTACTATCAGAAATATGCTTAGGGAAACAAGTATGAAGTCTTATTAGAAGAGGCACAGTCCAGAATGGGTCGTTAGCAGAGGCAATTCCATGAGCAAAGATTTATAGAGGAAAAGAAAGTAAGAATTACAAAAATAAAGCTGAAAAGAACACTAGGTTAAATGGAATTCAGTCTCCTCATTTTATAGATGTAGAAATTGAGGTTCCTAGAGAAATGCATAGAATATATTTAACATTTTATAAAAAATGTGTGCTGTGAAATACTACTTAGCAAAAAAACAGAAAACAACAACAAAAACCACGTGCAAAGACACTGAAGACTCTCACAAGCCTAACGCTAAGTGAAGGAAGGCAGAAGCAAAAGTAAACATGCTGGAAGATTCGACGTATACGATCTTTTGGAACAGGCAAAACTGATCGAAGATGAAAACCACTGAAGGGTGGTTGACTTGGGTCAGGGATGGGTCCTAGGGAGGTATTGAGTGAGAAAGTTTTGGGTTAGAGCTTTCTGGGGAGATAGAAATGTTCTAATTTGTGGTAGGATATGGGTCATGTGGTATTTCTATTTGTCAAAACCATACAGCTAAGATTTATGCCTTCCAGTGCATGTAAATTTTATCTAAAAAAAAAAAAGCTATGAAAGAATAACAGTCTCTCAGCAATGGCATGGACAGTGATTGAAATAAGGCAAAATGACAATGGCAGCATCCTAATATTGACGTGGATACGGTGGGGATACAGCATGCTCTTATGTTTGCTCTGAATATTGCTAAACTTTTTCTACAAAAGACCTTGAAAGGTGACCATGCCTGAGTAAGGGGACTTTCATTCGTGTCTGGGAGTGTGTGAGCTCCTGGTCTGCTTTAGACCCTTTTCCTTTCCTGAGTTTCATCAATGTTTGCAGCCACATTCTAGGCCTGTTCCCATACAGCCTGTTACCCACTCTAGAATGCAAAATAGAGTGTCTCATGACAAGCAGGGGCTTGTGTCAAGCAATGATGCCAGCAGTTAAGGTATCCGCAGTTAGGAGATCTCGCCAGGACCAGGATCAGCTGACACCCCAGAGCTGATAGCAAGCAGAACCAGAGGAGGTCTGCAGAGGCCCAAGACTGATTAAATCCTTTTACAAGGGGGAGGATTTTTGCAGCAAACTGTCAGACTCTTCAGACGTGACCCCTCTATGTCTGACTGCTGAAAATAGGCAGCTGCCGCTGAAGGCCCTACCCAATAGATCTCAGAACTGAGATCCTTCACTGCTTGAACATAGAAGCAGTAAGTGTCTGAGAGCTGACCCGGAGCAGATCGAGGCCATATCTCAACTGTGTTGAGATACAGATCGACTTAGTCTTTGGTTTGCTAACTTCCTACACCCTCTGTTATCTTGTCTGTTGTGGGGCTTGTCTTATGTTCTGCTGTGTGCCACGTAAGAAGCCAAGCTTAATCACATGGTGAAATGTCACTGAGTTTGGAATCCTGAACCTGCTTTGTAATTGTGATTAATTTTATTTGAATAAAGCAGACATTGTGGAAAGACACAAGTTGTGTATGCACTTTGTAGTGTGCCCATGACAACCAACCTTCCAGAGGAAAAGAGGGAACCTGAGGGGAGGTGAGGGGAAGCGAGCCTGCAGGAGCCCACCCAAAGCCTCTGCACAGGGTCTCTGAAAAGATCCAAGCCATTGGCAGCAGTGCAGCAGGCAGGAGGCAAATTGCCAGGAAATGCTTTCCAGTGCCATGTGGTTTGTACCCTTGAGAAATATCCCTTCTGGTTTGCTACCCCTGAGGTAGCCAAATAGCTTTCAAGAATGAGACTGCTTCACTTTTACATAGCAAAAAAGGAAAAAAAAAAAAACTAAAAAAGGCATATAATGAGGGTACTTGCGTGGCTCAGTCGGTTTAGTGTCTGCCTTCAACTCGGGTCACGATCCCAGGGTACTGGGATCAAGTCCCACGTGGGGCTCCCTGGTCAGCAAGGAGTCTGCTTCTGCCTCTACCCCTCCCCCTGGCTTGGGCTCACTCTCTCATGTTCTTTCTCTAAATAAATAAATAAATAAATAAATAAATAAATAAATAAATATCTTTTTAAAAAAAGGTATTAAAATATTACATATTTTAATAATTTAAAATTTAATAATTTTAATTAGATATTAAAATATTAAAGATATTTAATGAGATTGCCCCATAAACACAACAAATAGGCCAAAATACATTTTATTTATTTATTTATTTATTTATTTATTTATTTATTTATTTATTTATTCTTGAGAGACAAGGAGAGAAAGAGTCAGAGACATAGGCAGAGGGAGAAGCAGGCTCCATGCAGGGAGCCTGATGTGGGACTCAATCCCAGGACCCCAGGATCATGCCCTGACCAAAGGCAGACGCTCAACTGCTAAGCCACCCAGGTGTCCCCATTTTATTTATTTATTTATCTTTATTTTTTAAATTAGAGACAGAGGGTGCATGCCCACGCAGGCAGAGGATGGGAGGGACAGAAGGAGGAAGAGAATCTCCACGCGGAGCTTGGAGCCCATTGTGGCTCATCTCACAACACCAGGATCATGACCTGAGCAGAAATCAAAAGTCAATGATTTAACCAACTGAGCCATCCAGGTGCCCTTGCAAAAAAACGTTTCTAATCATTATATTTTTTACCTAGTTTTTAAATTTTAGTCTCAGATCTTAATTTTTTAATTCTTAAATTAGAATCTGTATAATATGAAATATCAAAAGAAATATTATCAGCATTTATTTGCAGATACTGTTAAATTTCCTAGTGAATCTCTAACACATCAATTCACATCAACCTAAAGAAAAAAGTTACATAAAAGAGGGCATAAGTAGTAAGTTATTAGTGAGTTAAATTTTTCATTTATTTCATACGCACTACAAAAATATTTTTAGGGGCACCTGGGTTGCTCCTAAAGGAGTACTGTTACTCCTAAGTAACAGTAGTTGAGTGTCTGCCTTTGGCTCAGGTAGTGACCCCAGGGCCCTGGGTTCGAGTTCCACATCAGGATCCCTGTAAGGAGTTGCTTCTCCCTCTGCATATGTCTCTGCCTCTCTGTGTCTCTCATGAATAAGTAATAAAATCTTTTAAAAAATATATATATATATATATATTTTAACATCACAATAAAATCAGATACACTAGGCCCATTACGGGAGTTTAAAAGAACAAACAAATTAAATGGGTTAGGGGTCCTTTGCCTGTTTAGGCTAAAGGCTATGCCTTGTGGAATGTTCTCCAAGTGCTTCTGTGAATTACCTCACAAGATGACCGAGGAGATCCATAAAAATACACCCTGTAATTGCATACAATATGACTACAAAAGTACTCTGATAGCACTTGACCCTTTGTTATTAAAATCCTCATCCATTAGCAGTTACTTTTATTGCATAACACCAACAGGTCTTGTAAAACACACATTTATAAGAACCACAACAGCATTACTAAAGATCACACTTCAGGTTTGTAATAATTCTACGGTGGACAGAGCTGAGCTGTGAAACCACAGGTCTAAAAGCATCATATCTGATCAGAGAACCTAAGACAAAGTCACAAATGCCATCCCAAATTTTGGTATGAGCATTCCATCACAACTTAAACTAACTAACACATGCTCTTTAAAAATTAACACCCATTGCCTTATTTGAATTATAAATACCTCAAAAGTTATTTATAAGGTTACCTCTAATTGGGAATATTTGTTGATGAGCCGAAGGAAGCCTGCTTTCTTCCTGATATGAACCTAAGGAAAATTTCAGAATCCTTTCTCCTCTGATCACAAGATAAAAGAAATAAAACCCAAGAGACCTGAGGTTCTCCTTAACTTAAAACACAATCAGGAGTTTATCAAACTAAAAAAGTAACACTGAACACACATTTGAAAGATGCACACACATGTATTCATAAAACAAATACAAGGCGATGCAAAACTTAGACATTAATTTCAAGTTTGATGAGACAAATATATGTTTTTCCCAGAGGCAAAGGAAAATGTAGGCCTTAAAACTGCATTATTCATATTGGTGTAACTAAGTCATACTAAAGGTTGGCATTTTTCTTCTAGAGCTATACTTTTGATAACCGGTATCTCTAAGACAGATATAAATTAGGTTAAGCTGATTAAATAGTGTACTACTTGATTCATAACTTCTAAAATCATTAAAAATTGGTACAGAGCTTTTGAGGAATTTCCAGACACTCAGGTTACAACAAAAATAGTAATTACGATTTTAAAAGTAATAACTCTTTCCTTAGGATTGACATTCTGTTTACTTACAGACTGTCCATTTATCCCCCGGGGGTCTTCCATTGAAGACTTTTTCTTCTGAATTATATATGGGCTATTAGCTACACACTTCTTCAAAGGGTTCCAACACCCTTGCACCTGTGAAGAATAGAGCATCAAGCAGCCATATTAATTGTGTAGCATGAAATCAAGAGCTGGTCTTTGCATCTGCAGCTTTCCATTTAAGCAAATGTATACATGTATACACAAGTCAAGAATGCTTACCTTCACTGAATGAATCTTTAAAATAATATTATGGGTTTACTGTTTATCACAATTTACATGAGCCAAATGTGGCCAAATTATAGCTCAGTGTGTCCGCTGTCAGCAGCTGCAGCCCAAGAAAAAAAAGAATTGAGAGGCCAGCTAGAGGGCTTTCCACACACATTATTTTTGAGCCAACAGTACAAGAGCTTTTTTTTTTTTTCTTTTTGAATTCAGTTTCTCCAAGCTATTTATCAACGTCAATTGTACCATAATGCAAAGAGGAAATAGTAACAAAGAGATATGACTGTAGTCTGAGCAGAGGATAAAAGAGAAAATCTAGAGTTGAGTGTTTTACCCTCAGGGCAAGGATATTATTATACTATTTCTTAGCAAGTTTACATTAGGTCACAGTTTCACGGCTGATCAATTCTGAACCTTCAGAGACTCAACACCTTTGAGAAGAATGGGCTTTGGAGATGTTTCAAGACGTGGACAATAAATGCAGTATGCTGAAATACCTTCTGCAGTTAGCTATCTTCAAAAGAAAGAGAAAGAAAGAAAGAAAGAAAGAAAGAAAGAAAGAAAGAAAGAAAGAAAGAAAGAAAGAAGAAAGAAAGAAAGAAAGAAGAAAGAAAGAAAGAAAGAAAGAAAGAAAGAAAGAAAGAAAGAAAGAAAAGAAAGAAAGAAAAGAAAGAAAGGAAAGAAGAAAGAAAGAAAGAAAGAAAGAAAGAAAGAAAGAAAGAAAGAAAGAAAGAAAGAAAGAAAACGTAATTATCTGCCTGCCCATTCTCATTTCCTAACTTTCTGAATTGGTTTTTATGCTCATGCTCAAATGAGGAACCCAAAACAGACTCTCAGGTTCTCTAACTTGGGCTTGGCAACTAAAACACTTTTCTACGTGCCTTGCATCAACTCTAATACAGATATTTAAATATCATGGAATTTTAAGAAAGAAAAGAATAGACATGATCTTAATATCACCCAAGACAAAATTATGAAGAGAGAGTATGTAGTGGTCTTTTCTCTCTCTCTCTCTCTCTCTCTCTCTCTCTCTTTAAGAGACAGAGAGAGTGCACATGAGGGGCTGTGGGGGAGAGGTAGAGAGAGAATTTTAAGCAAGTTCCATGACCAGCGCAGAGCTAACGTGGGGATCCACCTCACAACCTGAGACCATGACCAGAGCCAAAACCAAGAGTCAGACACTTAACTGACAGAGCCACCCAGGGGCCTCGAGTATATAGTCATCTAACTTTGGTATCACTTTTTGTAAAAGTACTTGAACTTCTGAGTGTCAGTCAGCATGGTAGGAAAACCACTGCACTAGAAGTCATGAGACCTGAATTCAGGTTCTGGCTCTGCCACTAACCAGCTGAATGACCTGAGGTAAATAATTTATCCCTCTGAGCCTCAAGTTTTATTATCTGTGAAATTGGAGATTTCAACTGGATGATATCCTACAGGGTTGTATTTTATATGCATAATTTAATGAATGTATGTTTACACATATAATCTTCAGGTAAAAGATCCCAAGCTTGGACCATTTGGGATGTAATTTTGAAATGCTGGAGTCATTCTCATTATGTTTATTTCACTCACAACTATATCAGCGCTGGAAAATATATGCGTTATCCACTGTCAACACAAAGGTGATGCTTCTTGGACAACATAATACTCATAAATAACTCCCCAAATTTTGAGAATCCATATGAGAGCATGGTGTTTTTGTAATGTCGCCAGAAACAATGTTATAATTTCAGATTATGAGTAAATAAAAATCCCGTGGATGTATCTATGGCCTGCTAAACCAAGAAAATACAATGATTACATTTACTCTATTTCAAATTGCTCAAAATCTCAGAACTGAATCTTAAAATGCACCCCATCCTGGCTTTTAGAGGATTCCCTGCTTAATCAAGGAAGAGATATTATAGAAACTAGACTTTCTTCATTGCTTGAGTTATTCTCTTGAGGCACATTAACTTTTCTAGGCGATAAGGCAACTTTTAAAAATAATAATAATAATCCTGCCTTACATTGGTCAAACACTTTACAGTTTACAAAGTGCTTTCACATGAACTGCCCACAGTGCACCTATATGTGGGGAGACAAAGTCCAGTCTCATTCCTCACAGAAGGGAGCAGGCCCAAGACAAAGCCCCCTCTGATTTCCCCTAAACTCCCATCCTCTCCATACCTGTCCTGAGAACATGTTTCAATCAAAATCTGTATATTTGATATTCCAGGATTATTTCCCATGTGTTTCTTTTCCCTATTGCCATACTGAACTTACTGAACAGTTTAAGGTATTAAGAATGGTCAGGTTACATGAGCATGAAAGGTATTTCATTTGTAATTTTATTTCTCTGAAGATGAAACTGTTCTGTACCAAATGCTGTATTTGTTATTGTTTCCTGGGCTAAAAAGAAAAGACTGAGCTTATTGAGAAGTCAAAAGAGTCAGCATTCATCTACTTCAGATAGATGTCTCCATTGAGAAAGACTACCACTCAAAAATCAAAAAATCACAGAGAGCCATGGACTTTATTTACAAATCCTCCACTGCTTGCTAAATCAGCATAGTTGTTTCCAGATTTCTACATGTCAATCCAAACCATGCAATAGATGCCATGACTGGGTCTACTGATATTTAGGAGCCTGGCTTTAGTAAACCCTTAATTCCCTTGCTGGACTTGATCTTTCATGGTTTATAAATAAGCTTGCCCCCATTATAGCACTTACTTAATGGGAGTGTAATTATTTCTCTACCTGTCTCCCCTACTAGACTGTAGCTCCATGAGGGCTAGGCCCATGCCTTATTCTCTTATTCAAGGCACATATGGCACTCATTAAATATTCTGAATGAATGAATTGAATGAGTGTTATCAATACGTGGCAATATTTTAATACATGCAAACTCAGAGCCAGAATTAGGTGTGCAGTTAAATGGTGGTACTAATATTCAATCAGCTTTAAAAGTATCCATCAAATTTCTGGTCCTAAACATTTGTTCCAAGTATCTAAGAAACAGGCTCAAGCAAAAACACATTACTTAATTCATATCTATTTACCTATCTACCTATTTACCTACTTACTGCTCACATAGAGAGTAGCTAGTCATAAAACTGTTTACACCTACACATAAACACATAAAGAGTACTCAGAGGTGAAATTCTTAGGTACTTTGTTTAAACCAAGGAGTGGTTTCCCCAGAAAAGAAAGAATAGAGGAATGTTTAAGGAAGGCTATTCTAGATACAGAATGGTGAGGGCAGTTACACACAGATGGAAGGATCAGTGGATTGATATTTGTTTTGGAGATTTGTGGGGCACTAGAGGCAGGTGTTTTGGCATCAGAAGTCTCCCTACAAGGACAGGGCA
The DNA here is from genome assembly GCF_011100685.1 of Canis lupus familiaris. Taxonomy (NCBI): domain Eukaryota; kingdom Metazoa; phylum Chordata; class Mammalia; order Carnivora; family Canidae; genus Canis; species Canis lupus. Next base: position 20,999,489 of record NC_049250.1, read on the forward strand.
CTATGAGTCTGGTGGCAGTTGGAAACCCATTCACACAGCCACCTCCAGCACTCACCTTGCCTAAGCAGGGTGCATTTGCCACAAAAGGCCAGATCCTTTACTTACCCACTCCTGAGTCAACTATTATGGCACCCTCCCTAAGAAGGGTAGGTAGACTTGTACAACATGGAAGGCCACTGCTTGTCAGCCACTGAAGTGTAAGGTTCCCTGATAAAAAGACAAAGGACCAAGAGACAGCCTGGATTTCTGCTGGCCAACTTCATCATTCTGGAGTCATTTATCTACTCTGAGCATAGAGGAAAAGCCTGGAAGCCTCTTCCTGAAATGTGTTTCAACAACTCCTTAAGTAAGAAGAAAAGATCAACTGAACAAAATGCTGGGAAACAGTTGCACAGCTGGGCACATATTTAAATGATTCAACTCTTCCTATTCACTAGCTGCATGAGGCCACCTGAGAAAAATGCTCTCTTAGGACAGGCAGTGGTACAATCAGCCCCTTCCAAGACCACCACAGCTCACAGAAGACAGGAGACAGGCTAGGGGCACTCACAGCTCAGGATAGTGTTGCACTCACAGGCCCAGGCCAGATGCTAGCCCAGGCATGTGGTGTTGAGCAGAATCATGTAGGTGGTTCTTCTCAGCAAGAGGGACAGCACGAGGCATGCTGGACAAGAAGGAAATAAAGAGTACTGGCTCTGTTTCGGTCTTTCCAACATCTGAGGGAACTGTGCCTCCTTTGGTCCAACTGCCTGGACTGTTGATACACTACCACCAAAAAGCTAATTTTGTTAGGTGGACTCGACACAGGGTTAAGGAAGCTTTAGGAACTTCCTTTATATTTGCCACTCTTGGGGGAGTGGGGTATGAAGAGACTAAAGTTAGTAAACAGATGATAACAAATAAATATTAGACTTACACACTGATAAAACAGGCTCTGTAGAAAGCATCAAATTGAGACTACAATCTGACAAATATTGTAATCATACGAAATTTCCTTGGGAGCCCAGGTGCATTATGAAATTGGGCACCCAGTGAGGACATTATATCTCTAGAGTTCAGTGATACTTGGCATATTTTAGGACCTCTGGCAACCAACAAGCATATTAATTTTTAAAATACTGAATAGTTCTAAATACAGAAACTTTAATGCATGTGAGATGAAAAATCTATTCTGTACATTCCTGCTATAATTTAAACTTTCCCTGGGATGCCAATTTTTCTCCCCATGTCTATGAACAGCACTTGCTGTTTAAGAGAAAAATGCTCAGTAGCTCTGAACCTAAAATTTCCTGGGTTGAATAAAATCTATATTCACTCTGCATAGTTGCTTCCTATTCATTTCTCCCCATCAGCCAAAGCCAGGTGGTTGATAAAATAAGCAATAGCACCTCATCTTACATGTAAACATTATCTTGCTTTCTTTTTATCTTAGTTCTGGCTCATCACAAACTTCCTGGCTATTGTTAAAACAAAATATTGGGAAAAGTTAAGTTGGCATAAGTGTATAAATTATGGAGGCATGAAACAGATAAAGGAGCTAGTTAGGCAGGCTTGTAGGACATAACTAGAAGGAAGAAAAATAAGATAGAGACTAATATGATTGAGAAGAAAATATTTTAAAATATTTTATACATCATCTATATATTTTTTTACATCTTCTATATTTTAATTTTTCCTGCTGGTTTTGAGAAATGGATTATATTTTAGATGACACACAAATCACCTGTAATGAACCAGAGACTCATCAGACACTGTTAATAACTTCTGGCTCCTTGGATGAAAGAGTATTTTCATTGCAACACACCATCACTTTAATCTTTGCTTTCTCACCAAGTGTTGAGTTTTCTAACATTCCTGAGAAGCAGAAGGAAACTCGTGGTTGAACATTGCTTTATAGAAAAGAAAAGAGCTATTCTGAAGTATGTCCCCAGAAGACTACAACTACAGATTGAATAAACATATCAAATCAAGGGGTCTTTAAGAAAATTTACAAACAGAAGCCTGCAGTGAAATGAACCACTGGATGAATGTCCTCCAGGGACCTACTCTACTCACTATTCCACGGTTCCCAAAGCCACAGGATGCTGTGTGGCACTGTCACCTCTTCTTTGCTTTACTCACCTTCCCAGGAAATTTGGTTATATCAAGGAAAACATTGATTGGGTATACTCAGGTGAATGGGATTCAGAAACTAGACACTCAACGATCTTTCAGATTGTTCCCAACCACTGAAGCCATTAATGGAAAAACAAGTTCAGCTCTACATTGGCGAAAGTCTTCTACAGCTAGAGGTAAAGTTTCTACAGAAATAAATGTCTACAAAAATTTGCTTTTATAGCTGTTCCACTGATTTACTGATACTAATGTTTTAAAGTTTTAAGTGTGAAGCCTATCTATTCATTACAGAATTTCCATACAAATATGACCAGATTTCTGCTTCCACCATATGCAACTTCCTTCTAATATCAGATGAAGAATATAAGGCAAGGGGACAATCAAAAGAGCTGACACTAACAAGGAAAATTAATAGCATGTGTTTATTCAGTAAAGTTCAATTCAAACTATATTTTCAAGAGCAGTAGACCTATACAGTATTTTAATGCAGCACTTACGTATGAACAATATTGAGAAAACTCTGAAGAAACATACCATAATCCCATCAACCCAACTTACTTTTATAAAAGTATAATCGTAGTGAATCATCATGCTTGTATTTTTCCAGTTTCTCTTAACATTGTTCCATAATCATTTTATGGTCTACATTTACCATTTTTAAATTTTATTTATTTATTTATTTATTTATTTATTTATTTATTTATTTATTCAGAGAGAGAGAGAGGCAGAGACACAGGCAGAGGGGAGAAGCAGGCTCCATTCAGGGAGCTCGACCTGGGACTCGATCCTAGATCTCCAGGATCACACCCCGGGCTGCAGGCGGCGCTAAACCACTGTGCCACTGGGGCTGCCCTACATTTATCATTTTTAATGCAATTTATATTCCCATGTAATTTGTATTCCATCAGGGCAATAATCCCATAAAGTGGGACATTGGTTTGTTTGTTTTTCACTTTTGCACTATAGCACATAACACTTTAAGATCTGCATTCATCAAGTTCTTTCCCTACTTTTAAATGCTTTAAGGATAAATTCTAGATTGCAATTAAAGGACCAAAAGGTATGATAGTTGAAAGTAGTAATTCTTAGAAACTGAGGTCAAATTCCCTTATTCATATTTCTCTTACAAAGAACATTGGCCCTAGTAGAAGGATGAAATATGAAAGTCATATCTTGATATTCCAATGAAATTGCTACCACAGAACCTATAATCTTTTTTTTAAGTTTTTTTAAAGATTTTATTTATTTATTCATTCATGAGAGACACACACAGAAAGAGAGAGAGAAGAGAGAGAGAGAGGCAGAGACACAGGCAGAGGGAGAAGCAGGCTCCATGCAGGAAGCCTGACATGGGACTCGATTCCAGGTCCCCAGGATCAGGCCCTGGGCTGAAGGTGGCGCTAAACCGCTGAGCCACCCAGGCTGCCCAGAACCTATAATCTTGATAGCATTTGTGAATCTTCCTATATCATAGGTTACCTTTTTTTTTTCATAGAAGAATTTTTGAATACCAAAAAACATGTCTGGACATTTGAAAGCCTTAACTAAATCATTGATGTGAATCATCACCATGCTGATAAAAGTATGCATGGTTATCACACGCTAGTCATTTGCTCTTTCTTCCACTCAACACTGCTCTTTGAATAGAATCTGCTCTCCTGGACTCAAGATGAAAAGTCAAACCTCATTCCAGTAAACATGGGATCTTTTAATACCATCCTGATCATTTTTTCCCCTTCTTTCAGCAAGGTGAATCACCAAGTCACATGACTCATTGGGTTGAGTCTGACAGCCATTGTCATAAAATACTTCATACTCAAGCATAGAAATAGTAAATGTTTCCCATTAATTATGATTGGTGGAACACCTGTGAGGGATTTAAAGAACAGTGGTGTGTGGTAGTGTATTGCTTGAGAACCACAGGCGTATAAATCTCATATGTAATGGACAAATGCAGGCATCCAAGAGAAAAGAACCTAAAACATAATCACAAGTAAGAAATCTATCTAACATTTCACCAGGCTGGTATATTAATTCTGTTGAATCTACTGGATATAGGGTACGGTCAGTCCTCTACAGATGTAGTTTATAATACAGTGTATCCTAGAAATAGTTTCTCAGCCTACAGAGACTATAGTTTCAGTTTTAAAATAACAAGGTCTAGAATAACTGGAGCAAACTACACTGGTACCATTCAGTGGTTATGTTTTCTGCTCTCTAAATTAACTAAATAACTATAACTAAATGACAAATTTTCTCACTTTATTCAAAAGACAAGGAGGAGATACGAAACATCAACTCCCTTACTTTTATGTAGAAAGATCTAACATCAAATACCTCCTAAGAGGTTGAAAATAAACCACAAAAACTCACCCATAGGGATAGAAAGTAGAATAGTGGTTGCCTGGAACCAGAGCCCAAGATGGGGTGGGGGTGTGGAGAGTGGTTGATGGACTATAAAGAGCCATGAGGGAACTTTCTGGAGTGCTAGAAGTGCTGTATCTTGACTGTAGTGGTGATATGGGTGAACATGATTATCAAAACTCATTGAATCAGGCAGCCTGGGGGGCTCAGCAGTTTAGCACTGCCTTCAGCTTAGGGCATGATCCTGGAGATCCTGGAGACCCTGGAGACCCTGGAGACCCAGGATCAAGTCCCACGTCAGGTTTCCTGCAGGGGGCCTGCTTCTTCCTCTGCCTGTGTCTCTGCCTCTCTCTCTCTCTTTCTCTCTCTGTGTCTCTCAAATCTTAAAAAAAAAAAAAAAAAAAAAAAAAAACCTCATTGAGCCATACGCTTAATAAAGTTGATTTTTAAAAAATGTGCTACAATTCACATTTTTTATCAGTTATCAACCTCTTTTTTCCAGGACCATCAAGGAAGCAACATTCTGGTAATATAATAGTCATTGCCCCTCCAAATCAAACATGACATTAGTGCTGATCTTTGTCTAATTGCTTATCCACTAACACTCCTTTCTAATGCAGGTGACAGTCACTCCTGCTTGAGTAAATTATATGGGTCCAACAATTAATAATCTTCATTTTTAGGTGTAAAAGTGAAAAGGGGCTTTAAAACATCTCCTTGGTTTAAGAGATGAAGATTAAAAGGGACACTATGTTCTTTAGTATTATGGTTCAATTGGCATGTCAATCATTGATATGAACCTGAAGGCTTTAAATCCTAAATTAGAATGTGGAATGGTGGTCAGGTTTTCAGTAATACCCTGAGTCAGATTCATAAAGTACTTGGTCTGTGCTTAGCCTACAAAAAAAAAGTTCAGCTGTCAAAATTAAAAAGCAGGTTTATTTCTTTTTTTTTTTTTAAGATTTATTTATTTATTTATTCAGAGAGAGAGAGAGAGAGGCAGAGACACAGGCAGAGGGAGAAACAGGCTCCATGCAGGAAGCCTGATGCAGGACTTGATCTCGGGTCCCCAGGATCACACCCCGGGCTGCACACCCCGGGCTGCAGGCAGCGCTAAACCGCTGTGCCACCGGGGCTGCCCAGCAGGTTTATTTCTAAAAAAAAAAATAAGTGGAAAGATTTGTGTCTCCAATTCTTATGCTAAAATCTGCTAAAATCTGAAGGCAATTTTAGCCATGGATATAGACATAGACTTCAATGTCCAGCTCATTAGGGAACATATTTAGTTCAGGGACCCAAGGTCATCATTAGACTTTAGAATTAATGCAGATCACACGTGCCAGTTTAGGAGAAACTAGAGAACACACACCTCCCTGCTCCGCTCCAACACTACTCACTTACCCTTGACAATCACAACTCAAATTTAGCAAAGCTATTTCCTCATTTCGTGGATGCTGACTCTTACTTTTACTTGCTTCTAGACCAGAGTAAGGATTACTTGATGGAATAAGATTGCCGGGCTCCAGTCTCAGCGGCCAAAACACCGAAAACAAAGACAGTCATGGAGAAAGCATTAAGCGGTCAAAAAAGAGGTACTGACTCAGGGTTTCATGAATTTCACTCTTTCCTTAAAATCAAAGGATGACTTCCATTAGAGTCAAAGTAGAAAAGCTTCAGAAATCTGCCTCCTCTCAATTCCACGAGCAAACAATGGGTGACATAACGTACAGGGAAATCCAGAGTACAAGATGTTGTGATGGGGCCACAGAAGCTGTGGAATCCAAACTCCCAGAGAGGATGGGAATCACCTAAAACATCCAATGGCCAGTCTCCTTCTGCAGGAACCCTTTTGGGGACAGAGATCACCAGCTTGGCAAGTCACTTGCTCCACAACTGGAAGGTTTAACTTTTAGGAGGTTTTCCCATAGAGTGAAATGAAATAGATCCAGCAAAATCCCTTCTCTAGGATCAGTTTCTCTTCTTCACCAACACAAACATTTTCCAATGCCCTCCTATACAAAATGTTCTCGAAACATTTAAAGTTAATAATATCCCTCAAAGGCTTTCCTTTCTAGGCCCCAAATATGTTTTTAAAAATGAATTACCTTTCTGATTTCCCTCCATAGAACATGTCTGCTGGCCAGTGGTCCCTGGATTCCAACATCACTGGCATTGACTGAGCTTAGGAACACTCCAACTCTTCTGCAAATGACCTCTTTTCAAGTTATAATCCTTCTAGTCTACAGTTGCAGAACTGACTCATCCCTGTGAAATTCTCATTTTGTTAGTTTCTGCCTGTCAATCAAGCTCACTCAGATTCTCTTTGACTCAGGATTCTGCAAGCCAATGACTGATGTATCCATTCCAGCTTTGTGTGGATGCATCACATGCCATACATCATATGCCAACCTAAAAACCACTTCTTTAGGGGTGCCTGGGTGGCTCAGTCAACTAAGCTTCTGCTTTTGGCTCAGGTCATGATCCCAGGGGCCTGGGATCGAGCCCCATATTTGGGGCTCAGAGGAGAGTCTGCTTCTCCTTCCCTCTCTCCCTCTGCCTCTCACCCTGCTTGCTCATGCTCTCTCTCTCTCTCTCTCAAATAAATAAATAAAATATTTTAAAAAATAAAACAATAAAAACCACTACTTTAGCATTCTACTTTAAAGTCACTGATAGGGATCCCTGGGTGGCGCAGCGGTTTGGCGCCTGCCTTTGGCCCAGGGCGCGATCCTGGAGACCCGGGATCGAATCCCACGTCGGGCTCCCGGTGCATGGAGCCTGCTTCTCCTTCTGCCTATGTCTCTGCCTCTCTCTCTCTCTCTCTCTCTGTGTGACTATCATAAATAAATAAAAATTAAAAAAAAAATAAAGTCACTGATAGGCACCTGGATGGCTCAGTCGGTTAAGTGTCTGCCTTTTGCTCAGGTCATGATCCTAGGGTCCTGGGATCCACCCCACTTGCATTTGGCTCTCTGTTCAGCAGGGAATCTGCTTCTCCCTCTGCCACTCCCTGTGCTCATGCTCACCCACTCATGTCCTCTCCAAATAAATAAATAAAATCTTTAAAAAATATATTGATAAAGGGGAGAAAGCCAAAAACAGAGCTAGTCCTCATGAGTCAAAGGGTGAAAAAGGCTACTGAAGGCTTAGGGTAGGAGGGTAAGGATTGGAAACCCTGACACTTATAAACTCTGTGATCTTAGAAAAATTAACCTTTTGGGGCCTGTTTCTTCATCTATACAATGACATTAATATCATCTAATAGGATAGAAATTACTGAAAATGCGTCCTACACATAGTACATGTTCAGTAAATTTGGGTTGAGCAAATGATAAGCATTTTGTGAAGGATGAAAGGTCATAAGACTATAATCCAATATGCTTAGCTGTCTCTAGTCTTTACATTAAAAAATTATGATGTATGTCAACTGCTTAAGGACAATCGGACACTTTTAGAAGCTGCATTTTGGGTCACTAAGATGACAATTAGTAAAACAATCTGTTACCGTAGTGTTCCTCTCTTCAATTACCTTTTGTGAACACTATTTTTTATAGGGGAAATAATCCTACTAAAAGATTTTTTTCATAGTTCCTATTTTGTGACTAGTCTTAATTAGCACAGTCCTCTCCCTGCTTTCCAAGGGCTTTTCTTTACATGTTCCAAACTGTGAAACTTGTTAGACTGTGCTCTCTCCCAAAGCAGAGAACAGTCTGATTTCGTCTGATTCGGATGATAGACATCCAAGTCTTTTCCAACCTGGCCCCAGCTACCATCCCTGCACATCTCTCCTGCATCTCAAGTCTCTCCTGCTCCCCTGCAGCTATCCCTGGCTGCTCCCAGACGCCCTTGATGCCAACAAATATCTATCTGAAGGACACACCTTTCACCCGGACTCCTCCATAGCTTTCAAGGCTCATCCAGTCCTTTCCCCCCAGGAAGCCTTGTGCACTTGTGATTTCACCCATCAGAGTGCTAGTCACATCAGGTCACAATTGTCCACCACACTGCGCCTTCAGGGCACAAACCATTTTTATCCATGTAACAAGATGCTTGGTACATGGCACCTTTCCCAGCGTTGGCTGAATGAACCGCTGGAGTTTGAGACACAGGACACATGGGGCCTCTGAACAGGATGGAAGAATGCCTTCCTTGTTCTACAGGGACATCCTGCTTCTACATCTTTCCTCCACTTCTCACTCCTAGCTGGGTTCCTGTTCGCTGAGTAGATACTTGCCACCCATTCTTTTGAATATATAATTAATCCACACTTCTTTACAGGCTTGAGACCTCTTCCCACTCAAAAAAAATTTTTTTTAAAGATTTATTTATTTATTTATTTATGGTAGACATGGAGAGAGAGGCAGAGACACAGGCAGAGGGAGAAGCAGGCTCCATGCACCGGGAGCCCGACGTGGGACTGGATCCCGGGTCTCCAGGGTCGCGCCCTGGGCCAAAGGCAGGCGCCAAACCACTGAGCCACCCAGGGATCCCCCCACTCAAATTTTTTAAAGAGGCTTTGAGGCTCATGAAATGACTAATGGAGCGAGTGCTCATCAGTGTGGCTACCAGACCAAAAATCGTCGGGTGGGCTTTAACATAAAGAAAATTATAGAAATTGTTTCTCCTGCATGCATGATTCCCACCTCCCTCCCCGCCAAACTCACCGAAGGTAAAGCACAGATCCTGTTTATTTTTGCTTGGTTTCTTAATTATTCCTAGAAATAAGGAGTGCCCGTTGTTGGCCTCCCCCCCCCCCCCATCCCCCTATCCATCTGCTACTTCTTTCTTCCGACCGGCCCCCTTGGTGTGGCCGAACCAACTCACTTTCAGCCAGAGTAAGGAATTCCAGGGGCTAGGTAGACGCTAAATATAAATATCTGGTTTTTGCCCCAACGGCTCCCCAAATGGTTCCCATTACTGGGGCTTCCAGCGCAAGCACACGTCCAGGACAGCAATCACAACATCAAATAGGGCCAAGATGACCCCCCTCCGTCCCCCGACGTCCCAATCCGTCACCACCTCCCGGAAGGAAAACAAACGGCCCCAGACACATCCCTCCACGTGCAGCGGGCGCCCCAAGGCCGCGGGCACAGGGGCCACGCGCGCCCCCCCCCCCCTGCGCGCGCCGCCGCGCCCTTCCAGGTGTCCAGGTGTCCAGGTGTCCAGGCGCACCTGGCGGCGGTGCCCGCGCCTGGGGGGCGGGGTGGGGGCGGGGGCGGGGTGGGGCGCGCTCTCCCGGGCCGGGCCCCCCCGGCCGCCTCCGCGGTGCTGGCGGGGCGCGGGCGGGGGCCGGAGGTGGGGCGCGGGGCGCGGGGCGCGGGGCGCGGGGACGGTGGCGGGCGCCCGGCCCGGCGGCTGGACTTACTCGGGTCGCCACTGCGGCGGCGCGCGGCCGAGGAACCGGTTCTTCCCGAGACAAACCGAAAATGGGTAACGGAGAGGCCTGGGCAGCGCCAAGAGGGGTTCGGTCTCTGTGTTTAGGGCAGACACTGCTCCGGCTTCCAGAAATTCGAGCCAGCGGTGGCTTTTTTTTCCTCCTTTCTCTCCTCCTTGAAGGCGCCTGTGCCTCGGGCCGGAGGGGCGCCCTTTGCGCGGCTCGCAGCGGCCCCGCACCCCGGCCGCCCCCGGAGCCGCGTCCCCCTCCCTGGGCCCGACTCCCCTCCGCGCCCGAGCCGAGCCTGGGCCTGCTGCCCGCGCCCCGCGGGGCGTCCGGGGCTCCTCAGCCTTGCAGTGCTTAAACGGGGGCGGGTGGGGGGGGGGGGCTGGCCTGTCGACATGCGGGAGTTAGGTGTGCTCCAGGTGGCCCTGAGGGGAGGAGAGGGCAGTGACAAGGTGTGTGTGTGTGTGTGTGTGTGTGTGTGTGTGTGTGTGTGTGTGTGTGTTCCTGCTGGGGTAGGGAGGATTTAATGGAATAAGCAGTGAGACTGAAACTTATTAAGACATCTGGGATTCAGATAAGTTTATAAGTGGTCTTAAAGGTATGTCCTCCAACTTAAGGAAACTGAGACAAAGAGTGGTAAGTGGATTACCCAAAATCGTTCAGCCCGCACTGCACTTTCTGTCCCATCTTGGCCCAGGATCCTTTCTACTAATTTTTTTTTTTTTTTTTTTTTTTACCTTTTTTTGCATCAAGGAACCCTTTGGGAGGGTAAGGGGAAGTTTCTGTAACCTCAAAATCCCTCTGTATCTGTGAGTTCATAGGGGGCTAGAGCCAACCTGGATTCAACCTGTGAAGTATTTAGGCGTTGGATGAAGCATCCCTCACAGGCCTGTAATCTGAGATGCTCCTTCTTTGGGAACTTCCGCTTACTTGATTAGGGAATCCAATCACAGGCACTGAAAGATATGCAAATGATTTGATGATTTGTTCTTATAAGGACTCCTGCTGCTCCAGAGCATTGCAGGGTTTGCAGTTCTCTCTCCCTCTCAAATAAAATGCCTTCCCCTTCCTCGCTCAATGATTCACATCAAATGAGATCATGTAGGCAAAAGGCCCTCGGAAAGTATAAAGCATGGCATGAATACAGATATAGTTGTGCATATTCTTTCAAACTCATCTAGATTCACAAGCTTTACTGTAGTTTATAGCAGTCAAGAATCTGTTGACTTCTACTAAATACCATGTGTTGGAGTCAGTGTCCTTCACCTTCAAAGACCATAGGTTATAGATTCTGAGATAAGACCAACACACAGGAAATAAATAGAAATACACACAAAGACTGATTTTTGGTCCTAAATTATTAGATGTTTCTATATATGCAGAGCCTGAAACTTTCCAAAATAGGCCCTATAAATCAGGTGAGAGGACTTCTTGCAGAAGTCAGTGCACTGATAAATTATGTAAACCCAATGTCTTGTCCTACTAGAAATAATAGAAATATTAACCAAGTCAGCCAGTGATGAGGATGGCTTTGCCTTTTTGAATCCATTGCTTATCCTTTCAACCCATTATGAATATAAAAAATTTTTATGATATAAAAAAGCACATCCAGAGTCTTTGAGAGCTTAGGTGATCAAAAGTTTTATTTAACGAAGAAGCAACAATAACCCCAAACTACCAAATATAAGTGTCTGCTATGAACTCTGCTATGAATGAAAGTTTCTTTTCTCAAAGACTATAGGCATGGTATTGATCTGAAAATCATATTTTAAAAAAATCAATCTTTGTAATCTTTATAATTCAGAAATTATATATAATATATAATAGAATATGATGATATATATATATTTTAACTTCTCAAAACATTCCTATGGTCTTTGGATAAAGACAGATCGAAACTTTGAACCAGTTTCTGAATTTGAAGGTGTGGAGAAGTATCTTATTATTGCTCTTTTGGAAATGCATGTGTTTAAAATATTGGCAGTACCAGATTCAGAAGATAAAGTCATATTCAGAATTTTCTATTTGGGAAAGTTGTTATTTGGGCAAAGTACATTTCTTTTAGTGCAGTATACAAATTCTTCATATTCTCCAAAACGGGAGTAACAGGAGCCAATTTATTGAGTATAATGTATTCCAGACACTTGCTGGAATAAACAATGCTCTCGAGCCCCTCAGATGCACAGCCAATAGGGAGCTGTTGACTACTTGAGGTTTTTACACATCTCTCCGCCAGATCAGAAATCCAAATCCCAAATCAATCACAGGCACAGTGTGGATTTATAGTCCTGTTCGGGCATAGGGTCACAATCTGCAAATGCATTATACCACCTAAGATAGGTTTATTTTTAACATAAAATATACTTATTTTTTCATTTGACATGACTGCAGGTCTGAACAAAGTTTTCAATAAAAATGTAAATGTCCTTTCTAACACTAAGCCAAAACCCAATAAAATATATATTCATAATTATCCACTTGAGAATTTATATGTTTATATTCATCTGTTGATGTATTTATAGATATATGTATCTGTTGAATTTCCATGTAAGTAACTAGTAAATACCATAAGGAATCAATTAGATATCTGTTAGTTTATATTGGATTGAGAACATTCAGCTGTTTACATGTCATAAAATACTAATCTTAACTGCTATCCTAACCTACCTTATGTACAATAAAGAAATGACAGGGTTTTTTGCACATGACGGCATAAAAATTGCTTAAGTGTAGAGTTATACTCTAGCTTTATGGCATAAACACAGAACACATGTGACAGAAATGTATATTTAAACCCAGGTCCTAGTCAAACTCTCAATACAGATCCATAGAAGGCAGAGGGCAAGAATCAACAGAAGTTTCACAGTTCATTGAGCATTTGTATTGTGTCTACAATGACAGGTTGGGTGTGTTATGAACAATCTTGATTCAAAAGAGATTTTGCGCTTCTCTCTCTCTCTCTCTCACACACACACACACACACACTTTAAAAATCCTTTCATTATTTATTGGGCAATATAATTTTATATAGAAAAACTTGTCAAAAGCACCTAATGGGAATTTTGCTTAAAGGAGGATGGAGATCCAGCCCGCTAGCTTACATTGAGATTTACTTCTGAGCATCAGTGGGAGAAGATTGGACCATTATGGGAACAGCCAAGAGTCAAGCCAACTCTTCAGGTGTGAGTTAGAAATTCTTATGTGCAGGAACCATTTAAAGAAACTTCTACTAGATCAATAATTCTCTCCCATCCCCCCCCCTCCCCCTGTATTGGTCTTTTTTCACTTAGCTAAATCACTTAGTACAGTTAGCATCACATTAACTCCTTCAGTGTAGAATGTGTGTGGCCTGGGAGCATGAATGGAAGGTACTAGCATAATATTACCAAGAAAATTGTGCATAAGACCGACCCCTATGCTCTAGGACCTTTATGTTATGAAAAGTACACAGGAATTTTCATCTACTGAAATATCTTGTGATCTGAAAGTCAATTTCTATGCCTAATGCTCTTCTAAAAAAAAAAAATGGTATGAGGTAAGCCAGGTAGATATTTACTCACTAGACAGGAACTTATAAGGTGAGCCATAAATTTTGACTTTAACATACAATTTCTTGTTAGATTAGGGCTGGTTTTCTAATCCATTTATTATTGACTAACAGAAGCAAATACATTTCCCCCATCAACACTTCCAAAGAACATCATCAAATTCTTTAATCATACCAGACATTTTGGAGGTATCTAATGAGGGGATGCTTTATGCACTTATAGCTTAGGAAACCAAGTGTGGGATACAACGCAAGGGTTCTTGGCCAGTGTTCTACTAAAGCAAAGACTTAAGGTTAAGTGATGTTTTACCCATATCCTATGTCTCATAAATAATTACTATGGTAAACTTTATTGTACATTTACTATTTAAAAAAATTAGTATCTGTTGTGTTCATCTTCCGAAGTTACTGAGATTCAGTCTTTGTCCATATTTAATCTAATTTGCCTGATATTTCTTTTCTTTTTATCACTTTTCTTTCTTGGCACATATATAGTTTTCATTCTCAACTACTATTATAGTTGGAGCTTTCCTGAGCTTCCAATTTGCTTTTATCCAGATCATTCTACTAATTAACATATCCATTTGTGAGCTGCCTTTACTTTTATAAAGAGATGATATCTAACAAGTGCTGTAAGGGAATATGATTCCTTGATGTGGCAGTCACTTGTTCTTGCCCCCACTCCAAAGGCAATGGTTTGATTGTTCTTTTTACATCTCTGTGATATCACATGACAAACAAGCATCAGATTTATTCTTCTTTCTCACAACTAGGAAATTTTTAAAATAGCACCCTTTTCTCCAATAATAAAATTGCACGTGCATTTTAAAAAATCCAAAATAATTGTTCTTCTCGCATAGTTTAGAACAGAACTGCATGCTCCATAAGTAAACTCTAATGGCCAGCAAAATGGAAATATCAGGGAGTTTGACTCATGAAGAGTATGAAGCTGGAGCTCAAGTTTATGACTTCTAGATTATATTTCCCCGGACATACTACTTGTACTTATCTAGGTTAAATCTCATTTGCTATTTCCTTACCATGTTTTTGGCAGGTAGCTGATAGTACTTTTGTTGACTTTTGGTTTATAATTGCAAATTACTATTAACATTTTAATAAAATTGATTCCATTTTGTGAGTTCTGGCATCTTGTAAAAATAAAACGAAACAGGTAGAAAGCCCAGGATAAGAGAGTATGGATTCATTGAAAAGATGGAACATGAAGGGTTTATCCTATAAAAGCATAGATTGTGGGCTGAGGCCATTTAGATGAAACAGTCAGCTCTCTATTGGCCAATAATAAGCCTGAACAACAGTACCAGAGGTAGCTGTAAAGATAATTTTCAAACTGCCTTGCTTTGCACGCCAAACCAAGTACCATCTAAGTGCCAAAATTAGTGCCAAAGGAGTAGTGGAAAAGGAGAAAACAAACAATCCACTGTTTGTTTGATAAGCATAAAATATTTATAGTGAGGAAAATTATGTTTCCAACATTGTAATTGTCTTTATTTCTTAACATGTAACAAGAGGCACTGAAGAGCTGTTTTTGATAATGAAAACCTAATGTGTCCTTGAATATTAGATATTCAGAGAGCTGAATTGCTGATTGGGGTTGACTTCTTCTGTTTCTGTTTTTGTCTATTTTTTCTTTGTTTTGTTTTATTCTTTGCCTCCATGTGGTTTCTCTCCAAACACCAGACATTTTGTTTGCTTGCTTTGTTTTGCTAGATTATTCTATTTTATCAAACAAACGTTTGATAGCTTAAGCTATCCTTGAAGGAACAAAACTTAAAATTGCTTTATGCACCATTTAAGCCAGTACTTTTATATCACATTAAATCTATATATTAACTAAATCATAGCCCCAAACCAGTATGTTTATGGTGAGCATGAAAGGGGGGCGGGGGGGGGGGGGGGGGGGGAGGGGGGAAATCCCAACAGATAAATTTTATCACTCGCTTTCCAGAATGCACAGCGTGCTGACAAACTAATGGCCATTTTACTCTGAAATCCTTGTCCCTGGATTTCATTTTTTAATTTGCTTGAAGATCCTGAAATAAATGCCTAGCTTAATAATTTGCCTAAACTTAACATGACATAGATATTTCCTTTCAGAGCCTAGAATTTATTTATATATGCAAAAGAAAAATTCAAATCCTGTCACAATCAGCTAAGGAAGCTACTGGATTAGCTGGGGCAAAATGTTTGTTGGAGCGAAAAAGGAGTTATTCCTGGGTGTACGTGTATAACATGATCCCTGTGGTGACTGCAGGGTGACCACTTGTAGCAATTTCTAATCTTTGAAGTTGCGTAAAATTTTGTTAGCAGTCTCAAGTCATTAATTCAATAGGTTTGGGTGTCAGTCCAGCAACACGGGGAATTCTCGGGCACCATCGGATCTATGGAGGCAAAACACACCATGCATGTACCTGCACTCTGCACCGATGGAACTGGATTGCCAGCGAGAAGAGGCGCGGGGGAGGGGGTGGTGGTGGTGAAAGTATGTAGAAAACTAAGTGTGAGCTAGAAACGCTCATCAAACCGTTTGCTTTTTTACCCTTCAAGAAGTTTTGTGCCTGTGGCTTACAAGGATCAAACGTGGATAACTCATTTGAGGGAAGCACTGAGCTGGGAAGCTTGAGAAGAGAGACAGACAGACAGACAGACAGACGGAGAGAGACAGTCTGGGGTCCCGCGCAGGGGAGGAGGGGAGGGGGGCTGTGGCAACGGGGAGGAAGCGCAAGACCAAAGACCATGAAACGACGTGAGCCGGGTTCAGAGAGTTAAGCAAAATTCACCTCGGGCAGGAGGTTTTTCTTGGTCGATTTCGTCCGCAGTCTACGGAAGTCTGGGGAGTCTAGCTGCTCTCGTAAGGCTCGTCTGGGTCCTCCACGCCGGCACGTTCTGATGCTCCCGGAGAAGCCCCGAGACTCCGGGGAGCGGGTCACCGCGTGCAGGCGCGCCCGCCGCTCCCGCTCCGCCTGGGGCCTCTGCAATTCGATTTCAGGCCCTTTTCCCCCTCGGCATTTTTGCGAGTGTGTGTGAGTGTGTGTGTGTGTGTGTGTGTGTGTGTGTGTGTAGGGGGGACTACTTGAGAGAGGGGGGAAACTATATAAGAAATTCGAGAACAGACTGTGGGATGCAGAATTGCACACGTGGTCCTGCAAATGGGATAGGAGGGTGGGGGAGGTGGGGAAGAGAAGAAGTGAAACTAGAAATTATATGGTACGGCTTTAGGATTCGAGTCTCCCTTATTCTTTACCAATATATATTGTGTTTGGTTCTCCACAGCTGCACTTATCCAATAAAAGGAGAAGAGGGAAGAGAGTGGCCCGAATAGAGACGTGTCTACGGACGTAAATGTACAAGGAGCTCACCGGCGGGGATTTTTGCGGAAGGACCTCAAGGATGCCGTTTCCCGGGCTGTTTGGAAATAGACGTAGATTATTTCCCCCCAAAGATTATGAACAGTTCTTTTGTCCAAATCCAAGGTGCAATAATGCATAGGCTCCCTAAAACGGGCCATTCAAATTTTAGTTGTTTAGAGATGTCTGAAGTCCTCAAGAATTAGAGAAGTAAAGATGAAAAGACATCTTTTTAAGGATCTGTTTTGGGCAGCTTAACAGGTAGGCAGGATACCCGAAAGAGCTGTTTACTTCAGAATATGCCTTCTAGTGGCTAAGAGTCCATATCATTCTAAAACAAAATCAAAAGACAAACTGTCAGTGTGTATGCATCATTTGACAAATAAAATCGAACACAAATTTCCTTTGGAAAGGGGAGATAGATCAGAGTACTACCGCTGATATTTCAATCAAGTCTAGATTGAAGAAAAAAGTATTCCCTCCATAAGAACTGTTCAGTTTTGTTTTTCTTTTCTAACATGTCTTGAGTTAAACAAAACATGTTAACAAGATTGTAATGAAAACTCTTCGTGATGTAAACATCCAAAGAAATTCTAGATTGATTATATTCTGGGACCGCAAAGATTTTATTACTAGATATCACTTGAAGCAGTGGAACCAGAGGCCGAAAGCCTTAGGACTCTAACTGGGTGGTTGAGGAGATTTTTAGAGGACTACCTCCCAATTAAAAAAAAAAAAAAAAAAAAAAAAACCTCATAAAATGTAAATGCAAGAAGTCGAGCAGAATTTTATTTTTCCAAGATTAAAATACGTGTTTAGTCGGTTTGGAAGGCCCATTGCCAATTCACGAATATCGGAATAAAACACAAGAGCAAGTGCCAAATACCTGTGGTTTATGTAAACTACATAAAATCACGGGGTTTTTATATTTAGATGGATAATAGACGGATATAAAATGATAGATAAAAATCAGTTGTTATGGCTTGTCGTGGATTTCCATGCGCTTATTAATTTTCCTAAGTTTCATATTTTTTCATTCGCTAACACTTGTCCAATATAAGCTTCTGAAACTGCAGCAAGCATCATTTCCTTACTTCACTTCTCAGAAGTCCATGGGAAAAGACAGCCAGAGATGCTTCTAAGTGAAGCGCGTCCTTGCTGCTTGGCCCCCGGAAGCAGCGAGAGGGGTTTGGCTATCTCCTCCAGGATGCTGGGTGTGAGGGGTGGAGGCGAGGGCACTTCTCCTGCCGCCCCTCGTCCCACCTCCTTAGGCAGCTTTGCAGGACGCCCGTCCAGCACCGTACTTGGGGTGCGAGGAAGGAAAGGAGAGCGGGTTCGGGCGGGAGCGGTGGGGGTGGGGGCATGTTACCACGCCTCGGTGAGGAAGGCCGATCGGGGAAGCCCTCCGGGACTGCCGGGTCCCACGGAGGGCTGGAGGACCTGCGCTCGGGCCCGCGGGTGGAGCGGGTGTCTCCGGGCGCCCCCCCCCCGCCCCCCGCCGGCGGTGGCTCTGGCCGCCTGCGCACCCGCTGCAGGGTCGAGCGGCCGGGGCTGGGAAACCCGCTCCCTCCCAGGCGGCCCTATTACCAGCAGCTGCTTCTGCTTAGCCCCGCGAGGATCAGTTTGCCCCAACCCACGGCCTCTCCCTCGCGTCCCTCCCTCCCCTTCCCCTTCCCCGCCTCCCCCTCCCCCCAGCTCCGCAGCGACCCGGCTAGTTCCCGCAGCGGCGCAGTCACGCGCGCGGGTTCTGAGCTCCAGACTGGGGGGCACTGGGACTGGGGGAGGGAGCCCGAGGATTGAACCAGAAAGCCCCGGAGGCTTTGAACCCACCCAGGGAGGTTGGAGGAAGGCTGTGGGCGGTGAGATTAGGAGGCCAGAGGCGCGAAGGGCGCTGGGCTCGGCTTGCCGCAGGCAGGGGCCCCTACACCCGCGCCGGGGAAGCAGTCGGAGGCCTGGGCGGGAGAGACGCCGCCTGTAGCGTCGCGGAGACCGGAGCCGCGAGGAGCGCGCGGGGCCCCGGGGGCTCGGGTAGAGCTGCCCTCGCCGGCGCTGGGGAGTGCGCGCGGGGACCGGGGGCACCGCATCCACGCGCCGCATTTCCCAGCTCGGGCTAGAAACAGTCCCCGGGAAGGGACGCGGCTGCAGGCGCGCACAGAAGCCTTCGATGGCAACTGGGCCCGGGGAGCCGACGGTGCCGGGGAGGCCGCGGTGGGCGCGGGGCACCCGGCTGGCTTCGGCGCGGTCGGGCGGGGCGGGCCGCGCCCCGAGGGGGCCCTGCTGGGTGGGCTGGATTGGGTCTCTCCTCCGAGCGCCCAGTGGCAGCGGGGCCCCGGGCCGTGGCCCCCGGCTGGAAGGGGCCTCCTGCTGGCCCGCGTGCTGCAGAGAGGCCTGCTCTGACCCTGACGACGGTCAGATGCCTTACGCCTGTGCTTCTGAAAAGAGATTTCGCCCAGGTCAGCCGTAATATTTTGGGAAACCAGCCTCTGGGGGCTGAGATCAGTTGGGCTCCCGCACCCCCGAACAGCTTTGTCGTGCCGGCCAAGCGTGCGGAACAATGGCATCTCGCCTGCCTAGAAGTGACCCAAGCAAAATGGCCTATCGGGTCCTTCTCCCCGCCCACCGCCGAGAGTAGGGGGCTCATCCGTCAGCGGAGGGCACACCCATCGCGCCCGCGGCCTGTTTGACAGCTGGAAGGGATCTGAGCGGCCTCGCAGCCGTCCGGCCCTGCGGTGCCGCGGGTGAAGAAACTGGCGTTCCCCGGGGTCAAGGGACCCGCCTAAGATGACACGGCTGCTGCCCTCGGCGTCTAGAATAGTGCCCGGCGCGAGGCGAGTGCTCACCAGTCCCTAGGTGTGCAGTGAGCGAACACCCGGCCAGGCGGTCGCAGGCTCGGGAGCTGCCGCCAGGTCGGAATCCCCGCGCGCCCCTTTAACCGAGGCCCAACCACCGGCGGGGAGGCTGTGCGCCCACCCCGCGCGCCCCGAGGCCAGGGCACGCCGCTCCCGAACCCAGGTGCCCTTTTGAGGACACATCCCCGAGAACCGACCGCGCTCCGCCCTTCACCCTTCACCCTTGCAAACGGATTTCTGAGAATCCGCGCTCTCCAGCCCCCACTCGCACCCCACTTTTCCTTCTGCAGTTCTGGGGGCTTAGTACGGCCAGTACCTTCTCCTTAGCAGCACAAAGTTTACAGGGAAGCCTTTCTCCCCAGCCCCCTCTCCCCTTTCTGGCCGCCCCCCGCGTTTTGGCGGCCTTCACCGCGGCCAAGTGCAAACCTTCCATTTCAAGGCAGGGGTGGAGCTTTTAAGGGTCGCCCAGACCAGCTTTAGCATCACTCCCGCCAACCCCCCACCGTGAACAAATAATGAGTGGGGGAGCGCGTGCGTGCGGTGCATCACAACCTGAAGACAGGACCACACCTCCCCCCCCCCCCCCGACACACTCCCAGCTCGTCGTTGCCTTTAGCTAGAGCCTTGCGGAATTTCTGGGGCCGCCACCACCCTGGGGGACCCGTGGCTCACAGTCTCGGGAAGCAACGGGCGAGGCGCTGCAAAGTGCGCAGGGAGCCAGCGGCTCGGCCCCGCCCCGGCGGTCTCGGGTTCTTTCTGCCACCGCCGGAGACTGGCTGTGCTGGGTGCAGCCAGACGGTGCCACCTGCCATTTGCTGGAGAAACACCTTTGCTCATGCGTTTAGGGAGGTCGTTATTCGTCAGCCAAGTGCTACCTGAAGACCCCTAGGGCTTTGGCCAGGTAAAGACCTCCCCCTTCCCTAGAAGGTGGATTTGGACGTTTTCGAAAGAGGTAGAGAGTGATTTGGGAGTATTTCCGAAATTTAGACCAGCAACTTAAAAATCACAATCTGACAGACAAAAAAAAAAAAAAAAAATGTTTGTAAAGCTTGACACTCGTTGTTGGGGGCACCTGCAGGAAAGGCGGATTCTAGCCTCTAACATAAGGCTTGGCATATGGAAATGCAAAGATCATGGAATGAGTAAGTGCCAGTGTTTACAATAATATGGGTAAGGTTTTTTTCCCTTGTGGTGAGCTGCTGAGGGCTCAGCCACCACCCTTCCTCTTTCTAAGATTTGTATGAGACCCAAGCAAATAATTCCAATTTCGTGATTATCAGCCCATCTAATACATGTACAATACGGGTAGGATCTGAAATTAGTGTTCCCTCAGACAGCTGTCAATATTTTTCTGAGATTGAATGTTCAGTGTGATCAGAGAAACAGAAAGCCATGCTTATATTCACAGTTAAGGTATGTAAAGTAGCATATAGTTTTTTGACACTGGAAAGGAACTGGCTTCTTTGGGGAAAAAAAAAAAATGAGAGAGATGCTCTCAGATTTCTTCACCAGCAAAGAATTTGGGCGGTATTTAATGCCTACAGTATTGTCACTGTTGCAGAGAAATCAACAGTGAAAGTATTCTGATGACACAAGTATTTTTTTTTTAAAATCCCCTACTCTGTTGTACCTGTGCTTGCACAGGATCCCCACATCTTTCCATTTTCTTATATTAGGAAAAGTTCTAGAAAATATTACAAATCATTCAGGCAAGAAAAAAAATGAATAACGGCATTTCTAAGTCTAGCTGTAGACGTGTGCAAATCTCTCATTTTCCTGAGGTTAAGCCTTGTTTCCCTTTCTGTTGCAATTTAAACCTAAAAGAATATTTATAGGTAATCTTAAATTCTTGGTCCCACGTCTCTCAACAAAGAGATTTTGTTTTGCCTCTACTGTATAAAACTAGAAGTAAGACATTTTGCAATAATGGGGTTTTCACTTTCACCTTTTAATGCCACACACTTTATCTTCCTTGTATACTTCAAGCAGACATTGCTAATATGTGAATTGAAGCAATATAGAGAAAAGTCTCCCCTTGGCCAGCCAATCTGTGGAGTCTGTGGGGATGCACAGCACTCTTAATTCCTCCAAGCTCCATCTGTGGGAATGATGAAACTCAGCCATTATGGAAGATTATGAGGTTAAATTAATTAGGTTCTTCCATTATACTCCAGTCTTCTGGAGATGCTTGCCATTTTCCCTTGAAATGTCATTATTTCTAGATCTAGTTAGCAGCTGATGCGATTAAAGGGGGAGATAATGTAAATTTAACAATACAAATAACACTTTCTTTCATGTATGTTGAAAAATGCATGAAGGGAAGGACCAGTTAGTTGTACCTGTCTGCCATAAACAACCAATATAACTTCTACTTTGAAAGAATAAAACCAGCCAGTGTGCACTTGGATTCTTCAGTGAATTCTTGAATCAATACTTTTGTTTCATGTTTTCATGTTCTCAGTAATGTTAACGTATCCAGTTACAAACTCTTGCCAGTAAGAAAGAAAATATGCCCTGCCGTGCACCCTTCTAAACACTTTTAAAGAATCATGCTTTATTTTCATTTGGAATTATGATTCTGATTGTCTGCTGTATCTCTGCAATCTCCAATGGATAATGAGTAGACACACTTAATTCCCTACACTAATCACCTGAGTTGAAAACCAGGGCCACATTAGCAGACCCAATAATATCTCTTAACTTGTACAAAAGTGGCACTCTAGGCACAAAAATAGCACTAATTATGATATTTATTTTGCCACTGGAGAAACAGATCAGAAAGACCGGTAGGCTAATGATCTATACAGCAAGTATTAAAAACAGATGTATTCCTGTTGCATTACAGAGTTAAGACTGTATTAATAGGTGATAAACTGTACAATCCTAATAAAATAAGTGCAATATAATAATTTTCTGATTCTTTTCAGCCTCTCAAGGATTATTTTATTAGTCGTGTAGTTAATAAAAACTTTGGTAATTCAATAGCCACTATTCCTAGGACCAATATTTCAACAGATCAGAGATCATAGATAAAAGCTCCTTTGTCTGCAAATAACAGTTTTGTGTTCTTTGCTTGAGGTATTTTCAGTTTTTCCCTATTTCCTATGAAATGAGAGGCACTGCAAAATATGATTCAGCTTATTAAAATCACAGCTCATTTAGGGGCAGGAGGTCCAGGTACACCGTGGGACTTCTAATGCGTTTGTGGATTTGCCTTGGCGGGTGGATGGGCGGTTCAGGCGGGCTTACAAGCCAGTCTTCAATTCAGAGATATGCGAAACGGTGTGACGTCGCCACTACTCGCTCCTCCACCCCGGGGTGCCTGTGTTCGGGCCGAGGGATCACTTTGGGGCGTCTACTGTGGGTTGTGCAGCCTCCACGGATTCCAGGTGAAGACAAGCTGGAGTCAGGGATGCCTGGGTGGGCAGAGAGCCTGCGTACCCTGGTAACTGTAGGCTTAGGCACCCACAGACAGTGACATCGCCAAAAGCTGCCTCTGACTTTTCAAAATCTTAAATCCTTGTCCTAAATGCGCATGAAAGCCCTTAGGTAGTATATCACTAGTCTGGGAACCTAAAAGTACAAAAGTATTTGGAACTGGGACTATCTCTGGTTTATGGAAACTTACAGTTTTGGAAATGGTAATTGGGTTGAGAAGAGGGAACAGAACAATGAAGTCTAAAGATTCAAACTGACTAAAATATCCTATAAACAATGCATTCAAAATTTACAGAGAGCCCAAAGTAGGTCACCAGCTATTGGAAAGCTATGCCTTCCGCTAACCCCCACTTTTTTTCCACCTTCTTTCCTTTGCCATGTTCCCAAATCAACACTTTCTTCACTTTCCAAAAGGAGGATCTAGATTTTGGAACTTTGAAATCTTTATCCTGCCAGACCTACTAGAGATAGAAGTTACTAAAGCCTAGGTAGTCAGATATGGGAGAGAGGGGGGGGAAAGAGAAGAGAAGCTTAATGTTTTAATGGAGTTTGCCCCTCGTTTCTCAGCGAGCTCTCTTTTAGCGGAGGGAGGGGGAACCGTAAAATTTTCTGCAGCACACACTATAAAATGCGTTTTGCTGAAAGTTTTAATACTTAATTTAAAGTCAAAGGACATTTTTTTTGACCACTTTAGCTCTTGCTGTTCATCTGGGAGAAAATCCAGGTGGCAAATTTAAGTAATTCAGTAAAATTTTCCAGTGTTGCCTTGTTTAAGGCAAACATCTTGAGGGGAGCAGGTACTTGGAGACACAAATCAAAATCTGTTTTTGTTGAAACAAGAAGCAATTAGTATCCATTAAAATATTCATTAGTTCAGAATTTTAAAAAGTAGGTTCAGTACAGAGGAGGAAACGAAATGGATGAATCATCAAAAGTGGGATTCACTGTTAGTAAAGTTCTTCAGAACACCTTTGAACAATCTTATCTCTCAAGCAATATTCAAACTTGGATGGGAGAGGTACCCGTGATGCTTTTGCATTGTGAAATAGAGTTAACAAAGAACTTAATCCAGCACTTCCGGAAAGGCAAGGAAAAAAATATGGATTCTGATACTTATGAATTAATCATTCTGATACTTAGGAATTAATCATTGTGAATTAGTCTAAAGAAAAATAGGATGACTCATTCAAGGAAAATTCTTAATCTTTTCTTATTGGTAACTTACTAGGAAATACTTTCAATAATTGCATTAACTGCTTTCTGACTTGGACATATTTTTCATGCATTATCAAAATAACCTATTATTTGAATACATTTTTAAAGGAAATTCTGCAGAAAGCACATGGAATTCACCTTGTTTTTAAAAACAGAAACAAAAATGATCCTAGTGTAGTTAGTACTTTTTTTTTTTTTTTCCACAAGAGATGTGATGAAACCAAGCCTCAGAACATTTTTTAATGTTGATAGAGCAGGTTTGAAAAAACTTGTCATATAAATCAAACTGTTCTGGGGGCAAACCCATGTTGTTTTTAAACCACAGAGTGGGTCACTGGGTGTGGTTATGCACATGGTTGAATGGTGAATGTATAGATTAAAATACATTTTGCCACACTAGTTTCCAGAGGATTGTTTTGGCCTGGTGTTCCAAACCATGAGCCAAAACTTTGGTCAGTATTTTGACAACAGAGCCAGGAAAAACAAAAAAGGCTTAGCCTGTGAAAAAGAAATGAAGATGTAGTGAAGGAAAACAGTAGTCTCTCTGCCACTACCTTACTCAATCCATATGTGGGCTTAAACACAGGAAATACCCACCATTCACCGCAATCAAGCCAGAGGCTTGTGCATCAGAAAGTGCCTTGTGGAACTAATTGGACTCTATTAAGATTGTCATTGACATGGGAAAGCATTTTGAAATTTTAAATCAGAACATGCAATGTACATAGAAAAAGATAACAGTCACATTGTTGATTCAGGACTACAAAATATAGGCATAATACACACATGGACGTGAAAGATTTGTATGCGTTATTCAGTGATGTACTGTATTAATTACCATTCAGGAGCATGTTTGTCTTCCTTCACTTCATGTGTTTGCTTTTAATCTGCAATCTTTCCAGAATGGGCAGATTTCACTGAATGTATTCTGGCTCCACCTCATGAGCAGAGAAAATCCAAGCATTGCCAATTTAAAATGATAATCAACAAAGTTCATGGTACTTGCTATAACAGTAAAGTTTACAGAAAAAAAAAAAAACAGAGTTGGAAATAATGGAACTTCAGGGAACTTTTTTGCTCATGATATTGGACAAAACACATATACTGTAAGTATTCAAGCTCGCATACAAATCTAATTTTGCCAGCAAATTTTTGGGAAAGGGTATGCTACAGCATTTCTACTTTCAGATATCCTTAAAAATTATGTAAATATGGCATATATGGGAACCTTATCCTCTCTTTGTTCTTGTCACAGTACATCACATTATTACTTTGAGGCTCTACAGTGGAACATTTGTGCTTAGTTCTGACAACTGTCTCAATGTTATGGTTGCCAATCATATTTGTTTTATAGATAAGGTTAACTTGTTGCTAATATTCTTGGGTCTAAAATCATTATTTGGTTTGCTTTCTTTAAAAGTATCATTTCCCAGTATTATGGGGAACATGCTATATTTCTTCTACCTAAATTTGGGGGAAGGCATTACATTGGGTAGTCATTTGATTCAAGATTTCTTTTATTATGGAGGGTGATGATAATCATAGCCATAATCTACTTCAGAAGGCAACTGATGATAAATAAAAGCAAGATGATTTCTTTCTACATTTTTCAGTCCAATGTTTACTGCCATTTTTTGGTAGTAAGCTTCTTTGTTTAGTTAGTTTCAAAATGTCTTCTTTGTCATGGGTCACTTCTAGTGTAGTTCAACATTTCTCCAATTTCAAAAACAAAATGATTGTGTCTAGGGAGGGTATATAATTTGTGTTCATGAAACTTAGATTTACCATGAAGATACTGCCAAAGGAAAGGGGAAATTGGACAAGCAACAAATAATTGGAAGGCTCTGATGCATGTGTGTGTGTGTTGGTGTGTTTAAATCATAATCCTACTATTATGAAAATTAAAATCTTATCATCTGATTGCCAGGTTCTTTATATTAATTCTGAGATCTAATTCCAGATCTTTATTGGTATTAACTCACTTAATCCTCACAACACTCCTCTGGAGTAGATGCATTGATTACTCCAATTTTATGAGTCACAGAGAAGTAACTTGTCTGAAGACACACAGCTAGAAATCAGATCCTAAATATTTTATTGAGAAATGATAAAACACTGGGATCATAGTCTATGCTAATCTAAAAAGTATGCAGAAAATAATAAAATACTATGAGGCAAAAAGTGGGCAAATGAAAAATAGCCATTGTGGAAATATGTCATTATATCAGTTTGATATGGTGTCATCCCGCCACCAATTACATTGTCTTTCATATATGTACATCATGTGTTCACACATCATGCCAGTTTATAATAAAAGGGTCTTGCTGAGATAGAAATTCTTTTCAGTGTGGAGGAAAAGTGCTAGACTATAAAAAAGGAGAATGGAAAAACATTGATTATTTACATTTTCTAAAAGTAAAATAATTTTAAGGAGGGGTGGGATTAAGGAGGGAGACTGGGGAATAAAAGGGGAATAGCTTTGCTTTGAAGTCAAGCAAAACTGTGATTCTTGCACAGGGCTGAGCCCTCAATTTCTCCATCTGCAAAATGGAAGTAGTGCAAACTCACAGGATTTTGAGTATCATGGGTGGCAATCTCACCTTGGGAAATGTTTAAGCAGCCTGGTTTGTGGCAGATGCTCTGCAATTAGACAGCTGGGTCTGAATCTGAATTGTAAGACTGAGATAAATTCATCTTTTCAGCTTTCATTTCATGTTGTGAAGTTGTTATGAAGACGACAGCCTTACAACATTGTATTGAGAATTAAATTAAATAATGTAGATTAGGCACCTAGTAGAATTCTTGGCATAGAGTAGATGCTCAATGAGTGCCAATTATTTGAGAAAGGGTAAAACAAGATCAATAGAATTTGAATCCCCATGCCCTTTCTCATCCCTTAAAAAAAGAAAAAAAAAGCCCAAATAATAAATTTCTTTTTTCCATATAGCAGAGGCCTGGATTCTACATTTCTTATTTCTTTCTCTCTTGTGCTTTTTATATTTGAACATCAGCTTTTTCATCTATAAAATGGGTGTATATTCACTCTTAACTCGGTAGTGGTAAATTCTTACGATATCATTAGAACATCTTTAGATGGAATTGAATTTCTTGAAATTGCACCTCTACGGTACTACACATAAAAATTATTAATGAACCGACATTTAGTGAGACATGAGCTATGATTTTGTCAGGCCAAATTCTTAACCCCAGAAACCCAGGGGGTAATTTTACTTCATTGGCATGAATAGGATGATAATTTATCCAAACAGATTTAATTCCAAAACGTAATTTCAGGACAAATCTTTCCTTGTTTTAAAACCAGTTGTGTGTATGGATAATTTTCATGCAACAACTTACAAATGCCAGTGGGAAAAATAAGTGAAAGAAAATATAAAAATATTTCCAGACTTAAAGGAAAGACTGTCAGTTGAGAATGCTGTGGGTGACAGTTACACTGTAAGTCACCAAGAAAAGATCAAGGCACTTTGGACAGTACCTCTGTGTTCTTTATGTCCTGACCTTTGTTATAGCAGACTTGGAGTGATCTTGACTAAAAATCACCCCTAAGGGTACAATGAAATTTGCTCGTTAAACTATTTTAGTGTTTTTTCTGGATATCATGCATAACATGCTGCTGTCTCTCTGTGGTGGAACCAAAAGCTAATAGCTTTTACTGATTCTGCAGATAAATATCATATGTCACCACTCATTAAAAACCTGTTCTAAAATTCAAGTTCCCATTTATCAACACTGTCTTTATTTTCAATTCATGAATGTAAAAAATAACACTCAAAAACACTTGTAAAGAATCCATAGTTAGTTGTGGATAGAAAATTTTAACCTGAATATTACAGAGTAATTTTATGGATTTATATTTGGCTCCTATATATCTTCTTTGTTTCTTTTGAAATATAGTTCTAAGTACTGTCTGTGGCTCAGTTATCTATAAGTAACCTGACCATATATTTTATTTTCCAAACAAGGATACTTTTGAGGGTTGTCCAGAACAACAGGGATTGTCCTGGGAATAGAGGGAGGGAAAGCCACCTTATCTATAAGCATAGATTTAATCAACCTCGGGATTTAATTCTATAGGTTAAAGAATAAGTTGATGGTTTCATGAAAAAAAAAAGCCACAATTTTTATCAATTAATACCCATATTGATCCATAGCATATTGAAAGCAAATGTGCAAGAATCTTTAAAACCTAATAATTTTTAAAATTATCTACTGAGTTGCCAGAAATCCACATTATCCTAGACTATTGCTGATCTTTGGATCAAATTACGTGACCATTTTTGTCTTTTCATTAACAGGTCTTAGTTTTTTTTTTTTTTTAAGATTTTATTTATTTATCTGAGAGAGAGAAAGAGGGTGTGTACAGGGTGGGGAGAAGCGGGGAGGGATGGAGAGGGAGAAGCAGACTCCCCACTGAGCAGGAGGGTCTAATGGGGGCTCAATGCCCTGAGTCAAAGGCAGATGCTTAACCAAGTGAGCCACCCAGGCGCTCCAACAGGTCTTAGTTTTGAGAACAGGCATGCACAATCAAAAAAGAAAATAAATGTCCTGGAGAATAAATATTGTTTTCTCTTTTTCTTTTTGCATTATTTTTTTTTAAAGATTTTATTTATTTATTCATGATAGTCATACAGAGAGAGAGAGAGAGAGAGGCAGAGACACAGGCAGAGAGGGAGAAGCAGGCTCCATGCACCGGGAGCCCGACGTGGGATTCGATCCCAGGCCTCCAGGATCGCGCCCCAGGCCAAAAGCAGGCGCCAAACCGCTGCACCACCCAGGGATCCCTTCTTTTTGCATTATATCTCTGGCTTTTAAAACAGTGTGTTGAACTTACAAGGTATTTATTAAATATCAATTGAATAAATGAAAAAGTGAATTAAGATGTTTCTGGTTAATCCAGGGCTCTCTGGATAACTTAGACCTAATCAAGAAATAAAAGCATTTTCTTATTCTGAATTTCTATTTAAAAAGAAGACCAGGGATGCCTGGGTGGCTCAGCAAGTGATCCTGGCGTGCCATGGAGTCCCACATCAGCTCCCTGCATGGAGCCTGCTTCTCCCTCTGCCTGTGTCTCTGCCTCTCTGTGTCTCTCATGAATAAGCAAATAAAATCTTTTTTTTTATTTTTTTAAAGAAGATCACTTTCTACCCCTTTCTGGAAGATATACATTTATAAATATGGCTATATTATTTACTAAAAAATCAAGCCACAATGGATTGATTACTAAGAGAAATCACACAAATAATTCCATAGACACAGAAGTGCCACTTCAACAAAATAAGCATCTTTGATGTTTTATCTTGAGGGAGCCATTTTTATGAGTAACATGTTCCTTCAAATTCTTGAGAAATAATAAATATCTAATAATGTCCTTTTCTCCTTCACTGTTGAGTCAGTTACATAGTGGCAGTATTTTCCCCCCCCATATTTAGACACTTTTGATACCACAACTAATTTCATCTTCCAGAAAATAAATCAGAATTTTGTCTATGCTTTATTTAAGAAGCAGCTTGTTCAGACAATACAAATACTTTATGATGCCTTGTTATCCTAGGGTCTCAAGGTTGGAATGCAACCTGGAAGCTATCTGTTCTAGACACTTGACCCTCCATCTTCAACTCTGCAGTCTTTCCCCAAATGTCCTATATATTTTTGTCCTTGACCCAGCTCTGAGACTTGAGGAACAAAGAAGCTACTTTCATGAAGTACCAACAAGTAGTCTCTTTTCTAAAACCTCACACTACTCTCAGGAGTAGTCTTTCTCCTTACTGCTCCTCTCAAATTATTAGAAGCGCATGCCATTCCACTAAGCCACTCTTCAAACCTCTCAGCCAATGAAAAGACTTTGGCTGATGGTCCTTCTCTCCACCTGAAGCCCTGCTGTCGCCTTGAGTTACTTGAGTGCCCAGAGGTTGAGTGCCACACCAAGGACTTCCAGTTCTTCCCTCTTCCTCACCTCACTCTCCTCTCCACTTCATTCAGGTGACAGTTTCCCCTCAGACACTATCGTCATCTGCATTTTCCCCACCTCTAATATCACTAGTTTTTGAGCCCAACTCTGACCACAACCCTCTTGTTTTCAGCTTGTCTGTTCATGTACTCCACACCATAATGTTTCTTTCATCTCACTTGGAAACTTTGGTCACTGATCATTTTACTTTATACAAATATATTAGCCTTTACTGTTTTTATCTCAGTCCTATCTGAATTAAAGCTTGCAGGTCATCATTCCAGTAGTAAAAACAATCTTTCCAATGACCTAATGTTCCTCTAACCTTTGCTTTGACTCTATCATTAAATATTAAATATTAAATCACTAAATTTGGTGAGCCCAACCACTTACTTCCTCTGGGTCATATAACATGGCAGCTTGGTACTGCTGTATTCATGACCCCATGGGGTCTCAATAGTCCTGCATTAAATTAGCTCAGTCATTAAATCAAATCAAGTCATTTTCTTACTCTAATTCTTAAACCTCTGATCTTGTACCTCTGCCCTTTCCCTAGTACATTACCTCACATCTTAAGTTCCAGAGAAAATAAAAAAAAACAAAGAGAAAACTTCTCATGTTTTGAATCAACACCGAATATACAAATGTATCTTTCATTTATTAAATATTTTATTTATTTATTTATGAGAGAGAGAGAGAGGCAGAGACATAGGCAGAGGGAGAAGTGGGCTCCATGCAGGGAGCCCAATGTGGGACTCGATTCCAGAACTCTGGGATCACTCCCCGAGCCAAAGGCAGACGCTCAACACCCAGGTGTCCCATACAAAAGTATCTTTATCCATATCCATTCTATATTCCTTCTCTATTTCAAAATAAAATTTGACTTTTCTTTTTTTTTTCTTTTCAGACTTTTCACCTAAAGCTAAATCCCTTACTATTTAGAAGGCTACTACAGTTATATAAGTGAAAGGTGAATTAGCTTAGAATAGTTGGTGATAATTGGTTACATTCAGGAATATATTTGGACAGAAGAACCCACAGCACTTCATAATGGATAAAACATGGATGTGATATAAAAGAAAGAAAAAAAAATCAAGATTGACACTTTCCTGCAGGTTATGCTTAGACTATAGTGGATTAGAATTTATCAGACCATGCACCAAGAGCTAGAGAAGCTAATAAACTATTAAACACATGAATATACAGGCATCATAGAACTATCAAGCCAGCCAAAATGTGAGGTTCCAGGAACCACTCTTCTCCCAGAAAAAGAATACAGAGAGTGAGCCCAACGTTCAGTGCTGCTTTCCACTTGTGATACTTACAGAGCCCATATGTGGAAGCACTGAAGCTAACATGCTGATCAGAACTTGTCCCATGGGGCTAGGAAGACCAAAATGGGAGCTCAAGGCTCATCCAGATGGAGGGGCCATGGAAAACACCTCAGATGTTCTCTTGAGACCACTGAAGGGATATACCCTATAAGTAAATGTGAACTATAAATAGACCTGACTTCCTAAGACTGAAAATCGAATCACAATCCGCTCAAAGCTTGATTTCTTTAAGATTTTCTCCTACTCCCTGCTATGTGCAAAGGTACATTCTCTGGGGGAAATTAACATCATCCAGAGTCTCAAATTTCTGATAGTCAATCAAAAAAAGCAAGCCTATAAAAAATATGACTAAATAACTTAAAGCCAAGAAAATCACAGAATAAAAAAAGATAGTGATTGGCAATAATGGTTATCTGGGCATCTGACATGAACTTAAAAAAAAAAAAAAAACAGCACTGTTGTAGGGCACCTGGGTGGCTCAGGCAGTTAAATAGCCAATTCAGGGCTCAGGTCATGATCTCCGGGTTGTGGGATTGAACTCTGGGTCAGGCTCTGAACTAAGTAGGGAATCTGCTTGAGATTCTTTTCTTCTCCCTCCACCTCTCCCTCTGTCCCTCCCTGACTCTCTTTCTAAAATAAATACACAAATCTTAAAAAAAAAAAAAACACTGTCATTAATATGTTCCAAAAATAGAGGACTAGATTTTGAAGTTCAGTAGATAGCCAGACATAATGAAGTATTAAATAGAAATTCTAAGGCTGAAAAATAAAATAATCAAAATTAAGGACTTAATAGTTGAGTTTGGCAGTACATTAGACACAGCCAAAAGAGGATTAGTGAACTGAAAGATAAGTCAAAAGAAATGAAGCATAAAGAGGCAAAATTATGGAAAATGTGTAAGAGATATGTGAAACTTGGGGAAAGGTTTAGCATATTGGTTTCGGAGTTTGAGAAGGAAGGAAAAGAAAATGGGGCTGATGCCATATTTGAAAATATGGAAGTAAATAATTTTCCGAAGCTGGTGAAAGCCATAAAGTTATAAATGTTATAATGTCACATGGGTTTTTGGTCTGAAAACCTAGGCAAATGATAATGCCATTTACTAACTATGTGTAACACTGAGGAGGAGAAGCTCGAATGGGCTGGGATTAGAAGAATCAAGAATTCAGCTTTGGACATGTTAATGTCAAAATGTCTCTTAGATATTCTAGTAACAATGCTGCATAAGCAATTTGATATAGAACAAGTGGGTGAAAAATCAGAACTCATAGGTTTTTATTCTATTGCCCAGGATGCCTTGTGACTGTAGGTAAATTACTGTCATTTCCTTTCTCTAAGAACGACTTCTCATTTTTTATTAAGGATAAAAACCTATTAAACTATAAGACAATTTGAATCCTTAATGTTCTGTTGAATAGGTATACAATACTCTTTGAAATGAAACTGGCCAAAATATAATACTTAGAGAATTAAGAAACATATGAAAAGTAAATGTCTCTATGATAATTAGATTTAAGATTTGAGGAATAATATTTGACAATCAGAATGGATGTATATGTTATTTAAAACAGGAGGAGAGCACCTGGAAAGTAAACATAGTGAAGAGAAATTTTCAGGCGATTTAGCTCTGGCCACACTCATACATAGGATCCAGTTCAAGAAATAGTTTCCAACAAATGAGCCCAGGGAAGGAGAAGCTAATTGAGATGGGAGAAAATCCAGGAGAGTGGGAAGTCTCAGACCAAGTAAATAAAGCAAGTTTTGACCAGTAATACTGGATGCTACTGAAATGTTGGGGTGAAAATTGGGATTACAAATTCAGGAGTTACTGGTGACCTTAAGAAGGGCTGTTTTAGTGAAGTGATGGGGATGAAATTGTGATTTGAATGGGTCCATGAGGAAATGAGAGATTTGTGCTTTGGTAATGGTAGTCTAGGTCATTTATTTCATTACACTAGGGAAACCTAAAAATCTGGATGAAACATTTGTAAAATCTTCCAAAATCATTAGAGGGCTAAAAAAGTATTGGGTAACTGCAGAGCTAAGAAGGAGAAGGGAATCTGTAATATTGGGCTGTTTTTGTTCTGAGGGTGTTTGTAAACTATGAAAATGTGACTGAGAGAGTAATCAGTACATCTAGGAGTTTCAACAAATTGGGGAGGCAAAATTTTAGTCCAGAGTCTTCCAAGGGAGAGTGTTGGTAAACCGCCATGTGCTTTCAGTTAGTGCCCCAAAAGGAAGCACACTAAAAAAAGAGAAAAGAAGGAAGAGTAAAATAGTTTCCGCACTGACTGTTGCACTCAACTCATCTTCTCGGTCCAGAGAAGTCTTGAGCCCTGAAATTAAATTGAAATGATCCCAGATTGTTATTTCTCTCATGTTCTTGATGGGAGCAGAAACCCAAACCAAAAACCTCTTACATGGATAGATACGTGATAAAAGTGTAGTAGAATGGGAGAGGTAGAGATTCAGTAGTAAATATGAAAATGTTTACTATAAAACTTTAAAATTTTCAGTAATTTTGAACATGTTAGAAAATAAAATGTTGGCAAAAGATGACAGCTGCTTATGGAGGAAAGTAATATTAGCTTAGCTTATTATATAGCTTAGGTCTCAGATCATCTTCCAAAATTATCTTTCTACTACAATGTCCATCAAAAAAAATCAAATATAAAGAAGCAAATGAGGAGTTAAGATGACAACAGAGACAAGAACAAGCACAGATAACAGATGGACACCTATAGATACTCCACATGGTGGAGATACCAGACACAGACTGTAAAGCAACCATGGTTGCTATGTTTGGAGAAATAAAAGGTCAAGTTAAACTCAGCAAGAAGTTTTATTTAAAAAAAATTTTTTTTGAAGATTTTATTTATTCATGAGAGACACAGAGGAAGAGGCAGAGAGACCTAGGCAGAGGGAGAAGCAGGCTCCCCACAGGGAGTCTGATGCAGGAGTTAATCTCAGGACCTGGGGATCACATCCTGAACTGAAGGCAGAGCTCAAACACTGAGCCACCCAGGTGTCCCAGCATGAAGTTTTAAATGAAAGCATGATATTGCATATATGAAATGAACCAAATAGAAGTTTTAGAACTGGAAACTGTAATAATTAAAATTGATAACACAATAGCTGAGTTTAAGAACAAAATAAACTTAGCAAAAGAGAGAAACAGTAAACTTGATGATAACTAAGAATAAATTACACATAATAAAGCATGGAATAACAAAAAGATAAGAAATCCATGAAAGTTAGTGTAGGAAAATTCAGTGAGTTGCTTTCACACATATTCAGCTGGGGACCTAGAAGGGAGGAGGTGAAGAATGTAGAAGGTACAATATTTAAAGTGATTGTGTATTGAAAATTTTTAAAGGTGATAAAAACTACCAGTCCACAGAATTTAAAAGTTTAGCAAATCTAAAGTTAGAGAAAATAAAAAGAAATCCATGCACTGATAGAGAAACTGCCGAAAACCAAAGACAAAAAGAAAATCTTAAAAGTAGCATGTGTGGTGCTGGCACAGGACAGATGATAAGAGATGCAAGAAGAGATAAAAAGGAATAAAAATGATAAAATGCAGGTAAATGTAAATGAGTTGACTGTATAAAACTAAAGTAATAATGTACTGGGAGCATAAATTTATATAGAGAATTAAAATACATAACAGTTACCTGGTAGAGAGGGCAATAAATTAAATTCTTGCTTTGTCCAGAATAAGGACAATTAACATGATGTATTTTTTAATTTTAATTTTTAATTTTTTAAAAAGATTTTATTTTTTTTATGAGAGACACACACACAGAGAGAGAGGCAGAGACACAGGCAGAAGGAGAAGCAGACTCCATGTAGGGAGCCTGACCTAAGACTCGATCCCGGGTCTCCAGGATCAGGCCCTGGGCTGAAGGCGGCGCTAAACTGCTGAGCCACCTCGGGATCCCCTGATGTATTTTTTTAATGTAAAATTTTTCTTTATTGTTTCCTTCTTGTACATGCAGTATCTTTAGGGCTCTTTTGAAAAAGTGGTTTTATTGAGGTATAATTGATATGCAGTAAACTGACAAATTTTATAAGATTCAATATGTATGGACACCCATGAAACAGTTGCCACAATCAAGATAATGAACATGCACCCCAACAGTTTCCTTGTGCTTCTCTGTAATTTCTTCCTGCCTCCCATCCAATTCCCAAGCCACTACTGATCTTCTTCCTATCCCTATAGACTAACATTTACTAGATATTTATATAAATGAAACTATACAGTATAGTCCCCTTTTCTCTGGCTTTTTTTCACACAGCATAATTATTTTAAGACTGATCCATGTTGTTACATAAGACAGTAGTTTTTTGATTGATGACTTGTATTCTATTGCATAGGACAATTTGTTTATTAATTCACCTATTGATAAACATATGGCTAGTTTCCAGTTCTTGACTATTTCTTTTTTTTTTTTTTTTAAGATTTTATTTATTTATTCACGATACACGCAGAGACACAGGCAGAGACAGAAGCAGGCTCCATGCAGGGAGCCCGACATGGGACTCGATCCAGGGACTCCAAATCAGGCCCTGGGTTGAAGGTGGCACTAAACCACTGAGCCACCTGGGCTGCCCTTGGCTATTTCATATAAAGCTGCTATGAACATTTGTTTACTACTCTTCATATTTAGCACAGTATATACTATCAAGTATATATTTAGTATATACACACATACATGTGTATATATACCCCTCTAGCCCAGAGCCTACTGTAATTATTCAAACTACTCAGCAGTTTACCTTGCTTCACTTATTCCCTCCCATGAAGACCACAATAAAGACTTTTGCCTGTGCTTCCCCACACTCCTTTTGCCTCCTGACTGACCCTGGTGCTTTCCCATGTGACCCTGCTTGATAAGCCGTAATAAGATACTACTTCTTTTTTTATTTTTATTTTTTATTTTTTATTTTATTTATTTTTATTTTTTATTTTTTTATTTTTTATTTTTTTATTTTTTTAATTTTTAAAAAAAATTTTTTTAAGATACTACTTCTAATACCAGGTAGTAGAATGGGTGGGTAATATGGTACATATATATTTAATTTAAAAAAACTTGACAAAATAACTTCTAAGGTTGTACCATTTTATATTTCCATCAGTAGTGTTAGTTTTAACTGCTCCGTATACTCACTAACACATAGTAAGGTCAGTCTTTAACTTTAGACATTATAATAGGTGTGTAGTGATATCTCATTGTGACTTTAATTTGCATTTCCCTAGTGACTAAGCAAGTTGACCATCTTTTCATGTATTTACTTACTATCTGTATATCTTCTTTGTTGAAAGAAGGGTTTGTTCAAATCTTTTGTCTATTTTAAAAATTTAATCATTTTCTTATTATTGAGTTTGAGAGTTCTCTGTATTTTCAGGAAACAACTTTGATTTTTTTTTTTTAGATATGTGATTTGTAAATATTTTCTTTGAGTCTGGCTTATTTTCAATACCCTAACAGTGTCTTTCAAATAGCATAGTTCTTTATTTTAATGAAGTTCAATTTATTAATTTATTCTTTTATAGATAATGCTTTGTTATATCTAAGAAATCTTACACGGAGAGAATTTGTTCCTTGTAGGAAGTAAACACTTGAGTATTGTTTTTAATGTCCCATTTGACAGGGATGCCTGGGTGGCTCAGCAGTTAAGCTCCTACTTCAGGCCCAGGGTGTTATCCTGGAGTCCTGGGGTTGAACCCACATCAGGCTCCCTGCATGGAATCTGCTTCTTTCTCTCTCTCTCTCTGCCTCTCTCTCTCTGTCTCTCATGAATAAATAAATAAAATCTTTAAAATAAATAAATAAATCTCATTTGACAACTTGCAGCTTTAAATTGAAGTGTTTAGAACATTTACATTTAATGTGATTATGGATGTGGTTGGGTTTAAATCTACATTTTTATTTTTTATTTTTATTTTTTTATAAATTTATTTTTTATTGGTGTTCAATTTGCCAACATATAGAATAACACCCAGTGCTCATCCCATCAAGGGCCCCCCTCAGTGCCTGTCACCCAGTCACCCCCACCCCCCGCCCACCTCCCCTTCCACCACCCCTAGTTCATTTCCCAGAGTTAGGAGTCTCTCATGTTCTCTCTCCCTCTCTGACATTTCCCACTCATTTTTTCTCCTTTCCCCTTTATTCCCTTTCACTATTTTTTATATTCCCCAAATGAATGAGAACATATAATGTTTGTCCTTCTCCGATTGACTTATTTCACTCAGCATAATACCTCCAGTTCCATCCACGTCTAAGCAAATGGTGGGTATTTGTCATTTCTAATGGCTGAGTAATATTCCATTGTATACATAGACCACATCTTCTTTATCCATTCATCTTTCGATGGACACCGAGGCTCCTTCCACAGTTTGGCTATTGTGGACATTGCTGCTAGAAACATCAGGGTGCAGGTGTCCCGGCGTTTCATTGCATCTGTATCTTTGGGGTAAATCCCCAACAGTGCAATTGCTGGGTCATAGGGCAGGTCTATTTTTAACTCTTTGAGGAACCTCCACACAGTTTTCCAGAGTGGCTGCACCAGTTCACATTCCCACCAACAGTGTAAGAGGGTTCCCTTTTCTCCGCATCCTCTCCAACATTTGTGGTTTCTTGCCTTGTTAATTTTCCCCATTCTCACTGGTGTGAGGTGGTATCTCATTGTGGTTTTGATTTGTATTTCTCTGATGGCAAGTGATGCGGAGCATTTCCTCATGTGCTTGTTGGCCATGTCTATGTCTTCCTCTGTGAGATTTCTCTTCATGTCTTTTGCCCATTTCATGATTGGATTGTTTGTTTCTTTGCTGTTGATTTTAATAAGTTCTTTATAGATCTTGGAAACTAGCCCTTTATCTGATACGTCATTTGCAAATATCTTCTCCCATTCTGTAGGTTGTCTTTTAGCTTTGTTGACTGTATCTTTTGCTGTGCAAAAGCTTCTTATCTTGATGAAGTCCCAATAGTTCATTTTTGCTTTTGTTTCTCTTGCTTTTGTGGATGTATCTTGCAAGAAGTTACTGTGGCCTAGTTCAAAAAGGGTGTTGCCTGTGTTCTCCTCTAGGATATTGATGGAATCTTATCCCACATTTAGATCTTTCATCCATTTTGAGTTTATCTCTGTGTATGGTGTAAGAGAATGGTCTACTTTCATTCTTCTGCATGTGGATGTCCAATTTTCCCAGCACCATTTATTGAAGAGACTGTCTTTTTCCCAGTGGATAGTCTTTCCTCCTTTGTCGAATATTAGTTGACCATAAAGTTGAGGGTCCACTTCTGGATTCTCTACTCTGTTCCATTGATCTATGTGTCTGTTTTTGTGCCAGTATCACACTGTCTTGATGACCACAGCTTTGTAGTACAACCTGAAATCTGGCATTGTGATGCCCTCAGCTATGGTTTTCCTTTTTAAAATTCCCCTGGCTATTTGGGGTCTTTTCTGATTCCACACAAATCTTAAAATAATTTGTTTCAACTCTCTGAAGAAAGTCCATGGTATTTTGATAGGGATTGCATTAAACATGTAAATTGCCCTGGATAACATTGACATTTTCACAATATTAATTCTGCCAATCCATGAGCATGGAATCTTTTTCCATCTCTTTGTGTCTTCCTCAATTTTTTTCAGAAGTGTTCTGTAGTTTTTAGGGTATAGATCCTTTACCTCTTTGGTTAAATCTACATTTTTAAATTTGTTTTCTATTTGTCCCATGCAGAACTGACTACATAATTTGTGTGGTCTAGTGGAACGTGAAATTGTGGGGTCTTTGTTCATAAATTATTAATTATTTCAAAATAGCAACAATGGAGCATTAATTGAAATTCAGTACTCTTCTAAGTGCAAAGCTTCATATGACTGTACAGGTCAGATGCCTATTAACCTGGTTGTACTTCCATCTGTGCTTTTTTCTCTGTTTTCTTTTTTTCTACCCTTTTTGGATTAAATGATTTTTTAAAATTAATTCAACTCTATTGTTGACCTATTAACTATAACTCTTTGCTATGTTATTCTGTTGGTGGCTTTAATATAACACACACACACACACATATTCACATGATATACTACATCACATACATTACAAAAAACCCTAGAACAGTATGCTTCCATTTCTTCTGTTTCAGCTCTTCTGTTATTTGCTGCCCTATGTTCTGCTTTTGTATATGCTTCGACGATTATACATTATTATTATTTTGCTTTAAATAGTTTATTACTTTTCAGGATGTTTAACAAGCAAAAGTGTTTATGTTTACCCACGTAGTTACCTTTTCTGATTCTTTTCATTCTTTGTGTAGATATAACTTTTCATTTGGTATTATTTTCATTTTGCATTAAGGACTTTCTTATATATATGTGTATATATATATTCTATATATATGTGTATATATATATTTCCACATATATATATATATATATATATATATATATATATATATATATATATTTCAGTGCAGGTCTGCTATCATGTTTAACTCTGCTCTTCTTTTTTTTTTCTCTTCTTGGTTTTAAGATGTTTCTTTTTATCACTCAGATCACAATTTGATTATGTTTCTTGTGTTTTGTGGTATTGAACTTCAAGAATTTGTGGATTAACAGTTTTCATCAAATTTTAAAATTTTTTGACCATTATTTTTCCAGAAAAAAATTCTTTCTCCTTTCCTCATTCTCCTCCTGAAGAGATTCCAATATCATGTACATTTGGTTGCATAAAGTTGTCCTAAAGTTTAATAACCACTGATCCTCTGTACTTTTTTCAGTCCTTTTACTCTCTATGTTGCACTTCAGATGTTTTTTATTGTTATGTCTTAAGGTTTACTTATGTTTTCTTCTGCAATGACTAATCTGCCATTAATCTAATCTAGTGTTTTGGGTTTTTAAAAGGCTCCCTGTGGGGATACTGATGTGGGACTTGATCCCAGGACCCCAGAATCATGACCTGCGTCAAAGGCAGACGTTCAACCACTGAGCCACCCAGGTGCCCCTAATCTAGTGTACTTTTTTCTCAGTCACTGTGATTTTTTATTTAAAGAAGTTTCATTTGTCTTTTTTAGATTTTTCCTACTTTAATATGATTAAAGCTTCCCTCTAAGATAATATCTATCAGCTAATATCTTACAGCTTCCCTCTAAGATACTATCTATTTTAATGTATGTTTCTATTAACCCTATCATTTGTGTCATATCAGAGTGAGATTCAATTGATTGATTTTTTTCCTCCTCATTATGGGTTATATTTTTCCATTCCTTTTCATACCCAGTGACTTTTCATTGGATGCCAGTCACTGGGTATTTTACCTTTTGTGGTGCTAGATATTTTTGCATTTCTATAAATTTTCTTGAGCTTTATCCTGGGATGTGGTTATTTTAAATCTGTTAGATTTTTGTGGTCTTGTTTTAGCCTTTGTTGCATGGGACAAGGGCAGCATCTTAGCCTATGGTAATTTGTCCCCAGTACTGAGATGAGACTCTTTTTAGTAATTAAGTAATTCTTGAGTTTGAGATTTTTCACTCTGGCTGTTAGGATTTGTTTTAATCAGATATGGTAAGATACAAAGACATGGAAATGACTATCATGAAGGAAGATGTCTTTTTCCTGACAGTTCCCTAGAGATAAGAAGCACAGCTTATCAAGCAGGGTCACATGGGAAAGCTCCAGGGTCAGTCAGGAGGCAAAAGGAGTGTGGGGAAGCACAGGCAAAAGTCTTTATTGTGGTTTCCATGGGAGGGAATAAGTGAAGCAAGGTAAACTGCTGAGTAGTTTGAATAATTACAGTAGGCTCTGGGCTAGAGGGGTATTCCCTAGTTGTCTGGTGCCTGGCCCTGGGGTAATTAGGGCAGAGAAGTATTGTCTTCTCAAGTGTTCAATTAAAGAGATAGTTGAGGGTTTGAGCTGCTCTATTGCTGGTTTGCATATAAAAGGTGTGCTTGCAGGGGAGTCATTTGCATTTCTAGGAATTAATTAGCTAACTCTGGGAGGAGTAGTCTCTTTTTAGTCAGTGAAACCCCAGATGCCAGTGCATCAAGAATACAGAAATTAAGAAAATAGAGTTAATATAGGAACAAGCACTATTCCTGTTCCCCGTGATCTGGGGGCACTCTCTCCTCTCATACTTTGGGCAATTCTTTCCCCAGTCTCGAGGAATTTCCTCATAGGCACTCAATTGCATACTGGAGACAAACTTTTTGCATATCTCCAGAGCTCCTCCTGTGTGCAACTCTCCTCTCTGGTACTCTGCCTTATAGCCCCTAGTAACTTTTGCTCCTTTCCACTCCCAGATCTACCTCTACACTTAGAAATAACCATCTAGCTCTCCTTTGGATCCCCCTCTTTGCACCACAGCCTGTACTGCTTTCTCCAGGCAGTAAGCAGAGGTTAATTGTAAGGCTTACCTCATTGCCTTGCAGGGAGCATACTCCTTAGGTTACTTATTTAATATCTTTAGAGATTTTTTTGGTGATATATATGTATATGTATTATATAATATATATTATATTATATACATACGTATATTTGGTAATATATATACACATTTCAGCTAGCTTTTCAGGTTGTTTCAGGTCAGAGGATAAATTAAGCCCTTGTTACCCAATTTTGGCTGGAAGTAGAAATCTAACATAGGGTTTTGATGAGTCAGGGGTATCTATTATAATTTCTAGGAGAACTAATAAAATATCTTCAAAACCCATGCAATTTCCAAATCAATAAAGAAATTATAGGGGAATATTTAATCTAAAATAAGACAAGGATGGAGTGAAAAAGTAATGAAGACCAAGCAAAAACAAATAGAAAGACATAATAATTATGGTAGATTTATGCTACATTACACTAAAATTACATTACATTAAAAATTGCATTAGTAATTATAAATTAAGTAAATTATGTAATGAAATGGCAAAGATTATATTGGATTAAATGAATCCCAACCATATGCTATTTTTCTATATATGACAAAAAACAAAGGTTGAGAATAAATGGGCTAACATATATCTCATGTAGTTAGAAAAAAGAACTCCAGCTCAATCCAAAAGGAAGGAAGTGATAAGACCAGATATTAATGAAATAGCTATAGTGAAAAAAGAAACCAAAAGATCCATAGGAAGTTAAATCTGTAATTTTGAACCTTCAACAATAACCAAACCAAACCACCCTCTGGGACTGGATGGATCAGTGCAAACACTACTATTTAAGGAAGAACTAAGACACAAACTTTTCCAGAGCATTGAAAAAGAGGAAGCACTTCCTATTTCCTTTTCATGAGGCCATCATAACCTTAATTTTTAAACCTGATGAAGGTACTGTAAGAGGAATAATTTAGGCTGATGTTCCTTATGAGGATAGATCAAAAAAAATATTCCACATAAAATATGTGGAAGCAGAATTCAGCAATACATAAATTAGACAATAGATTATGCTCAAACTGGATTGTTCCAGGAATACAATGTTGGTTCAACATTTGTAAAATGTGTCAGGGAAGGTTTGTCGCATCCTTTAAAGGAATAAAGGAGAAACATTGTATGGCTATTTCAAAAGATGCAGAAAACGTGTTTAATAAAATTTATATTCAGTTATGATAAATATTCTTAGCAAACTAGGAACAGAAGGGAACTGCCTCATCTCTAAAATACCTGTAGCTAATATCACACTGTGGATCACATGATCAACATGAGTCGGTGGCAGTGCAATAGCTGTCAAAGAACTTGACCCAGTCTTAAAAAGAAGCACAGAAAAAAATAAAAATAAAAGTAAAAATAAAAATAAAAATAAAAAGAAGCACAGTGCTTTGCTCAAGGAAGGCTAAGTCCTGCTCTTCCCTGCTTAGGTCAGATAACATCTGGGATATTGTGCTGGTTTCTTGGGGCCCTAGTCTAACAGGGACATGGCCAACTACAGAGACCCAGAAAAGATGATGATGCCATAAATAATGGTAAGTGAGCAATGGTGCAAACAATTAAAAAGGAGACTTAACAAGTGGCCAGTGCTTCCGGGGAGGATCTCTAAACTGACTCTGAGCATCTAGGGGAAAGTATAATTAGTACTAGAGGAGAGCAGTTAAAGATAGATGCACTTAGGAACTACACAAGGAAGAGCTTTTTAACAACTAAAACTCTGAAAATGAGAACCATCTGCTAAGTTCTCCGATGCTCTTAGTGTTTATTAAGAAGCTGGATGAGACTTCAGCAGGGATATTGCAGAAAGGATTGGGCTGAATTAGCAACATCTAAAACGACTTCTAACCCCAAGATTCTATAATTCAATAATCATAGATCAGAATTTCAATGCTTTTTACAGAAAGGCCATGGTAAGCTTACAGCATGATGCTTAGGGCAGCAAACACAACATCCATACCAGAATAGTTGCAAGTGTCAATTGCTTTGCATTTCCTTTCTGATTTTGTTAGAAATCGCTGATACCATTTACTTGCCAAGAGGATATTTTGCTCATCTTGTCATTGATAAACTCTGGAGGCATTTTAGTTAGACTGTAGATCAGTCACCAGATTATTATATAGGGTCCAGGTATCGTCTGCTCTGAAATTTCATGTTATGCCATTTTTCCTTTTATAAGAGACCTACATTAGCACCTGATTTTTGCTAAGCAAAAGAAATCTGAAGAGGTTTCATGTTTTTACCAAAAAAGGCAAAAAGCAAAAACAGTGCTTCTTCAACGTTTATTTTGCAGCAGGCAGTTGTAGAGGCAGCTCATACCCAGCCCAGTGACAGTGGTGCTGCCAAGCTCTTTTTGCAGGCCATAGCCTTCCACTGTGTCTTTGAGCATCTGTGCTCTATCTCAAATTTATTTTGTGCATCCATTAGCAAGGTGTGTCTGAAAGTATCAGAAAAGCCTAA
This sequence comes from Canis lupus familiaris, assembly GCF_011100685.1. Lineage (NCBI taxonomy): Eukaryota > Metazoa > Chordata > Mammalia > Carnivora > Canidae > Canis > Canis lupus. The sequence goes on from NC_049250.1 coordinate 21,043,934, forward strand.
GAGAGGTTCTGTTTTTCGAAGTCTGGGAATTCTCAAAAATCTTTCTATATAAATTAATGGTAATTACTTCTTCACTATATGCCGTTTCATCTCATGAAAGGTTTCATGGGAATGCTGTACTTTTGGATAGTGGGAAAAGCCTGTACTTAAAAGTCCATCACTTAGCTTCTTTTGGTGTGAGGATATTTAATGAATGGAAAACTTGAGGAAGTTAAACTGGTTTCTCAACATGATTTGCTCATGATCTTTTGAACTTTTCTCATCCATTATGCTCCATTTGCATATCATATTTCTTCTTTTGAAACTGGGTCTATTTCTAAACTGCCTTTCATATGTCACCTTAATTTAACAGATTTTAAATGAAATAGCAGCAAAAACATAGCATTTAAACAAAATTTCTCTCCTAAATTTCTTGAGAACCAGTACCTTCTTAACGATCTTAATGTACATGTCTAACTTATTTTCCTGAATACTCACTATCTTTTAATTTGAGTTGTGTTCCTTTAAAATTGCATGTTGTTTCTAGTGGCTCATGAATACCTCATATTGTTATTAAATATGGCTATATATCAGTTCCGTAAAAATATCTAGGTGGTTATAACATCTTGTTAGAGAATTTGTGAATTCCTCCAGTTTTCCCTAGCCAACAATGGTTCTTTGCAAGCAAAAGTTTTTTTATTTTTTTAAGATTTTATTCATTTATTCATGAGAGACACAGAGAGAAAGAGAGAGAAAGAGAGAGAGACAGAGACACAGGCAGAGGGAGACACGCAGGGAGCCGGATGTGGGGCTTGATCCTGGGACTCCAGGATCATGTCCCCAGCTGAAGGCAGATGCTTAACCTCTCAGCTACTCAAGTGTCCCCAAGCAAAAGTTTTGTTAGCTCACTGGGAGAGAGAGAGTCACAAAGTCAAGTCCTGAAAGCCAGCGCTAATCGGAAGACCTTCGTGATGCCTGTCCAGTGTCTGAAAAATCACTTCTGGTCTCGTGATTTTTATCTCTTCAGAAACATCTAAGCATTGAGACAATGGCTAATGTCTTACATCTGAATCTGAGTAATGTATCAAAAGGATTTATACCCACAGCTATCTTTTTTTGCTATCCTTTGATTTATGGATTGTTCAGATTGTCATTATTTAATATCGCCTGTTTTCCTAGTTCTTTTTTTTAAAGTTTTTATTTTTACTTTTTATTTTTTAAAAGATTTTATTTATTTATTCATGAGAGAAACAGAGAGAGAGAATGAGAGAGGCAGAGACACAGGCAGAGGGAGAAGCAGGCTCCAAGCAGGAGCCTGATGCGGGACGCGACCCCAGGTCTCCAGGATCATGCCCTGGGCCGAAGGCAGGCGTTAAACCACTGAGCCACCCAGGGATCCCCCTATTTTCCTAGTTCTAATTCTGTATTTCAGTTATGGTTGAAAAGGCTTAAGAATAAAGACTATGTGTCCTCTTCTTTTAAATACCTCATTTTACTTCAATAAATATTTATTATTTTATTCCTTATTATTTGATATATTACTTTGTCAAAGTTAAATTTTTAGTCTGGCAAGAATAATTATATATTGTTAATACTTACCTATTTTTCAGGTGCAATCGAATATATTTTTGAGAATTACTTCTTTACAGATTGATATTTATTTTTACCCACATATAAATTTTAATATTACCACAGGTATGTATGTAGTCTTGAAGAATCCTTAATTTATTTTTTAAATTACCTAAAAATTTCAGCTAATGATTTGAACGTATGCTATTATTATGGCTAACATAAAATCTTAAATTGTGCACAAATTTTAAACAACACACTAGTAACCCATAAAATAACATTTGTAGGAAATATTAACACTTAAAATCTCATATTATAGATTTTTACATGATTGGGCTCTATAAAATTTCTGCAAATTGAAACATTTGAATGACTAAAAGCAAGTGCTTTAGTAATATACATACCTAATTATCTCCAAATTCATCTGTATAGAATTTCACAAAGTAGGTCATAAGTACTTGTATTATAATTTTGAAATGAAGTTGCATTGTATAAAATAAATTGCAAAGCATTCAGAAAGACTTACAAAATGCATGAGTGTTTTACTGTAACCTAACATTGTATAGAATTTGGTATAAAGTTAATATGTTTTGGGTTTCTGCCAAGAGAAATTAGTTACTAGAAATGCTGGAAGAAATTTATTCTGACCTTGTCCTACAGCATAGACCCCCAGGGCACTGTTAAAGCAATAAAGAACAATGAAAAATCAAAAACTAGTTAGAAAGCCAATAGAAATCAGACTTGATCTTGTAGTAATTTTATGCTAAGGAGACCAAAACCATCCTTAGGAGCTGGCTTTCGCAGAACAAAGATCAAGCTAGTCTCTTTCCTATCTTCATTTAATAAATATGTTTCCTAAATAAATCAAAGGTGAATGAATTTTTCATAGTAGAGTTGGTTTTTAAAGAGACTGATCAGGAACACTCTTCCACAGGATATGTAAAAAGATGATGATTCAGAGTTTTTGTGCTTTGTGATTTGCAATCAAATTTAGAAATGACATACAAAATTTAAACATCTAATTTCTCTAATGAGTATAATGAAAATAAACTCAAAATTATGCAATTCAAGATTCTGGAACTGCGTTATCCAAAACAGTGTCAGTTAAATTTCAACTTCAATTTCAATTTCAATGAATTGGATAAAGTTAAATATTTATTTCCTCTGTTGCATTCGTCACATTTCAAGTGTTCAGTAGCCAAATATGACCAGTGACTATTGTATTGGACAGCACAGATATAAATCATTTCCTTGCCACAGAAAATTCTATTGGAAGAGAGACTTCCCCTATGCAGCAACAGTATGCATAGCCCAGCTGGTCCTTTTCTTCTTCTTTTTTTCTTCTTTCAATTTGTGTGTGTGTGTGTGTGTGTGTGTGTGTGTGTGTGTGTTTGGCAAAGAGTTTTTATTTTTTATTTAATTTAATTAAATTAATTAATTAATTAATTAATTAATTTATTTATTTATTTATTTATATTGGAGTTCAATTTGCCAACATATAGCATAACATCCAGTGCTCATCCCATCAACTGTCCTCTTTCAATTTTTATTTAATCAGAAAAACCATACATTCCAAAAAGTCATTCTCTGATTCTTTTGGGAAAAAAAAGGGGGTGGGGAGGAAGCAGGCAGAGCCTGGGTGGCTCAGTTGGTTAAGTACCGGATTCTTGATTTTGGCTCAGATCATGAATTCAAGGTCCTAAGATTTAGTCCTTAGCAGTTGCATAGGGCTGTGTAGGGCTCCAAGCTGTGTGTGGAGCCTCCTTAAGATTCTCTCTTTTCCTCTGCCTCTTCCTTCTGTGCATGTACTCTCTTTCTCTCAAAAAAAAAAAAAAAAAAAAAAGTCTATTTCTGCTAATGACAAGCATTATTGACAAAAACTGACCAGTTCTTTAAAAAAACAAACAAAATTTTACTATTTTGTGAGCCACTACTATTCTGCATATCAGCACTTTAGTAGCAGAATTGATTGACACTAGATCATTATAATTGTAAGGAAATGAATCATGAGTGCAAAACGTATATGGGCACTGAGATGGATAGTTCGGTTATTGAAAATGGATTTGGATCTCTGTAGTGGGGACTGCCTTAGATTCTATTGCTGTTTTGAGAGAGAGTTTTACATGGTCAAGTGGGAAGAGAGGGAGCCAAATAATCCTACAGGTTGGTCATGCTGGGATGTCCTCGGGCTAGTGACTCAGGAGTGCAACTGAACCAGAAAATGGGTTGGAGTTAGGGTCAGAGGGGCAGGAAAAATGTTAAACCATGTAAATTCCAACCTTCAGAAACCAATTCCATGAAAACCACAGTGACTCAGCAGGAAAAATGCTTATTTGAAGGAGTATCTCTAAATTGGAGACTCTGAAACTCTGCATTTGATTAAGCCCACTTAAGAAGAAAACACCTTCATTTTGTGTTGGTCTGTTATCTTCCAATGATTAAAATGATATCATTACCACTTATAAATTTTATATCTCTCCTAAAGATTACATTTAAAAAACCCACTTAAATGATACCATGTTTCCATAAAAGGCAGTTTCTCTTCTCACTGAAATAATATTCCCTTAGGGTCAGATTTACATCTCATTGCAACGCCATGGGAGAATTAGGCTTGAAGAAAGCAAAGAGAATCCTCATAGGGTTACATAGGATGAAATTTGGCTCAGACATTATTTTTTAGATGGAAACTGATAAACAGAGTAAAAGTTAAAATATACAGAAACGGGGATCCAAGGTAACAATGCCAAAAGAAAGGAGCCTTTTGTTGTTGTTGTTTCCACGTTGTTTTCTGTCTCCCTTCTCTGTGCTATTTTGACCGATTTTCCCCTGGTTTCTTTTATGCCTGTGCTATTAGGGCCTTCTAGCATGAAAAACTACGAATTCAAGTAAAAAGAAAATGGTTCCTTGTTCTATTTATCTTCTGTAATGATGAACTCTGAGTTGCATACTCTCTGTGTCTCAAACTATGACCTAAAAGATCAGTCTCTTGGCTGAAATTAGTCCTTGGGACACGCTAGCCACAGGGCAGCAAGTACACAGACTGCCTCATCTACCCTTTGCTAGAGCCATCACCCTGTGCTCTGACCTGACACCCTTATGTCTAGAAAACCAGTGAGGTCTCATGCTTATTAGAATTGTGAATTTAAGCCCCAACGCATGCATGTGACAAGTATAGAAGTAACCCATTTCATTGTTTTTTCTTAAACTCACTTTCATGTTTTTACTGTCTTTGCTTCATCTTGCTTTCTTGCTATCGTACAATATTCTAGTATATTTTTGTGGTAATTCCAAGAAGGGATTGACTGTGGTCTATTTTACTTATTATTTCAAATAGTCTATAACAGCTCTTTGTAATTTAAAAAATCCAGACTGTGGAGCTCTCTCACATTCTCGGAAAAACATAATTTACTTTCTAGTTGCATGTAGTATTTCTATATTACATATTCTGGGTTGCTCCTAAATTACTTTTTGGTTGATATTATTTGGCCAAAATTCAATTCTATAATCATAAACCATCATGCAGAATGTGGGAAATGTTATTTTATACCTGCATTAAGCATATTTTCAGATATTCCTAAAATGCTAATTGCTCATTTTAGAGACATAAAGCCAGTTAATCCCATGAAGTCTGTAAAAGTTATGTAGCTCAAACATTGCTTTATTTCTCTTACTGTGGTATCTATGTATGGTTTCTAGTCTATGAGCTGTGGTTGGTACATTTCAAAATCCTAGGTGCTTTTTAGATGAAGAAACCCATTTTGCTATAGCTTGTAACATGAAAAACCATACCACTGTATTCAGAGAGTATATATTATGTGCAGGGCACTGTTCTAAGCCCTTAAATGTCTTACTGTCTTATTTAATTATCAGAATAATTCTCTCTCTCTCTCTTTAAAGGTTTTATTTATTTATTTGACATACAGGGAGAGCAAGTACACAAGCAGGGAGAGAGGCAGAGGGAGAGAAAGAGGGAGAGGGAGAATTGGGCTCCCAAGTGAGCAGGGAGCCCTATGCTGGACTTGATCCCAGGACTCGACCTGAGCCAAAGGCAGCCGCTTAGCCAACTGAGCCACCAAGGCACCTCAGAACAATTTTCTTATTATCCCCACTTTACAGACAAAGATGTTAAGTAACTTGACCAGGGTCTCACAGCTAGAAAACAGTAGAACCGTAATTTGGCCCCAAGAAAATCTGACTTCAGAAAATCCATCACAATGAGGAGAAATGTACCTCTGGATGCTTAAACTATCATGGGGAATAGTGGGGATATTTTTGTATTTAGTTCCTAATTACTATTTAAGTCTCATTGGCATACACAAGATAATAATGACTAAGTTATTTAAAGGGACTGAAAGGAGCAATGTTAAACATATTGGTTTAAACCCACCATGTGCTCAGCACCATGCTGGGCAGGCACTTTGGTAATCATTTTATATGATTAGAAGGAAGTTTCAAAATGCTGTCTGATATCATATTATGCCAAAATAAAGGCACTTCTCTTTTAATATTCAAGTTTCTGAAACTACTACATTATTAAAATATATCTGAAGGAAGAGAGTATTGTAAAAAGATCAGTAAGATTAGAAACACATGAATGATTCCATTGAAAGATTAATTACCCATTTTTGACATTTGTCACAATATGGAGACATTTGTGATATATGAGAATATAACATTTTTGTAGTATACAATATGTTAAAAAGATGACTCATAATATTTTTAAAAGGGGAAATATAAATCCATTATCCACCCATACATCAATATATTCATATATCCATTCATCCTTCCATGTATCCACTTTATTTTCATATAAGAATCTTTGTAAAGAATTATGGTTTTTATCACCCTATGCTGCATATGTATAATAGCTCCAAATCTTTTTGCAGATAGACTCCAATCCCTAATAGCTCTATGGTGTCATTAAACTTTCCTTCCTCTGCTTGTTGGCTGTTCCAAGAAAAAGGTGGCAGAGAAGGAAGTTGCTCACTGGTGGAACTATATAGCTCAATTTTCTTGTCTTCAGTTTCTCTGAGTCCCTCTTACCATTAGCACTGATCCCTCACTATTTTCCCCAGTGTAGCCTCTGCTCAATCCTAAAATCACCATTACACTACAGGTAGAGATTATTATTCCATTTGAGCAGCCTGGCTGACCAGATGAAGCAAGTGTGATGCCTGTACCTGTAGGGGGAGTTGGTGTGGAGGAGGCTGTGGGTGTGGCTTCAACCAAACACTTATTTGAGGGAAGAAAGGGACTGAGGAAAATCCAAGAAATGGTGGTGGCATGTAAGTAATGCATGCATGCATCAGGAAGAGAGGAGAAAACTGCTCTTTTGCCCAAACACAATAGGCAGCCACTCCTACCCTCTGACTGTGGGGAACTATGAGAGGCATTTTCTATCTTTATCAAAGAGTTAGACAGGATCAGACCTAGCTGTCTTCTCTAAAATGTAATCTCAAAAGCATGAATGCTAAAATATACACACTTGTATTTGCAGGGCTACACCGTACTGTTCAGCACATTGCTGCTACTCAATATGTAGCTGTATAATGAATGGAGGTATGAACAGAAGAATTTGAATGTTGCAGGAGATGTTGAATTACAAATAAAATGTATTAGGAGATTGCAATAAATGTAATGCTGCAGGGGCTGGTGTGTGTGTACCCTGAGAAAAAGCCTGAGACACAGGTAAGTGTGAACAATCTGGAGAACTTGTTTGTATTCACCCTAAGCCCTACTCTTCCACCCTGCCCAATTTTAGAGGACTGTAAATGACAATCTGGGGATCCCATAGATCTGGGCAGGGCTAATCATAGAAAAGGAGTAGAGAGTTAGAGGGATATTAATGTATCCACCCATTCACTATTTCTCTCATTGATCCATTCATTAATCCATGATGCACTTATTGAAGACTTGCTATGCACTCCAGTAACTGCTCTGGGGACTAGGGATACAAAGATGAATAAGATACTGTCATTGTCCTTAGAAATTTGCAGTTAAGTGAAAAATAATTATAACAAACTATGGTAAGTGCCAGGACAAAGAAATGGAGCTAACAAGGGCATCATGGAACCACAAAGTAGAGCCACCTACCATAGCCCTAAATATCAGAGATTTCCTGCAGAAAAAGATGCCTGACTTAAGTGCTGAAGGTTGAGTCTACCTTAGTCAACTATGTATATAAGAGGAGAGAAAAAGTTGGAGGGTAGAAGAACATTCCACATAGAAATTAGACATATGCCAAAGTATAGTCATGACACAGCAGACATATTTAGAAAAATACTTGAATTTCAGCCTAGGGAGGCTGTGGTTGAAGTAGAAAATGACAGGAGATGAGCTTAAAAAATGGTGGTCAGAGGAACCCCATTCACAGGAACTTGGCATCTAATTTCTAGGGCAGTGGAAAACCATGGAGAGGTTTAGGAAACATGTGATCAAATTTTTATTTAGGGGTCTCTCTAGTATGTGTGTGAAGGATGGTTAGTGAGATCTTTATAGTAGTCCTGGGAGAGATGATGAAGGTTTGCCATAGACTGTGCTAGTAGGGGTCAGGTAAGGAAGGACAAGGAAGGTGGAGCATTCAAGGATGTTTCTGCTTTCTGGCTTGAATCACTGAGTGGTTGATGGTACCTCAATCTGGGCAAAGGAATGTAAAAGCAATAGGTTCTGAAAGAAGGTGACAAATTCATATTGGAATATGTTGAGTTTTAGGGGATGGAGAGAAATGCAGATGATGTGTATGAATTAGATAGAAGGAAGAGTGTAGGTTGTAAATAGTTAGAATGTTCCCCCAAATACATGGTCACTGAAATTGTAAGTGGATTATGCAGTCCAGGGACAATGGATATACTTAGAAACTTTAGGAACATTGGGAGAAGGAAAGGGAACTCTCCAAGGAGAGAAAGCATAATTTGAGAAGCGTAAGGTGTATAGTGAAAGTATGATGATAGGAAAGTCCCCTGGACACCTCTCCTTTAGCTGCTTTTGTTCTGTGCTCCTGTAACATAAACATATTTTTGTTATAATATCTACTACATAGCTTTAATAATGTTCTTTTTGCATCTATTCTTTCCCACTAGAGTGAAGAATTCTACTCAACTGAGACTAGATCTTAGGCATCATTCTCTTTCATAGTACAGAAGACACATTTAGTATATAGTAAGTATTCAATATGTTAGAGCATCACAAACATATATACACATGCACTCACACTCTTCTGTCTCTTACTTGAGACTATTTTGGTAGTAAGTTATAAAGTCAACTTGAACCTGATAGGAACTGGCTCATGGTATTCAAGGAAGAATTGAACATTCACACTGTGAATGATGGAGAAAGAACCAGGCTTCAGGAACAATAGGAATCAGGAAACCAAAGACTATTGAGACTCTTCTTTATTTTTCATTTTTTTGCTGCATTCTCTCTCCAGATTTTTTTTAAGCATACTGGGAAATGTAACTGCTAGTAGCTCCTACATTTTGTATTTTATACCTTCAAAGAATGGCCAGAAATTGATCTGAGATTTTTCACTTGTTGCAAGTCCAAAAATCCTGGAGAATGTTTTATTGGTCTAGCTGAGATATAGTGACCATCTTTGTGCCCCAGGGGATCAATTGAATTTTCACCAAATATGCCGTCACTGAAACCATGAAAATAAGGGTGAATTCTTATCAAATGGGTAGTCTACCAAAGAAGATTCTAAACCTGCTTAAGGGTTAGAGAACAAGAGAATTTCCAGTAGTCTTGATTCCCTGGAAATCTTGAGAATCTTAGAAACAGTCCATTGTGTAAAGCAACATGGTAGACTATTAAAAGTATTGTCTTGGCAGAGATCTCATCTCCTCTGTCATCTCATTCTAGCTCCATGGACTAGAGTTGACATTATTCTATCTGGATGAGAGTTTTTCCTCAAATGTAATATGCAGATAACCATTGCTGGGTTATTGTCAGGATAAAGTAAGATAATGTGATAATACCTAGCATTTATTAAATATTTATTATGGGTAAGATACTGTTCTAATTATGTCATGGGTATCTATGAGGTAAGTATTACTTTAATTTTTTCCAGGTAAGAAAAGTGAGATCCAACTACTCAAGCTTTTACAAGCTAGTATAAGTGGTGAGTTGAGGTTTGATCCTAGGACTCTGATGCTAGAGTCCACAGTCCACCCTCTACCATTGTGTTTTACTGCCTCCCTTATTAAAGATTGTTGAAAGAATATATACAAAGGGCCTAGCATAGTTCCTGGTACCACTGTTAAGGGAGAACAAATTCATTCATTTGACTAACATTTATTGTCTATTATGTGATAGACACAGTTCTAGATACTAGAAGTAGAGCAGAAAGACAAAATTCTAGGCTTCATAAATTTTACATTGTATTATGGGAAAAATGGAATAAATATTTCAATAAAAACATATGGATACTTTTATTTATTTATATTTTTTACAATTTATTTATTTATTCATAGAGACACACACACACAGAGAAAGAGAGTGAGAGGCAGAGACACAGGCAGAGGTAGAAGCAGGCTCCATGCAGGGTGCCTGATGCAGGACTCGATCTTGTATCTCCGGGAGCATGCCCTGGACTGAAGGCGGCGCTAAACCTCTGAGCCACCCGGGCTGCCCTATATGGCTAATTTTAAGTATCGATTAATATCCTAAAGGAAATAAGATACATCAATGACACAGAGCATGTGTGGGTGGGATAGCAAAGGCCATGGTCATGTGGTCAAAATGACTCTTTAAAGGAGTGATACTTGTCCTGAGATATATATGATAAAAGGGAGATGGCCATGCAAAAATCAGAGGGAAGAATTTTCTAGGTAGAGGAAATAGCACTGCCAAAACCCAGTATGGAAATGAGTGTGAGTTTGAGAAAAAGAAAGAAGGTCAATCTGGCTAGAGGCAGGTAAGGCTTGGGAGTAGAAGGTAAAACTTGTAGGTGATGATTTTTTACATTATTAGGAATTTTAGAGAATGGTTAAGAGTTTGGATTTTTTTTTGGTATAATGGGCCACTGTGGATTTTTTAAAAAAAGACTTTATTTATTTATTCATGAGAGACACAGAGAGGCAGAGTCATAGTCAAAGGGAGAAGCAGGCTCCTCAAGGGAAGCCCGATGTGGACTCAATCCCAGGGCTCTGGGACCATGCCTTGAGCCAAAGGCAGACGCTCAACCACTGAGCCACCCAGGCATCCCCCATGTAGGTTTTTTTTTTATTTTTATTTATTTATGATAGTCAGAGAGAGAGAGAGAGAGAGAGAGAGAGAGAGGCAGAGACAGGCAGAGGCAGAGGGAGATGCAGGCTCAATGCACCAGGAGCCTGACGTAGGATTTGATCCCGGGTCTCCAGGATCGCGCCCTGGGCCAAAGGCAGGCGCCAAACCGCTGCGCCACCCAGGGATCCCCCCCATGTAGGTTTTATGTAGGGTAATGATACTGTCTGATTTAGGCTTTGAGAAGATCACTTTGATGTCTACCTGAAGAATGGAGAGTATGCAGGAAAAGAAAAAAAGGAAGAAAAGGAAAAAGAAAAGAAGACAAGACAAAACAAGACAATGATGCCTCAGACTAGGGTTTTGGGATGACAAGAAGTGGTCAGGGGATCCCTGGGTGGCGCAGCGGTTTGGCGCCTGCCTTTGGCCCAGGGCGCGATCCTGGAGACCCGGGATCGAATCCCACGTCGGGCTCCCGGTGCATGGAGCCTGTTTCTCTCTCTGCCTGTGTCTCTGCCTCTCTCTCTCTGTGTGACTATCATAAGTAAAAAAAAAAAAAAAAAAGAAGTGGTCAGATTAAGAATATATACTGGAAGTGGTACTGACAAGATATGCTAATTCACTGAATGTAGATATGAAGGAAAGGACAGAATTAAGGATGATTCTTAAGATTTAGCATAAATAGGGCAGCCCAGGTGGCTCAGCGGTTTAGGGCCGCCTTCACCCTGGGGTATGATCCTGGAGACCCTGGATAGAGTCCCACATCAGGCTCCCTGCATGAAGCCTGAGTCTCCCTCTGCCTGTGTCTCTGCCTCAATCTCTCTCTCTCTCTCTCTCCGTGTGTCTCTCATGCTTGTGTCTCTGCCTCTCTCTCTGTGTCTCTAATGAATGGATAAATAGAATCTTTAAAAAAAAAAAGAGATTTAACAAATAACTGGAGACTGTGGGGTAAGTAAAGGAGAGAAGGGTTTGGGTAGACAAAACAAGGAGTTCTGTTTGTGATATGTTAAGTATGAGCAAATACATAGCAACTATCAGCTGTCTACCTCCCCAGGACACTGTAGGGGGCAAATGAAAGTGGTTTACAGATTATATACTATTTTAAATTTAAATTTAATAAAACTTAAAATGCAATTGGATTGGGATTTAAAATTTTGCAATTTTAGCCTAGTGAATCTGTATTCTGAAAAAAAAAACCTGTAAATTGTTCTCGTAAGATTTTATATTGATCAAATTTCAGTTCTTACGGCCCATAGGTAGCAAGCCATCAGGTAACAAGATGGTTCACAGATCCTACACATCCCATTTGTTTGTGGTTCCATCATCTCAGTCTGACTTCACTGCTGCTTGACAGCTGGGACTCCAGGGGAGGCCTGGCCTGAAAGCTGCATAACCTGGGCCACCCTGACAAGGAGACTCTCAATCCCTCTATCTTTTGTCTTCAGTCTTTGGGACAAATATTGGATTTTCCCAGATAGGGACTAAGGGCAGGCTTGCTGATCAGTGCAGGAATGTGGTCTTTTTGTGCTTGTCTAGGACTGGGGAGGACTGCCAATTACTTCTTTACAAATGTAGCCTCATTCCATGATGTGGGAAATTGGCTAGCTCACTTTTTGCAGGTGGTCCAGTCTGTATTTTCAAGTCCTCTGTTTTTGGCTTGCAGCGTTACTTGCATCTTCATGAAGGTGTCACGACCCCCTGGGTACCAGGAACATGAGGGCAGGCTTGACCCAAGGCGCCATCTGGAGAATCTGCCCCATATCTCAAGGGTCTAGGAGTGACCATGGTATGACTTTTGTCCAGGTACTCAAGAGTGATTTAGGTCAGTGGTTCTCTGTGGAGTCCAAAGGGAAGATATGAAGCCAAGCACATGGAACTCTGAACCTCTCCCCTCCATTTTAGCTATAGCAGCTCCGCATTTTCTGTTTTATATTTTGGGGTTCAGAATAGGTTACATGTGGAACCATTAGGGAAAAAATGTTTGAAAAGCAGTGTTTGGATGAATAGGTCTAAGACTTTAAAAACTAGGCTAAAAACCAATTCAATTTGCACCTTTCTCTAGCTTTAACTCTGCTCTGATGCATTTTTGCTAAGAAGTAAAACCAGACTTGGTAGCTTAGATGGAGAAATATTGTATGCTGTCCTTATCTACATATCATTTCTTCCCAAAAGTAGGAAGGGAAGAACAACACATCTTCCTCCATTTGGCTCTGAGTGTTGGCCTGGCTTTTAAAAATTTCTTTTGGCTCTAGTTTAGGCTAGAATCCTCGTCAAGCTCATTTGTTCTTGCAGAGAAAATATTTAGTAATTGCTGCTTTGTAGTTTACAAGTTTTCTAACCACCCTTGTTGACCTATGTGCAAGTAGTAAGAATAAGTGGAATAGCTGAGGGTTCCCCCCCACCCTTTCTTTCTTCAAGATACTAATGAGTTTTCAGGACCAGGGCTCAGAACTCATCAAATAAAAATTTCCCTTCTGGTTATCTTTGTAAGGTCAAGAAGATGTGAATCAGCTTGTGGGTTTACGGAGGATTTGTTCTTTTCTGTGGAAAACTGGAGCATTCTGTTAGGCCAGCAGCTCCTCCAGCCTCCCCTCTCCTCCTGCACTCTCGCCCCAGCCATTGTGTAATTGGGTTTACAAAAAATAAAAATTTAAAAAAAGAACATGTCAACGTTTCTCAACTGCATTAATACATGGGGAATTTGTACTGCATCCAACAATCCAGCAAGTCCTTTGGGAAGCAAGTAGACAGACTCTGGCATCAACAGGGCACCAAGATCCAGATCCCACTAAAGGTCTACAAACAATGGATCTTTCCAAAAAGGCCGTGAGGCTCTGATATCTGGACCTGCTATAGATACCACTTTCAATGTCTGGGCTGAGTCCTATCAGTTATATCTATAAGCTTTATTGAACAAGGCCACCATTAATGCGGCTCTGCTGTGTTCAGGGAAGCCTTTTTCTTTTCTTTTTCATTTTGTTTCACAGGGCTATGCATCTTAGGATCATTATGCCCTATCCAAGTTGCTAATGGACTGAACTAAAGTAACCTCGAAGAAACAATATAAGTATAGCAAGACCTAATATTAATTGCTTGGACTTCAAGGAAAAAGTTTCAAATAATATTCCTTTGAGTGCCCTCCTTCCAAAATGATGGCTCAATGCTCCTTCCTACTTTTTCCAGGAACACCCCCTGACCCAGTCCACATGGTTACTACAGGGGTTGGTTTTGTCCTTATATAACCCCACAGCACTAGTTAGGGAGAGGAGGCACACGGCCCATCGAGGTAGCCTACCCAATGGCCACAGTTGATTGATCCAAGAAAAGGTACCAGCTCCAAGTCTGTTCACTGGGCTAAAATGATGGAACTTAAGGTATATAGAAATGTGGGAGGTCCCTCTTTTATGGCCTGGGGACAGAATACTGGGAGCCATTGGTAGCTATGTTTTGTGCCATCTTAAGAAGCTATTTTGCATCAAGGGAGGTATAAATTGATGTTCAGGGAATAGCAGAGATTGGAGGAAAGTAAGGAGAATGGTTTCAGTTACTCTTGGGCCAGCTCCATGTCTAGGTCTCCCTGGCCTTTGTGTGTGTGTGTGTGTGTGTGTGTGTGTGTGTGTGTGTGAGAGAGAGAGAGAGAGAGAGAGAGGTTAAATATCATTTCTTTCAGCTAATTTGGGTTTGGCTTCTCTAAATTGCACTTGAAAAAGTCCTACTAAATACACTTTTTAGTACCTCTTTGGGAAGCTTCTTTCAGAGGCTTATGATGGCCATCAGTCAGGAAATTACTACTTATTTGACTATGAGGACAAATTTGAAGTGAAGTGTTCTAGGCAAGGAAAAGACAGCATTATGAATTTGATGAAGTTTATCATTTAGTTCTATACACTTTTCCTCTAAGAAGCTCATTTTCCTATGCATTTGACCTAGACTCCTATTACTAGAATTGGATGGATTGAAATCCATGTTTTGGCCTCTTTTTTCCCAGGCTATATGTCATCCAAAGTGCCTGATTTAGTTAAAAAAACAAACAAACCCTAAATCAAATAGGCTTAAGCAAAGAAAGGAATATATTGTTGTATATAACTAAAAAGTCTATGGTATATCCCATAAGAAAAGATTCAAAAGTGTTCAACTGGTGTCATCAGAATTTGTTCATTGGGGCATCTGGATGGCTCAGTGGTTGAGTGTCTGCCTTTGGCTCAGGTGGTGATCCCAGGTTCCTAGGATCGAGTCCCGCATCCGGCTCCCCACAGGGATCTTGCTTCTTCTCCCTTTGCCTATGTCTCTGCTTCTCTGTGTGTCTCTCATGAATAAATAAATAAAAGCTTTAAAAAGGAAAAAAAAAGTTTGTTCCCCAACATGTTACAGGTCTGTTTTCTATATTGGTTTGACTCTCAAGCAGACTCTCTCCTCCTGGTGGCAAGAGGGACGCAAGTAGCTCTAAGTCAGAAGTTCTCCATAGTTTGTGAATTTGCCCTCTAAGGGACATCTGACAATTTGTGGAGACATTTTTGGTCGTTGCAACTGGGAATGGGGGTGGGGATGGCTACTGACATCTAGTAGATAGAAGCTAGGGATGCTGCAAAATGCCCTACAGTGCACAACCTTTTCCCTCAACAAAATATTTTTGGGCCCAAGATGCCAATAGTGTTGGAAGTTAAGAAACTCTGCTTGAGGCATTCCAGCACCAATAAAAGAGAGCTCTTTTTTTTCCAGAGAGTTCTAGTGAAAATTTGGGACTTGTTGGTACTAGTTGACTCAGTCTGGGTTAAATGCACATCCATGGGGAAATCATTGTGGCCAAAGAGTTGTTGTATCCTCACAGGCAGGTCTGGGTCCAACATCCCCCTGATTACTAGGCAGGGGATTATTTCCACCCAAGTCCCACAGACTTAGAGACAGGGGTAGTTCCCCAAAGGAAATTAAGACTGCTTGCCAGAGGAAGGGTGATGAACATGACAGTGAAAAGTAACAACCTTCTCCTAGAGTATCCAAGTTAGTAACCAGTGATTCCAACAGACCAGTGCATGAGAATATGCCCATATGAAAGAACTGGAGCAGAAGGATCCTCCAGCTATTGTCTTCCTTTTCCTTTTGGTCAGTAGGTAGCGCCTACACACAGTGTCCTTTGGTTTGTTGGTTAACCTAGAAGAGAAATAACATCTGTAGAAGAACTTCAGTGTTAGGGGTGGTAGGCCAGTGGGGTAAAGGTTAGGGGGTGGGTGGTAGTTTCAAGGGGCCTTTTTATTGTCACTGCACTCTCGTTTACAAAAAGCTGAATCATAGCCATTGTAGTGGCTCCTTGTGGTAGGCAGAATTAGAAGATTCTAACATTCCCAAGATTGCCTGCCCTGTTATATTCATAATCTCTATGAATAGGATGGATTATACTCCCATATTTTGGTTATGTTATATGCTCATAAAATAAGCAGATTATCTGGATGGGCTGAACCAAATCACACGAGCCCTTTAAAAAGGAGGGAGTGTTTTCCAGTTGGTAAAAAAGAAGTCAGAGACCCAAGGCATGAGAAGGATCTGAAGCATGCCTGCTGGCTTGACGATCAAGGGGCTGGGAGGCAAGAGCTATGTGTGGTTTCTAGAGAGTGTCCCCTGCCTGAGAGGGAGTAAAGAAATGGGGATGTCATTCTGGCCAATCCAAAGTGATGAGTTCTTCCAATAATCATGAACTTGAAAGAGAACCCAGAGGCTCAAATGAGAACAGCAGCACTGGCTGACACCGATTTCATCCTAGTGAGACCCTGAGCAGAGAATATAGCCATACCATGTCTGGATCTCTGACCTAGAAAAATTGTGAGATAATACATTTTTGTTGTTTAAACAGCTAAATTTTGGTAATTGCAAATTACAAATTGCAAATGCAACAATACAAAACTAATATGCTAATAGTAGGAGCTCAAGATTGTCCATTTCCATTGTCACATAATGCTCCATCACTGTGTGACAGAAGGGCGGATGTTGCAACCCTGCAAGTTGCAAGAAGGGTCACTAGAGGGCAGATTACCTGAAGAGAAAAGACACCATGTGGACACCACATGGACACCACGTAGGAAGGACAACAGCTATTCTTCCCATCCTTGATCCACTATGGATAATGAGCAGCATCCTTTTAACTCCCTCATTGACCCGTTCTCCACACGCAACTCCAGCTACAACGAATGAGCTTCAGCTCTCTGGATTTGCCTTAGTCTTGCATCTTCCTGTTCTGGGTCAAGCTCTTTCCTCTGCCTGAGATGTTCTTCATCCCTGACTTTACCTGGTGAACTCTACTCTCCCTGTAAGGTTTGGCTCAAGGGTAATTTCCTCTGTGAAGAATTCTTTCAGTTCTCCAACTCTTAGTATGAGAAAAGTCTTTCATCTTTCAGACCGCCTTGGTTGATAACAAGGATCTTGAGGGCAGAAATTCTGACCTGAGCACAGGGCCTGGAACACCTTGAGATTGTTGAATAGCTGTCTACCCCAAGTCTATTTATTTATTCATCAGAGACACAGAGAGAGAGAGAGAGAGGTAGAGACACTGGCAGAGGGAGAAGCAGGCTCCATGCAGGGAGCCCAATGCGGCACTCAATCCTGGGTCTCCAGAATCATGCCCTGGGCCGAAGGCAGGTGCTAAACAGCTAAGCCACCCAGGGATCCCCTGTCTCCCCTAGTCTTAATGGGTTGTCATTATAGCAGCTCATTGGTGGAATGGCTGAGGATAAGACTTCTTTTTTAATTCTTTTACATTTTTAAAATTTAAATTCAATTTGCCAACATACAGTATAACACCTAGTGCTCATCCCATCAGGTGCTCTCCTCAGTGCCTGTCACCCAGTTACCCCATCCCCCCAACCCATCTCCCCTTCCGCAACCCTTTGTTTGTTTCCCAGAGTTAAGAGTTTCTCATGGTTTGTCTCCCTCTCTAATTTTTCCCACCCAGTTCCCCTCCTTTCCCTTATAATCCCTTTCACTGTTTCTTATATTCTATGTGTGAGTGAAATCATATGATGATTGTCCTTCTCCGATTGACTTATTTCACTCAGCATAAAACCCTCCAGTTCCATCCATGTCAAATCAAACGGTGGGTATTCGTCTCTTCTGATGGCTGATTGATACTTCATTGTATATATATACACCACATCTTCCTTATCCATTCATCTGCTGAAGGACATCATGGCTCCTTCACACAGTTTGGTTATTGTGGACATTACTGCTATGAACACTGAGGTGCAAGTGTCCCAGTGTTTCACCACATCAGTATCTTTGGGGTAAATACCCAGTAGTTCAATTGCTGGGTCATAGAGTAGCTCCATTTTTAACTTCTTGAAGAACCTCCACACAGTTTTCCAGAGTGGCTGCACCAGTTTGCATCACCACCAACAAGGAAGAACGTTTCCCTTTCTCCGCATCCTCTCCAACATTTGTTGTTTCCTGTCTTGTTAGTTTTCGCTGTTCTCAGTGGTGTGAGGTGGTATCTCATTGTGGTTTTGATTTGTATTTCCCTGATGGCCAGTGACGCAGTGCATTTTCTCATGTGCTTGTTGACCATGTCTATGTCTTCTTTGGAGAAATTTCTGTTCATGTCCTCTGCCCATTTCATGATTGGATCATTTGTTGAGTTTGATAAGTTCTTTATAGATCTTGGGTACTAGCCCTTTATCTGATAGGTCATTTGCAAATATCTTCTCCCATTCTGTAGGTTGTCTTTTAGTTTTGTTGACTGTTTCTTTTGCCTTGCAGAAGCTTTTTATCTTGATGAAGTCCCAATAGTTCAGTTTTGCTTTTGTTTCCCTTGCCTTCATAGATGTATCTTGCAAGAAGTTGCTCTGGCCAAGTTCAAAAAGGCTGTTGCCTGTGTTCTCCTCTAGGATTCTGATGGATTCTTGTCTCACATTTAGATCTTTCAATCATTTAGAGTTTATCTTTGTGACTGGTGTAAAAGAATGGTCCAGTTTCATTCTTTGGCATGTGGCTGTTCAGTTTTCCCAGCACCATTTATTGAAGAGACTGTCCTTTTTCCAGTGGATAGTCTTTCCTGTTTTGCTGAATATTAGTTGACCATAGAGTTGAGGGCCCATTTGTGGGTTCTCTATTCTGTTCCATTGACCCATGTGTCTGTTTTTGTGCCAGTACCACACTGTCTTGCTGATCACTTCTTGATTGGGCTTGGCTTTCTCAAGTCTCTTGGCAGCCTTGGGTAAATAAACTTATGTCCTTAGTGGTATCAAGATTTTTTCATCCTGGCTTATAGTCTTCTCAGTGGTGCTGAGGACTTTTTTTCCTTGCCTTCACTGCAACTGTCAATAACATTATTTTTTTCTCCTAAAGTTCACCATTCTTGGGCATCAACTTCATCGCAAGGCACACAGTGTGCACAGAACCAATTTGTTGAATAAATAAGATGGCAGAACACTATTTCTTAAAGCAATTTTTTATGCTTGCTCACCTGATAACACAATGCTGGTGTTTACATATTTAGAAGGTGTAGTGTGTGCTCTGGAGACCTATGGGCTGAGAGCAGCAAGATACATCCCTGAGAAGGGCTGATGATAAACCTGCCTCACACAGATATCATCAGTGGGGATCCCAAGCTCTAGGTTGGTGTGCAAGAGGAAGATTTGCTCTCTCTTATTCCACCATCTGTTGACTATGCCTCAGATAGCACTACCTGTGAGATGAGACCGGTCTCATTCTTGATGCTGAAAAGAGTTGTCAGCTTAGGTTGTTTCATTTAACTTGCAACTTAACTCAAATATCCTAGCAAAATCTGCATTTAATTTTTCAATCTATTAATTCATTGTTTAATATGTCTTTATTGAGTGCCTGCTATATAAGGACAATAGGGAGGTCATATCCTAGTGATAGTGTCGGGGTTTACCTCCAATAGGGAAGAGAGAGACACATAAGTTAGTATAAAGGTACTGGTGCAATAGGGGTTCCCAGGGCTCAGAGAGGTCATACAAAGGGGTGATTGAATCAGAGAAGTTAAGGGAAGCTTCTCCGAGGAAGGTGACAGGAAGAAGGAAGACCATTCCAGGTTGACAGAAGAGCATGTGCAGAATCCGTGCAGGAGGACAAAGACAGTGATCTCAAGGTGCTGAAAGAAGGCCGGTGTCCCTGGCGTGCAGGAAAAAAGCAAGAGGGTAGCAGGAGAAGGGGCTGCTGGGGTTTGTACCAGGTTAGAGGGATTTGGCTTGATCCTGGGAGTCATGGAAAGCCTTCAAGGGTTTTAAACAAAATGGTGATCAGATTTGCGCTGTTAGAACACCTCCTCGGATTGCAACATGGAAAACGGACTGGAGGAGGCTGGTGTAGATGCAGTAAATGAGGCAGGGGCTACAGTGGCCACAGTGAAAAATGAGGAAGAATGAATAAGACTGATGGTGGAAGAGATATATTCAAGAGGGAGATTTGAGAAATATTTAGTACATTGATGTATATTTTCCCAGGGAAAGCTGTGGAGAATGTGTGTGTGGTAGGATGTGATCCTTCTGTAGAAAACTGACAGTCTATTATACAGAAAAAAAGCAGGGGGTGGGGGAAGCACATTTGTAGCAAAAAAGCAAAATTTAAGAAATAATTGAAACAATAAACAAAACATTATAAATAATAACATGACAATAATAATAAGGGAAGAAAATAAGATATTGCTCTAGACAGAATGACCTGAATGCTCAAGGCACAAATATAATCCTACCTCACATGGCTTGTACTCGATACTGAGTAGAAAAGTTTATAAAGTGGAGATTTTAATGTGATTCAAAGCTTTCTATAAATCTGCAGCCAGAACTTAATGTGACTGTTCATGTTAATTTTTTTCATCTGGGACTCCCCATTGCTAAAATATTTTGGAGGATAAAGGACTATTGCTATTCCTGAAAATAAAATCATTCCAGTCGACGTAAATAATTAGAGTCAACAAAAAAAAGTTATTTGAAGTAGTCAGCTTCTAGTGAAAACATTCCAAGCCCAACAAGCAATTTCGTTCCTGTGTTTATCCCTGGGACTCCATTACTGTACCACAGAGACACGAGTCTTCTATGTGTCTCTGCAGAGATTTAATTAACCATGAAGGTGCTTGATGGTGAGGAATCCTGCTTATTCATGGTGTTTTAACATCTATGAAAAGGAAATACCACGGTTTTCAGGTCTGGTCATGCAGCCATACGTTTCCATTCAGAAACACAACTGAGAGGAGGCATATTCCTTACATAAATAAACTGAAAATATGTTCTACACGAGATACCGAAATGATGGACAGTTACTGCTCTTAGACTGATCAAAATGGGTCAAATTAGTTTTACACATATATAAAATGAAATCAAATGCTGAATAAATGAAAATATGTAACGATACTACTCTGAGGCAAATATGTTAATTAGGGACCATCTTAGAAAGCATTTGAAAGATGAAATCATAGGCTCAAGTTTGACCAGTTGACTGCAATTCCAAAGTATGTGATATAGCTTTAGCTGCCCCCCCCCCAGTGAAAAGTTATTTTTCAATAAGAATAGCCCCAATTTAGGTTAACTAGAGGGCTGGAAACGAAAGACAGAGAAGCCATATGTGCCTCAACCAACTGTAAAATATGAAACAAAAACTATAAATGTGAAGACTAGATTTCCAGCGCTTTCATCTTCTAAATGTATTTGAAGAAGGCACAATGCCATTTTTCAAATGGTGCCATGTGTTACCTGGGGGTAAATTTTCCCAGCACTGGATCCATTTTCAGTTGCACGAGCCAGCAACTGTTGTTTGTAGCCATCAGTTGGTCTAGACAGACAATTCTTTGGAGATTCATTGTCTTTTGATAGGTTTATCAGATTTTCACCCCCATCTTTCCTTCATACATTTCTATATCCTTCTGTCTCTCCTTCTTGCTCATATGATGTGACGACTCTTCCTGGCAAAGGTCATTCAGTGGCCTAAAGTCTCCCACGGCAGCCAAAAAAGCAGCAGAGAAAAGCAGTGGGTTATGTATGCTACATGCCTCCCAAACTTTCTTGTTGGAAATAATTTCTTCTTCACACACTTATATAAAAAATAACCACCCCCTACCTCACTCTCAGTTTCCTTAAATATTGAATAACAAGGAAAGTCAAGTGATCCAAGAAGAAAAGAAATGGAGTCGCCAGAAACACACTCTCCAGATGGTCAAGCACCTAGGTTCAAGTCCTCATTTTGTTGCTGTTGGATTGCAACCCTAGGCAATTACTGACCTTTTCACATTCATTTTCACCTGTAAAGGGGAGAGTAATTGTTGTGAGGATTACATTAAAAAAAAAACAAAAAACAAAAAAAACAACCTAAAAAGTCCCCTGCACAATGGCTTGGCATGTTATAACCAGCTAATATGTGTTAGTTGTTCTTACTAAAGATCAGAGATGTAATCATTTGAACCTCAGCAGGGAGACGCTGGGAGCATGGCATATAAAACTCTGTATCTGTGCAAAAAATGATGCACAGATATTTATTTCCTCTGGCAAGCTTTATTTTGTAAGAGAACAACAACAAAAAAAGAGTTCTGTCAATAGAGAGGATTACTTAAAGAAAAAAAAAAAAGCTGTGAGAGCTTTAATCAAGTTGTGTTCAACCGTGGGGATGCTTTTGTTTATTTTCAGAGTAGGAGCACTGAGCTTTGGAAGTCCTGTCCTGCCGGATATGTGAGATATTTAAAAATCAATTGCAGAAACCAAAGCAGTATTGTTCAAGATGCATCAAGGGCTAGATTTGAACCACACGGTCAATGTAAATAATGTAAAGGCAGAAGTCACACTTTATGGTAAGTTGAACAAAACAGAAGGAGTAAGACAAGCTAATGAAATAATTGAAATTAGTGGAAAATAACCGGTTGACAGCAAGAAGTCCATTTCTGTAGACAGACCACTTAAGCTCTAAAAATATATACACATTCATATATGATGGCTACAAATGAGCTTGTGATTTTCCTCCGAAAGTATTTGAGCAGGAAATAAAACCTTTTTCCCAGTGGATGAAATAACAGTCCTTTCTGCCAATCTAAGCAAGGCAGATTTAAATTTTATAT
Source organism: Canis lupus familiaris (assembly GCF_011100685.1). Classification (NCBI taxonomy): domain Eukaryota; kingdom Metazoa; phylum Chordata; class Mammalia; order Carnivora; family Canidae; genus Canis; species Canis lupus. The sequence continues at coordinate 21,066,747 of NC_049250.1, forward strand.
GTGTCCAACTGCTTGTTCCCCCTCAGCTAATAACCTGCATGCTGGAAACATTTCAAATGAAAGGGAGTTCACAGCCCCACAGCCCAGCTCTGAATATATCTACCATGCATGTAAACAAGTAAACCATTATGTTTCTTATTGAGATAAAGAATACAATGATAAGTGGAGACTTTCACAAAACAAAGGGCTTCCTATTGCGAGTGTGGATAATCTTCCAGAAAACCCTGTGTTTTGGCAAATCACACCAGATTAATCTATTAAGCATCTCCTTTCATTATCAAATTTCCGCTGCCTATCACAGTGGCTGCCTTATCAAGCACCCCTTTTTCAAAAGCAGCCCCATTCCTAAGATTTCAGATGCTGGCCTTCCCTGCTCAGAAAACAGGTGTCCCTACTGTTTGCAGGCAGCAAAGGTCCTTGCACAGAAGCCTGGGAAAGAGCAGGGCTATCAGACTCTGTTCTACCTGAAGGAACAGGTAACAGAAAACTGTTGATTCGATGAATAGAACTTAATTGGCACACATTAGCCAGAAGTGAGTGTTTTCTTTTTTTTTTTAGAATTAAAATCCCCTACGAATTTCCTACTGACAAGAAGACCTTAAAAACGAAAAACATGAAAAAGATTGTTTTGTAGTAATCAAATGGACAGCTCCAAACTGTAACTATTCTTTATGGAATTCTTTGGTAAACAAAATGTCCATCCCACTTTATTCTTAAAATTAGGTATCGCAGTTTATGACAGCCTCGCAGAGTTACCTATGGGGCTTAAGGTGTTGGCCAAATTGTCTATACCCAGGAGGAAAGGCATTTTGTGGCTCTACACAGAGCTAATATTCCAAGTCAATTAGTATGATGTATCAGGTTTTCTGGTTCTCAATGTCTCCACTTGCCAGCCTGCCTTCTTTTCTTACTTAATAAAACTGGGCATGTGGTTCCTGACCAGACCTTCTGTGTGCTAGGGGCCAGGGTCACCCACCAACATGGGGCAGTGAAACCGGCTGCTAACGCAAAAAAAAAAAAAAAAAAAAAAAAAAATTAAGCTTTCAGGGGGATGTACCAAAATATGCACACATAGCACCTGGTTGTTTATGTTACGGATAATATCTGTAGTAGAGGTATGTGTCACGCTTGCAGTGAAATTTATTTGCAGATGGCCATTCCTGGTCACTTTGTTTTGCACGGTCGATGCCAGGATTTCTCTAATTTCTTCTTGTCAAGTCAGTACCTGGCAAGTTCTTGTCTTGCTGGTATATCTATGCCCATCTGCATTCTCCAGCAAGTAGAAAGACTTCATTCTCTGCTCTGAACTCAGCTCTTAAAAACTTGGCTGGTGTGTGCTTTACTGTAATAAAATAAAGGCATTCAGGAAGGCCACCGCACTGACAACCGGAAGATCCAGTCTGCCTGCAGCTCCCCCGCCCGACGGCAGGTCGGCTCAGGGATGGGTGCTGGCTCTGCAGGGTGGGGAGGAAGCAATTGATAAGCACATGCCTTTGTTTCCGGCCCTGTACAGCACCAGCTTTGTTTCATCTACAGATGATTAAATGGTCTACAGGGCAATTATGAGCAGGAGGAAGGAACAGCCAGCTCTCTCCAGGTTTCCTCAATCAGCATGATTGAATTTCTCAAAGGCAGAGAGCAGTAGCAGGAGCAGTTTCAATGACTTTTCCTGGAAAATGTTCGGCGGCTCAGAATTGAGCCTTTCATTTAACTACTCGCTGTTTCATTTTATTATGTGCAAATTGTGGCTTAATAGATTTACAGTCACTATAAACTCAATGGATAGGGTAGCCCAAGTGGCTGGTACCGTTAAAATGACTGATAAGAACCCAAGGAAAGGGACAGTTGCAAATTCTAATGGGGGTGGAATAAACATCGTAATAAACAGCATGCTGGCATCCTATGCTATTCCAGTCAAGGAGCACTGTCTTTATTACCCCTTATAAGAAGTAGGAAAATATAAGGTATTAGATTGTGTGTGTGTGTGGGGGGGGAGCAGGATAATGGAAGACACGCTGGACAAAAGTTGAGCTAATTCATTACCATGTCACAGCCGAAAGGTAAAGTGCTACTGCTTACTTAAAGATACTAGCTTAGAAACCTACACTGGAAGTAAACACGTATATAAATACACAGTTTACAAAGTTTTGTTTAAGAAAATTGGTACATATTGGAGGAATTCCTTTCTTCCCTGAATATAAAATGGCAGTAAAACAAAACAAAAAACGTCACATCCTCATAGTCTACTACACTGGTTACTATTTCTGGGGCAGCATCTTTATCAGGGGTTTTTATCAACAACGATTGCAGCCAAATCAGAATCCCAACGGCTGTCTATTACCTAATATGAATAATATTTATAGACATGTTGAAATAATCTGTTACTCAAGCAAGCAGAGCTTTTGGAAATAACTTCACTAAAACTGTGCGAATCATTTGGGCAACTGGCTTAGGAAAAGAATCCCTGACTAGGTGTCAAAATACCTGGACACTGTTCCTGAAGCAGCATAATTTGCTGTTTGACCCTGGACTCTGTGACTCAGGCTTAACTTTGGACCATTGGGACTCAGGGTTCTCATCTGTTAAATGGGGTTCTATCTGCCCTGGTTGGGAAGATGCCATTTCGAAAGTCCAGAAAAGTGACTTGCTTTGACAAATAAAAATGGTATACAAAGAGCCTGCTCATGTAACAGTAACACTTTTTGTCAGAAAGACGTCACTGGATTTGGTTGTCCACGCTGATTGGTTGTTTGCCAATCATTAGGGGCACCTATAAAGCATTTGGATCATGACGTTAAAAATGTGGCCTAGGAGAGAAAGAATGTAAACAATTGAATGCGATAACATCTTTTACGTTATGACTTAAGTTTTCAAGAAAATCACTTCAGAAATGGCACACATTCACGATTCTGTAATGCACGCAGCTATTTTAAGCGTGAGCAGTCAGCACTTTAAAGACTAGTTTTGGAATGCTCAAATTCAGGGTGGTTAAGCCTGGACTATTTCATAATTAGGTAGAACAAAGTGAGTCCTAATTTTACATGACTTGTCAGAAATACACACAACTCAGTAAACACTGAATAATAAAAATGTCATAGGAACACTCATTGGGATAATATAATTTCTCTCGGTATCATTTAGACTAAGATAATCGTCTTGCTCTAAATTATATAATACAAGTTATGGTCAAATACCAATTTTAGGAATCTGAGTTTAAGCCACCGACTTACGTAAAATAATCTTTAAGTATTAAAATAATTTAAAAACTTTACTACAGAGTAATTTCATTTGACTAATTTATTTTTCCTATGAGTAAGTGTTTTCCAAAGGAAATCAATTTACTCTATTAGGGATTGGATTAAGTAATTAGCAAATTATTTAGTCTGCCAATTATCTATTGCAACTTTTAGCAACATCCGAACAAGAAGAGAAAGGATGTGAATTTCAAGTCCATCAGATTCCTACCTTTTTGAAATTGGTATGACTTGAAGCAGTAGGGGGAAAAAAGGGAAACTCTACTTTATATACTTCATGTCAGGCAGAGGACGTGAAGCTGATTTTAATAAATTTTAATTTATTACTATGCTTATCTGAAAAGGCTTGGCGTTCCATAATTCATTTGGAAATAGTAAGATGGATATGTGACCTAACCCAAATGGGGCCATGAAATAATTAAGAATTTGGGAATAAAGACGTGTTAAAGTGAAAAACAACTATACAGGAAGAGAAATATAAAAATGTTTGTTGAGGAACTTACTTTATCCACAGTTCCTTTGAATTGCACTCAAAATCCCCAAAATGTTTTTTTAGAATGTGTTCATACAGCACTTAAATATTAATATCTACATATATTTTCCTTTTGTTTACAAATTTCCCATCTTCCTAAAATCAAAGGGATATATTGTTACTCACCGAGTAACATCATTTGGAAAAAAAAAATCTCTTTATGATATGCCCTTGAAATAACATCTGTTTTGTATAATGTAGATAAGAGAACAGTCTTTAATTCATCCATCCACACGACCACTTAAAGTGTAAGAATATATAAAGTATAATATGATTTGCTGCATTCTTGTTGTGAAACATAATATGAAAATGGTCCAGAAGCTCCCGAATGTAATTTTAAAATTGCATAGACTTCTACACTTCATTAACAAACTACAGATGTATAGATAATAAGGCTCTTTATCAGAGAATATGTTATTATACAGCTGTTAGCACAATGCAGTAAAGGAGACCAGTTGCAAATCTCATCAATAGGTCTAACCATTTTCCACCACTTGAATGAAAAGTGATAATGTATAGATCTCACAGTCATTAAGAACTTTCCTTTACTCCTTTAGGATTAATTTGCGTTGACCCAGAATTTTGTATTTGCTTAACACAAGCCATGGGTTACTTTGATGTTATCTGCTTCTATAAACAGTAATATACAGTCCTCTCCTGGGCTAAAACAGCTCTTATTCCAGTGAGAATTGACGGTATTAATCATTCTGAAGTCCAAGAGTGCTGATCATAAATTGTGTGTGGGGCCCTCACTTAGTACCTCCCCGGACTCCCATTCATCAGCAATTCCTCTTTTCCACCTGGATATAGAGTATATAAAGAGTAATTTATCTCAGAACTTGAGTTCTGTGATCTTCATGATGTCTAAGTGACACAAGAACCATTTTGTCAACAAATAAATATTTATTCTCCTACCTTTTGAAATAATGATCTAAATTATTTGCCATTTCTAAAGTCTGATTCCCTCAAGTGGCCAGAATGGAAAATGCATGTCTTGCCTTTTAAACTGCATGCATATGAAATAAACTGGAATGAAGGAAAATAAAAGGACTCATTTATCAATGTTAAAAATAAGAGACAGTAGTTTTAAATCACGACCAAAATATCAACACAGACTTATTTTTACCATATATTAAGGCTAAAAATGCCAGCCTACAATTTATGAACTCTCAGGCCCAGAAAAATGTCTAGAGAGCATTATTTTTTCTTTAATGCAAACCTGCAAAGATCTGCAGGAATATTTATCTGAAACAAAAATTGAACAAATAAGTCAGGTCAATACAAATCAAAAGAAAACACAGAAATAAACTTCGTTGCAGAGATATTATTAGCAAAGCTTCTGTTCCACACCACCAAAATTAGCTGATAAATTGAAGAGAGGGTAGAGTTTGGCATTTAATTTTTAGGGGAAAATAATGTCATGAAGTGTGGAATAAGATAGGCAACAAGAACAATAACCAGAAAGGATATTTAGAGGCTAGATGGGAATCTTTAATTCCAGGCTTATTTCTCCATACGACTTCATTTTGTAGCTTTTGGTATTTTCCATCACATAAGTGAAAGAGGGCAGACCAACGCACACAGACTCAAACTCTTGAACACAGAGACATTTCTGCAATATTTCTGGTTTCATCCTAAGTTTCACTTGGATTTGTGAATTTCAGAGTTCTCCCTGTTTCATTGCGAACATGTGGTTTTCAAATTTTGCTAGGTTCCAAACTTATCAGTGTGTGAATTTATTTTATGTTAAGCACCTTAAAAATCCAATCTTTGAAATGCCAATAGAAACAACAAAAACATAAATAAATCGTTGCAATGAGCCAAGAAGATCCAATTTAAGAAGGTAAACTTAAAAGATTTTTGCCAGAGTAAAAACAGAAATGATGAAATATTTTACAAACACAATCTTTTTCATTTTACTGAAACTATAAACTTCACAACTTTTTCTTATATGTGATCAAAAAGGAAAAAAGGGAGAGTAGAAATACGTGATACCTCAAAGTATTCTACACACTGCCATTTGACAGTCTCTCTTTTTTTAAGGTCTTATATATTTTTTCTTAAGGTTTTATTTATTTATTTGACATAGAGAATGTAAGAGTATAAGCAGGGGATGCTACAGAGAGAAAAGGAGAAGCAGGCTCCCTGCTGATTAGGGAGCCCAGCTGGGGGCTTGATCCCAGGACCCTGAAATCATGACCTGAGCCTAAAGCAGACACTCAACTGACTGAGCCACCAGGCACCCCTTAAGATTTTATTTATTTATTTTAGAGACAGAGCATGAGTAGGGAGGTGGGCTGTCAGAGGGAGAGGGAGAAAGAGAATCCCAATCCAAACCCACTCTGAGCTTGGAGCCTGGCCAGGGGCTAGCCCCTCGACCCCGAGATCATGACCTGAGCTGAAATCAGGAGTCAGGTGCTTTACTAACTGAGCCACTCAGGTGCCCCTAGACAGTCTTTTGGAAGAGTAATTTAGTTCGTGCAGTTTAGCTACCACAACTCAACTTTCTTAGCATTTCTGTGGTTCTTTATTAGATGGGCTAGAGGAATCTTGTTCCCATGTTAAAATATGTCTAGTTTGCCATTTGTGAACTGCATGGTTTGCGGAGTTGAATACTGAATGAATGATGAATCTAGAATAACACAGGAATTCTTGCTCCTCCCTAGGGCTGCACCCTGTTCCGTACAGGTCATAATCCAAATGATATGGAGGGCTTGCTAAACAGGGGCTCCTGTCTCCCCTAAACAGGGGCTCTGGTGTTTGACATCATTCCATCATTAGGGTTGACTCTTTTTGGATTCTTCTCTTTGACTCTGTTTTTTGCAAAGCGTAACTCCTAGGAGGTACAACACCTTCCATCCCAAAATGCATCCCAAAATGCCAGGATGAGAGAGAGAAGGCAGTAGTAGAATATTGCATGGTCTCTGTGCAGATCTCACGGTCTATTGGCTCCTCCTGCCCCAGCCCCCCATTTCTCTGACTGCTACCAGTGTCCTACATATATCTGAACATCTCACCCCATCTGTGATCTTCTACTGTCAGCTGCTCAGTGGCATAGACCTCCACACTTGCATGCACACACACACCATGATTTGTCTTTAGTGAACTTCTCATCATGCCAGCCTCCTTCACTGTTCTTTACCATTTCCTAACTCCTCTGTATGTATCTATTCTTTCACCCAGCAGTTCTCTGTCCTGCCTTTTTGCCTGCAAAACCCCTGCACCTCATCTTTCAGTATCCAGTTCAAATGACAACTTCTTAATGAAGCCTAAGACTTCATTCCTTTGTTATATACTCTTTTTTCAACAAATATTGAGTACTTCCTATGTGCCAAGAGGAGTTTTTAGGTATGGGGATATAATAGTAAGCAAAAATAGGTCAAATTTTTGAGAAGCTTAAGGTGTAGTAGGAGGGAGAAGTATTCATAAAACAATTATTCAAACAAAGAAAAAGCTGTACCTGTGTCAGTGCTGTAGAAGGGAGAGGTCAGGGAAGACTTCTCTGAATAGCTAATGTTTGTGCTGAGTGCCGAAGGGTAGATTCAAATTAACAGGTGAGAAGCAGGGGAACAAAAGAGTGTTCTATGCTGAAGGAATACCATGTACAAAGGCTGGCATGGGGGGAGTGGGGGAGAGGTTTACATCCAGGAGCAGAGTTGGGTTGGACACCAATTTCTTAGACACAACATCAAAGCAAAAGCATACACGTAGAATAAAAAAAATTAGATAAGCTGGACTTAATAAAAATTAAAGCCTTCTGTACTTCAAAAGACATCATGAAGAAAGTGAAAAGACAACCCACAGAATAGGAAAAAATATTTACAAATCATATATTTGATATGTGACTTGCAGCCAGAATATATAAAGAAGTCTGAAAACTCAAGAACGAAAAGACAACCCAAATAAAGTGGGTCAATGATTTGGATAAATATTTCTCTGAAGAAGAGGTGCAAATGTCCAATAAACATATGAAAAGATGTCCAACTTTATTAGTTATTAGGGAAATGCAAGTCAAAACCACAATGAGATACCACTTTATAGCCTACGGATGGCTATAATAGGCAGGTATGAACAAGCATTGACAAGGATGTAGAAAACTTGGAACCTTTATATATTGGAACCAATATACATTATATATTAACAGGAGTATATGAAACTGTGGAAATTGCGAATTACTTTGGAAAATCATTTTTCATAAAAAGTTAAACATAGACTTACTATATGATCCAGCAATTCCACTCCTAGGTATCGACCCAGAAACAGTGAAATATATGTCCACACAAAGACTTGTATGTGAATGTTCATAGTAGCATTTTTCATCATATCCCCCAAATAGACACAACCAAATGTCCATCCACTGAGGGATGGATAGACAAAGCATGGTCAATCCATACAACAGAATACTATCCTAAAATAAAGAGAGACAGAGTACTGATATATGTTTATAACATGGATAAACCTCAAAAACATACTGTGTAGTGAAAGAAGCCAATCACAAAAGAACGCATATTATATAATTATATGAAATGTCCAGAAAAGGCAAATCTATAAAGATAGATAGTAGATTAAGGATTACCCAGGGCAGGGGTGGGGATTGGGACTGACGATTGACGATAAACAGATATGAAGTTTCCTTTTAGGGTGACGGAAATGTTTTAAATTCAGACTGTGGTGATAAACTAGAGTTTTTTTAATTCCACACTTAAAACAGGCCAAGTGTGATTTTTATGGTATATAAGTTACATCTCTTCAGAAGAATCATAAGCCTGCATGGCTGGAACCAGAGAGTGAAGAGGGACACCAGAGCTGGGTGATGACACTCCTGTAGGCAGTTGTACTAAGGTGCTTTGTTTTCAGCCTCAAAGGAGTAGAGAACTGTACAAGGATTTTAATCAGGGGTGAGTGGTTGTAATGATGTGACCGGATTCACATTTTAAAGGGCACAGTTAATGTGTGCAAGAAGCTTAGAGTTAGAGGCAGATTTTGTGTGTGTGTGTGTGTGTGTGTGTGTGTGCATGTATGTGTGCTCACCAAGTCAATCTGAGCTCACTTATTCAGTGTAATCTATCCATTTGCCTGCATTTATTTACCAGTTTGCCCTTTCTTTTTTTTTTTTAAGATTTTATTTGTTTATGAGAGAGAGAGAGAGAGACAGGCAGAGACACAGGCAGAGGGAGAAGCAGGCTCCATGCAGGGACCCTGACGTGGGACTCGATCCTGGGTCTCCAGGATCAGGCCCTGGGCTGAAGGTGGCGCTAAACCGCTGAGCCACCGGGGCTGCCGCAGTTTGCCCTTTCTTCCTGCAGCACCACTCTAAGTTCTGGAAGGTAGGAATGATGTCTTTTTTAACCTTGCATTTCTAGTGCCCGGCACTTGTCTGGCATTCAGCAAGTTCTCAATGTTTATAAGATGAATGATGCTGAAAGAAGCAGAGGAACACGGGGGAAATTCAACCTCAAGTCTACCACTCTCTGCCTATCAAGATAGGCTGGTTGTCTTCAATCAGTAGCTCTGCAAATGGAATAGCAGTCTGATCTCTGATCAGAAGAATGCATCATTGTCATGCTGCTCACTTTATCCTAAACTCTTTTGCAGTCAATATTTTAGGCAAACATAAACAAAAATCTTCAGTGATACGTCCATATTCTCTGTGTGCCTACTGTATCTGTGCAAACATTGGCAGCAGAATTCTAACTTAGGTATTTTCCAGATTTTGTGTATTTTTAGCTTGGAGTCTTAACCACTGCCTTTAATAGGTTGAATGTGATTTGTCAAATTCAACAAAATGTTGGTAAAACTGATTATGCTATCTATACAATTGATGCATTGATATACTATGTACAAATATATAATATTTTTGGAGAGCGTCATATAATCGTACACCTTAATCCATTTTTAAAGGAAAGAAGGGAACAAGATGTAAAAGCAAAGCTAAACCAAAATGCCTCCCAGCCTATACCCTGAAGGCCATGTTCAGCCTAATCACCTACATTTCAAACACACTTAGGTGTTTTGAAAGAGAACTGAAATCCAGAATTATGACCACGAGACCCTAAACAATCCTAAACAAGAAATAAAAACTCTGTTATATAAAGGGTTATGAACAAAATCAAAAACTAACTAAAATACCTTTTTGAAAATTAATTGGTCAGAACTATTTCCTATCAACTCTTTCCTCACTTATTTCAAAGTCTCTGTAATGTGAATTTGGCAAAATCAAAGTAAAACTATGCAAAAGAAACTAACTGGCATCGAGTGAATCCCATGGCACATATCTCTGTTTTCTCTTCAGATTTTGCAAGTACCTCTGCTGGGGCCCGTACTCCTGGAACTGAAGAGTCTGAGCTCAGGGTAACATGCATCCTTACCTCCCTCAGTTACTGGTTGCCCTGCAGTTTTTCTCTACACAAGATTCCTGACCTACTGGGCATGGACAAAGCCTGAAAGACATTGTAAAGAATTTGCCCAATAACCATTTCAATCAAATGTTCGTTTAATGTTTTCAAAGTCTAAATTAACCAGTTATCTAGATTGATTGTTTTGCATTTGTATCTAGGGAGGAACTGTTGGTGGCGAACTTTTTTATTTACTGTAATAAACTGGGCAAAAATCTTATAGTATTGTTTCAGCTAATACAATCTTCTATTTCATGCATGTAGTCTGGCATTTTCAAACCAATTCACTGAATCTTGGAGACCTTTTTCCAATTTGCTTTTCTCATCAAGCTCTACCTACAAGAACTGCCTGGTGTGCAGCGTTTAGATGTTTTTGAGCAATTTTAAAGAAAAACAGCAAAGGAGGTAAAAATATGTTTCTTTCATGTTGCTATCACTCAAAAATAAAAGCAGATTTTTCTCAGACTAGAACCCTACCCACAAATCAACTTTGAGAAGCATCAAACAGTCATTTAATTTTAAAAGAAAATTTCTTAGAAAATTATATAAGCCATTATGATTGTTATTGCTAAACAGTTTGGAATCCATCTATAACATAGAATTTTTATAAGGTCCAGGTGCTGTTTTAAATATTTTAACTTTAATAATTTAGGTTATAGGTATGATATAAACCATCTGCATCTTCCTGTTTGTAAGCAGTGAATTTTCTTCTCACAGCTGGCCTGTACTTAAATTCTAGAAGCCAAGGGGGCAAACTAACTTACCCATGTGTGGTAGTCATCTTTTGTAATAGAATCTGAAATAAGAATATGGTGTGCAAAGTTGGGTAATGTGGTCCTAAACTTTAAAAAATATGTTTTACATTCTGTATAAACATCATCTTTATTGTGCATTTTAAACTCAAGTTATTATAGTTTAAATGTCAGGAAGCTTTTTATAAGGACACTGCATTTTAGATTACAAAGGCTCAATATTTTTCAGTTGTCCAAAAATTCATGTTTTAGCCAACCAGAGTAAAAAAAAAAAGAAAATCCATTAACAGGTGTTGAGAGTAGTCCACCAAAATGTGATAATATCTCAGGCTATTTGGTACACTTATGTACATTCTTGCATGAATGCTTATAGGTGTCATCGGAATAGGTCAAAGGGCAGAGGTGACACAGTGGGTCATGAAATCTCTTATGTTTTGAAGAAGGCAATTAGCAAGCTAAGACAACAGAGTTAGCACTTTCAGACACCTCATTAGTATCCAGGGAGAGAGTTAGTTAAGTTAAAGGGAAGTCAGAATGGTACTCACCAGAGTAGCCTGAGACCACCTTCAGTAAGTAGGAGACAAGTCCTTTGGAGCGGGATAATGCTTCTCAGGATGCAGTCAAGTATCGTGGAGAACAGTTTAAAAGAAGAATGACCAGTGTCAGCAAAAGGAGCAAGGACACTGCATCAGCATGCAGAATTGGTAGTAAGGCAAAAGTCACCAAGAATGGGAAGGTACCAGAGGGGGGGAAGCAGCACTGGATGCCATTCTCTGCAATGTCATGGCACCCTCAAGGGTCCATCGCCATCCCACTAATCTTCCCAGTGTGTTTGGTCCGCAGATTCTCTTTCCGAGAGGTACTTATGGGTCCTTGGGTCAGATGGAATCGTGGGGCCCGCAGCCACTCTGCAGTGCTGAGACTCGTGTGCCTGTGTTGTCCTGCATTCATGCAGCTCATATCTCTGGATGCCAGACACTGCAATTTCAGGAGGGTAAAAACAAGGCTGTTAAGTAAGAGGTAATGTCTATTGGAAAGAACAATTCAGCGACTTTATGCGATGATGAGTTCTGGGTTAATTTTAACATGGCAGGGGAAAAAAATGATCTAGCCATGCACGATAAAACTACTTTGACAGCTCAATGGAAGTTTAGTAGGTAGGGGCTGGCAGCAACCTAAACACAGTCGGCTGCATGAAAAGAGAGCCAGGCATACGCCTACTTCTGGAGAAGCATGGATACCCAAAGGATAAAGTCACTACTGCCCAAATACCCTAGCAGAAGACAAGACCATGGCCATGGCCCGTGCGGTGAAGGCCTCTGGCTAATTTAGGAACAACCAAGCCAAGTCATGTTATATCATCACTATATATGTATGTGCATGCACACATACCTGAACAATTTGGCTATTAGAAAATACATGATAAAATAAAATTAAGGATCGCTGATATCCCTTTAGCTCTGAAATTATTGCAAAATAGAGAATACATTTATCCTTAGGAAAAAAAAAACACTGACATTTTAATTTAGGGAAAAAAACCCCACCCAACTCAGTTTGATAAATATCCACATTTACTGAGCACCTACTATGAACAGGGTTGGTGCTACAAAAAGATGTACAAAATATAGGCCTTGCCGGGATTTAGTAAGGGGGAAATACCTACATGAATAACTAATTGTAAAATATGAAAAAAGGTGAGAGTGCTTTCAGTAGGGGTCCTTGCAAAATGCCAATAAGGTGTGGTGGAAGATGGGTTTATTCTACAGTATTTTTGTAAAATGCCAACACTGTATCTTCTCATATGTGTCACCATTGTGGTTAATGCCCAATCTATAGTAGAAATAACTGAAGCTGTCCAGTTCAGATCAATTCAGTCATTGTGGTTTGGAGTAGAGATACTTTAGGGCAAATCATCAGTTCAAGGTTTAGACTTAGTCACTGGAAAGGACAAACTTGTTATTGACCTTTCTCCTCTCTCAAGGACTTTGTCCCTCACCAACCTCAGGAAAAGATGTCTGGATGTCTGAATGTTGCCTCTGTTTCTCTCAGGTCTTTGTGGAGAGGTCTGTGTTTCTGGCCTCTATCCTACAGCACCTAGCCCCATCTACTGATGGGCAGTGCCAACATCTCCTGCTGTCTGAGCCATGGGTCTGAGCCAAGGAGGTCTAGTACTTAGCATCCACTGCTTCTCACCCTGCACTGAATTTATCCTAGATGTGTGCATAGGGACATACGTGCATGAGATCTCCTCTAAGCCAGATCTAAGGTATAGGGGATGCAGGTTGGTATATTAAAATTTCTGTCACTCTAAGTATTCCCCTCTGCCATGTTTTCATTTTCACAGCAACCCCAGATAGAAAGAGCAAATACTGTGAGGCTACTTCCTTCCAGAATTTCAGGAGGGAAGCAGGGCCAAACTGTCTTCTGCTCTTAGCATCCAAGACTGGATGGGACTCCATCGTGGAGCTTCTCCTGCCCTTCCTAAGGTAACACCCAGAGGGGGGTGCCAAGAAACATACTCAGTTGCAATCTGGGTTTCTTTTCCCTTTAGCTTCAACATCCTCTTGTCAGACGTGGAAAGAGTGAGAAAAAAGCATCACATTCAGTATGCTCTCCTATCCGGTTTGGAGTAAAGACTCTTAAATTTAAAGAAGTGTGTGGAATGCAGGAAAAAGATTTATTCACATAAGACAAACTCTTGCAAACCAGAAGGTACTTAGTTTCGGACTCAGGCACCTGATTATTGTCTAATATTGCCTTCAGGTTTTAAATTGCATCTATTTTCCCTTCAAGCAATGGATGCCATAGACAGAGACCTACAGAGTTCTAGTACATTCCATCTAGCACATCTTTTTTTTTTTAAAAAAAAGATTTTATTTATTTATTCATGAGAGACACACAGAGAGAGGCAGAGACACAGGCAGAGGGAGAAGCAGGCTCCATGCAGGGAATCTGACATGGGACTCAATCCCATGTCCCGGGTCCTCAGGATCATGCCCTGGGCTAAAGGTGGCGCTAAACTTCTGAGCCACCCCAGGCTGCCCCATCTAGCACATCTTTCTAGGTTTTCTTCCATTGTCTGAATTACTTTATAACTCTGGACGTTGTAGAAATTAGATACAATACAAATGATTCTTGTTATTAGAAATTCAAATAAATTTTGTCTGGTAGAAGTGAAATAGATGAAATTAAGCATTAATCATTAATTAACTAATGCCCAATGACCAGTTTTGCATCTATTAGTAAATTCATTTGAGCATCTGTAATGGTATATACATGGATGTGGATTTAAATTCCACTTTATGTTGGTTATAACAGCTGTTTTCCTTATGTATTAATTAGTTAAGAAAAATCTCTGGGATATATTCATTCTATATTTGTATGAGAATCATGATTTACTTTTTGAAACAATTATTATTCAAGAATTTATTTTTCTTATTTAACCATTGAAGGAATTAAGTTTCAAAGAGACTCATCAGGGGATCCCTGGGTGGCTCAGCGATTTAGTGCCTGCCTTTGGCCCAGGGTGCGATCCTGGAGTCCCGGGATCAAGTCCCACGACGGGCTCCTGGCATGGAGCCTGCTTCTCCCTCCTCCTGTGTCTCTGCCTCTCTCTCTCTCTCTCTCTCTGTCTATCATAAATAAATAAAACATAAATCTTAAAAAAAAACAAAGAGACTCATCAAATTGCTGAAGGTTGAACAGGTAATAACAGATAGAAGCAAAATTTGAACTTCTGTATTCGACCCCAAACCCAAGCTCCTAAATTCCATACTGCTCCATGATTAAAACATAAAGAAATCTGAAAAATATCTTAAAGGTACCCAGATAGGTAATCTAAAAGTAAAAATTATAGAAGTTTCACATTATTCTTTTTATTATGTTTGTCGACGCCAGTTTTGTGCTTCTGTTGAGAGATAGTCCAAGTGTTTTGCATTGCAATTCTAAGGCAAAAAAGCATGAAACTCATTGTCACATGTGAAATTTTATAGACAGCACTCCCCTCATCCCAAGTTAAATGGCTGTCAGGAAAAAAAACCTATGGCATTGCTGGATATATACTGGGAGATTTTTCAAAGTTCATTTTTATACTATGTTTTATGGGAAAACTATGAGTCATAACTATGAAGAAATATCTTCAATTCCTAGGCCACTTAATTAAATATATGGAGATGAGGGAAACTTTAAAAGTAGCTTATGTGGATCACTTACAATGGTCCCTGAAGAGGGTTTGGGTAGAAGTATTATCTCAGATTTATTTCTGAGTGAAAATTTCTAAAAAATAAAAACATCACCTATATTCAGATATAGAACAAAGAATCCTTTAAGAAAAACAGAGCAATATTTTAGCTAGGTCATTTGTCGACATTTCATAGTACAACAAATGGCACATTTATTCAACCACATTTCAAATAGATCTAGTTTGTAAAAAAATTTACAGTTACATGTTTCAAAAAATGTTGAACTTTGCTAAACAAGCCTGACCACATGTGTCAATTCATATTTTTAAATGAGTTTTGGAAAAATTCAAAGGGAAAATAAATGAATATTCCAAGAAACAAAATTAGTCCCAGTAAGGTTTTCCTGAAGGAATTACACAATCTGTTTCAGGAATTCTCTTAAAAAAAAGGAGTCTAGCATGCTTGATTTTGGATACGTGGTTTGAATAACTTTAGCGACATCAACTATATGCTATGCTACCTTTTTCGGCCTGATAGGAGAGGGGATATTGTGGCAGACCTTGGTGATTTTGATTGTCTCACAATCATTCTTCCTAGCTAAAAAATGAATCCAGATTTTATTTAGGTAGCAAAAGGAGTCCCTTGATCTTGGCAAAAGCACACTCCTCCTAGTCCCAGGGGGTAAAAGTCATGACTGGTTAGTCCATACTGGTAAGATAAGTTATGGTCATCTATGCCCGTTAGCCAGTTAAGGTGTGGGCATGATACCCAGTTTCATCAATGAGCTGTAAGGGAAATTGTCGGGACTAGAAAGTCAGACCTTGGTGAGGATAGGTGTTTGCTCTCAACCTTTTCTTCTTGCGTGGGAGGTGGGAACAAGGTCATGTTGACTGGAGCAGCAGCAGCCATTTTATGACCAAAAAGTAAAAAGCCAACATGCTGAAGACAGTAGGACAGAATGGTCAGAAAGCGAGTGGTATGCTAATGAAGTTACTGAGTTGTCCCACCAAACTGGGAAGTGCCTACCCCCTCCAGACTTTATATGAGCTGCTTCAATGTCTTTATTATTTATGTTACTCTTGGGTTTTTTGAAAGCATTTCTAATAAGTTTTAGGTTTTATTTCCTAACACATTTTCACTTTTAATTTTCATGGCCTATTTTTCAATAGACCGAGTATGTTGGAACTTTGGTATCCTTGTTCATATCTTACTGAGAAAACCATTTTGTACTGTGAATAGAAATAGAAACATTGTGGGCATGGAACCAAATGTTACTATTTGTGTGCTAGTCAAGGTCAGGCTTAAAGTGAACTTCACACCAAAAGATCTGCCTCCCTCTGTTCCTCTCCTTGTGGCTCTCTTAACTAAGTAGGTGTCAGTGCCACCAGAATTTAGGGCCCCCACTGAAGCTGCTCCCTCTAAGCAGAGTCCCATGGCCTGGGCTCTATTATAGTTTCAAAGAGTGATTACTACAGTCTGATTTAGAAACATAAATGAGCAATAAACACTGTTTCCTTCCTCTCAAACATATTTCCCTTCTTGTCTAATATACAGAAATAGATTTTTATAATTTAAGTAACTTTGTGACTATCCTCTTATGATTTTTTCACTTAATATAATTTATAATTATCCATTTTCCAGTTTAGCAACATTTAAGTTAGTTCTGGATCTATTCTTGCCCTTCTCACCATTAACCATTGTCCCTTTTACTTCAGACCTAGATTTCTTAAAAACCCACAAATTTTCTAGGGTGGTGCTTGGTACTTAGCACACAGTAGGCAGTCAATAAGAAAATGAATGAGGTGTGTCCTTGAATGCTAAAGTGAAGGAATAGCACACTGCAATGTTAAATACAAACAACATTTATAGTAGGTTTTTCTTTTCTGATTGTAGCAGAATATATATTATAGAAAATTTGGTAAATATAAAAAGATACAATGATAGAAGTGCAAATTAAATTACCTCTTTTACCTATGTAATTATATATCTATATATATGTATATATCTCTATCTCTCTATATACGTATTTATTTTAATGCTTAACATGGATTTATAGACACAATGCCTATAAAGCTAAAGAAGCCTATCGTTAGAAAACTGGGCCATGGGGGACCATAGGGACGTTTATGTTTGGTCAGGTCTAGAAGTGTCTATGGGATTGCATTTCATGCTGTCCTGTTTGTGCTGCTCTTCCAAGGGCAGACAGTTTGCTACCTGTGGCTACTTCAGTTAACCACCTATTTCCAGTTGTCTTGGTAAATGGTTGTATCTCCTAGCCACAATCTTTTTGAAGGCTCCAGGAGAAGGGAGAGTGAGGGAACAGAAAAGGAAAGCCCAACTTACTTCTGATAATTTGATTCATTCTGTCTTATGTACATGAAAAGTCTATACCAGGATGGCATAATTAAAGAGATAATGTATGATTTAAGAGATTTGATCATTGATCCTTTATTTAAGGAGGATGTATTAGGTTGAGAAGAAAAAAGAAGGTAAGGAAAAGCACCAAGGTGCAGCTAGAAACAGAAATTCTCTTCCGGCTAGTCAGAAGGAGTCTTAGCAACTGGGACCACAATCACTTCAATAGCTAGTATTTTGGTTTCACTGGGGAGAAGGGAGTTTGTGCTGCTTCCAGTTGCAACAAGGCCACACTGCTTAGCAGACGTGAAGACTTAATGCCAGAAACACCAACAAAGAAAAAAGTGTCCTACGGCAATCTACTTTAAACACATTTTCAGTTTTTCCTTTCTGTTTTTGACATGGTGGCCAACATTCTGACTGACTGCTAGAATTAACATAATTTCTCAAAACTGCTCATTTGCTGACCCACTCCCTTGGTTCAACTACCTCTCAACAACGAATTAATTCACTTTGGCTGAATTTTCATGGTCCTCTCTGGCATGATGACAACACACTATTGAAAGTGCTCTTAATTGGAGATAAAGCCCCTTTTCACTGGAGGAAAACATACAAAATAAGAATCCAGTGTATATCAATCTCTTGAATTAAATCACGTATTGAGGAATTCCATGTGACTTGGGTAGGGATGGGACATCTCGTTGTCCTCACCCTGGTGCTCAGGGAAATTTTTCTATCATGAAACAGTAATTCTGTGAGGATCTTTGGGGAAAAGTAAACTTCATTTCATAAGAAGTAGGGAAAAACTATCTCCAGGGAAGAGAAAGCAACGAAAGACCATGAGGAAATGTGATATTTCCAGGAATTTGGAAACGCAACTTTTGATTTGATGTATCACAGAGATTAGAGGCCCATCTTCAGTTTCAAACCTGCTGGGTAACTCTTTCTATCATTAGCCAATAAAAGTCTCCTCACTTACATTTTTGTAGTACATTTCCAGGGTTATAGAGTTTCTCTCTGAGTTTTTTTTTTTTTTTTCCCAAGGCTCCATTGCCTAAGGAAGGAAGGAGTTAATGCCCTTGGCCATCAGCAAAAAAGTTCCAAGCAGAGGAAAAATACATGATTGAAGAACTGAATACTTAATTACACGTGGAGGTCTTAAAAGAAAGATCCCTTGAGCTAGCAGACCATAGGACAATGGGTCAGCAGTTTTAGAATCTATTTCTGACTGTCATTGACTCAGGATACTAGGAAAGTCCAATGTTTGTTTCTCAAAAATTTATTGCACCATCATAGCAATCATCATTTTTTTGATATAATTAATGCTTACTGAGCACCCATAATCTAAGGACTTTTCACCAGAGAGGAAAGTAAAATGATGTTCATCTTCAAACAAAGGGGAAGAACATAATAAAAAAAAAGTCATGAAAAACTTTAGCAAAGATGGACAGGAATGAAGGAAAGGGATATAATATTAGAAATCTTCATTTCAGGCTTACTGCAAGGATTCTATATTCCCTGTGAGTTTTTGCATGTAAAGGGGGATACAGTTTATGGAACATCATTTCCATGTGCCTAGAACTCAACACACTTTGTTTGCTTTAAAGTCTAAGGCAGGGGACGCCTGGGTGGCTCAGAGGTTGAGCACCTATCTTTGGCTCAGGTCGTGATCCCAGGGTCCTGGGATCGAGTCCTGTATCGGGCTCGCTGCAGGGAGCCTGCTTCTCCCTCTGCCTGTGTCTCTGCCTCTCTCTGTGTGTCTCTCATAAATAAATAAAGAAAATCTTAAAAAAAAAAAAAAAGTCTAAGGCAGTTAGTATCTCTGTTTCACAAATGAGAAAGCCGAGCATGGAAGAGTTTAGAAAGCTTGCTAAAGCTGCTGGTCTGGGTGGCTCTAAAGTTTGTACTATGTCTTTTACTTCCTGGACCTAATTGGCAAGTGTTAACACCAACCAGTTAACATGGGGGGGGGGGGCAGGAAACCAAATTCTACTTTATCTCTTAAATTCCAGGATTAGACCTGGGACTATGGGGATTCTTAAAGTTCCCTGAGATTCACATGCACGTGGCTTACATTTTCAGATAATCTCAGAAATATGAAAAGCCTCCTTAGGAATAGAAGGTCCTCTGGTTCTGTTTTCATTAGCACAGACAATCCAAGCTGGGGATGGCTCGAGGGACCTGGGTTTCCTCACCCTTTCAGCTGACTCTGCAAGAATGCTTTTCCCAATGCTTTTCCTATGGTCTGTCAATGAGAGGCCTGCCTTCCTCTGTCTCTGTTTCTTTTTCCAATGTAGTTGGTAGCAGAGTTTATTATGATCCATACTAAAATCCCACTCAGTAGAGCTCTCCAATAAAGCACTATGAAATCACTTGCTCCTATGGCTTCTCTGACATATTGCCACCCTGCCTCTTGATTATGTATGCCTCATACTTTTGCACACAAGTCCTATCTCTGCTCTAGGAACAAATACAATTTGGGGCAAAATTTCGAACATGGTGTCAGTCAGCATCCAGGGAAGAAGAACCAGTAGATACATAAGACATTCACTGCAAGGCATTGGCTTAGATGACTGAGAAGGTCATCTCAGTAAGTCTGAAATCCATAGGATAGGCTGTCAGGAAGGGCAGGCTGGAACTCTCTGCACTGTCCAAAGGTAGTATTGTTCTTCAGCTCTGTTCTGAAGTTCTTTCACCTGCTGAATCAGGCCGATCAAGATTATTTTAGATAAATCTCCCTTACTTAACATTAGTTGACTATGATTAACATTTACAAAACACCTCAGAGACACAGCTACAAAATTCTTTGAATAACTGAAGGATTGAGCTTGGCCAAGCTAACCCATCAAAGACCATCACAAGCATATTTGGCTTATGAAGTTTTCAAAAGCCAAAGGTCAGCATGAAAGTCTAGTAGGTGAGAGTGTTCCCAAGGGGGGTGTGAGAGGCAGGGGTAGAGAAGAGAGACATTCCAGGTCAGAGCTGTCCACAGCAGGCATACTCTCCCCTCCTCCCAGAGCCAAGTGGGTCGGGCCCCTTCTTTGGGTGGTCTGGCTCTCATTTTAGCTCACAACAGATCTCTGCCCCCCACACCATATTTTTTTTTTTTTTAAACTTTTATTTATTTATGATAGGCACACAGTGAGAGAGAGAGAGGCAGAGACACAGGCAGAGGGAGAAGCAGGCTCCATGCACCGGGAGCCCGACGTGGGATTCGATCCCGGGTCTCCAGGACCGCGCCCTGGGCCAAAGGCAGGCGCCAAACCGCTGCGCCACCCAGGGATCCCCCCACACCATATTTATATATCACAGTGACACTTTGATATTTGTAAGGAGATTTATAATTATAAACTAATTCTGGCTCTGTGGTGACATGACAGGAAATTTAGGAGAGACTGCTTCAAGTTAAATATGAGGCAAACAGGAACAGAGGATACATTTGTTCTGCAAACAAGATGCTGAATCTGAAAAGAACTTATGAGCATGAATAAAACAAATATGCAAAGATACTAGTAGAGAAGTCCAGATGAACAATACTACATCCTATTGCCTCCCAAATATTTTTTCCTCATTGAGCATCTTTTCTATTGCATCTATTGCAAAAATCTTAGCCTGGCAGTCAAATCCTTCTTTTTATTAACTTTACCTTTCCTCTCCTAACCTCATCTATGAGCTGTAAGGATCTTGTATCTAGTTTTGGGTAAAGGGCTCTTCAGGGGAATTATGGACCAGAAGTATGGACTCAGGAGATGAGGATGGGCCATTATGGGGGAGCCAGGAAGTATCTATAATTTCAAAGAAGCTAACAGAAATTGTACATTCATTTGCAAATAGTCCATCCAAGCTAACAACAGTTTTTTTTTTCACTTTTTCTAGAATTATATTACTTCTCAGGGGGAAAAAGCTGGTTGAAGAAGACAAATGTTATAAAATTTGACAACTTCAGGTCATGAGAAAAACACTAGTGAATGAAAGAGTGAAGAATGACTGAACATATACGTGAAATAAGAATAGCGGATCATTGATCATTGTTGAAGCTGGGTGACATGTATGTGGGAATTCACTATACGATGGTTTTGTACATGTATGAAAATTGTTATGATAAAAAGTTAAGGAAATTTGGAAAAAGTAATGGTAGGGCTGACAGAAGGTGGATGTGAGAGAGGTGACTGAAGAAGTATGGGAGCACGTATAAAGGGATTTCAGGTCATTCTGTTGAAGATGGATGTGACAAGAATTGCAGGCTTAGGCCTATTGCTTAAAATTATATTGATAAACAGGTGTAGAACTAAAGTCAAAATACAAATAACAAAATTGGTGGAAGCATGGGGAAGGGAGAAAGATTACTATAAACCAAATTCCTCATCTGGCATAGGGAAGATTTACTAATTCCTATTGAAATTTGATTAATTAGAACATAGTTGCACACTATGGTTAAAGAGCACTGGCAAGGAAGATTGAAAACAGAAAATATTAAAAAAAATAGGGCTGAGATATAGAAGAAGAAGGAAAAAAGAATAAGAAAAGGTTATTCCTCCCTGCCCAAGCCCTCTGCTTAGTTTTGAGGATATGAGAGGATGCCATGAGTCTTGGATGTGAGTACAGAGGGACAGTCAGATCTACAACAAATTAGTATGCATTATCATTTAAGATCACAACTTTCTTGTTATATATATATATATGATTTTTTATTAATTAATTAATTTATTTATTTATGATAGTCACACACACACAGAGAGAGAGAGAGGCAGAGACACAGGCAGAGGGAGAAGCAGGGTCCATGCACCGGGAGCCCGATGTGGGATTCGATCCCGGGTCTCCAGGATCGCGCCCTGGGCCAAAGGCAGGCGCCAAACCGCTGCACCACCCAGGGATCCCTATATATGATTTTATAATATTGTGTCTCTTTCCAAAGTATAGATTGTTAAAATCTAGAATACAACTAAAATGGAAAAGTTGTGGGAACACAGATGGAATGAGATTTTTATTGGATAACAATAACTCTCTGATAAAGCATGAATCCTGGAATGGGGAAAGAACAATATAAGGTGTGATTGGTGGTGCAAAGTTTAGGAACCATAATAAATGTTCGTGGAATTTTTTGGACTTCTGGTGTCATTTTAAAATACATTTTTATTGCCAAAATATTATAACTTCCACAGCTGATTCTTAGTGAAAATATGTCTCAAAGATAGTTCAAATGCTCTTCACAAGTTATCTGATATATTCTCAGAAGTATAGGCAGAGTTGTCTTTATGTAGAAGCAACTTTGAATCCTGCTCAGAATATTTCTTTTTCCTGGATGTCCAGTTACACTGCCTGTACTGAAGCCAAATACATTCTTTCCTTCCCTCTTGAGCTATTTGGGTATTCTGTTTATGTTTAAAAACCTTTGCATACGAACCTCAACATGCTGATGCTGAGGACTTGGTCCTGCCTTCATTCTATTTATTTATTTTCTAGCAATCAATTTGAACTGAAATTAGATTCACAAGCTTGAGAGATGGGATTTGTTTCCCATGGGTTCTCTTGCTCAGTGATGGAGAACTTAAAGTGGGGGATTAGCTAAGTACCATTTTGTGTGATTTTTGCCTCTCTCTTTCCAAACAAGGTGAGGGAAAAGAGTAGAGGTCTTTGGAGAACAAGGGACCCCTTTTCATACCCACATTGCCAGCTGCCAATTTTCTTTCTGGATACAATCTTCCCTGCATATAGTATAGTACATTTCCTCCTACTTACTCAGACCCTTCAAGCCTCAGTTGAAGATATTACCTCTTTAGACTCTTGCCTGACCACCCAGAGTGATTTTTCTTGTTTTGGAATTATTATAATAAGTGTGGTCTGAAAACAATCCAGCTCTTGATTTTATATAGGCTTGTATATAAGCTAGGTATTTTGTATGTTCTTTTCTTGCCAAATAGAGTTCCTTCCTTTGAATCTCTCTGAATACAGCTGGAATTGAAGAAATGGTAGAGTGGACCAATTTTGTCTACTTTGCATCCTTTTCCTTTTTGATACTTCACCCAACATCTGCTATCTTAGCAACATCCCCGGTCCTAAACCTTCTTGTTTCTAAATCCTTTGTCAATGTAACTTTCCTGTGTCTCTTTCCTTTCAGAGTCCTATTACCTGTTCTCTGAGAGAATGGCTTTAATATCTAACTAATCCTACAGGGCATAAGTTTACCCATATTAAATTGCCAGTCTTTATGGCATACCAAAGCAACAATTCACATAGTTGAACCTAATAGGTGAAGTCTTAGTGCCTTACCTCTCACACAGGACATCTGGTGACACAAAATTATATCCCAGAGGAATGAATTCATAACAGTGTAATGTAGTCTTAGCAGGACAGTAGAGGCATTAAAATGCCTTTATAGCACTTCTCAATAATAGCTGATGGTTACCTAATCTGCTAAGGCAGAATGGCAGGCCCCTCTTCTGGAAACATACTACCAGGATAGTTAACATTTGTTGACTCTTCATAGTTAACATTTATTGACTTTCTTCTATTTCATACGTCATATATTAACAATCTAGGCTAGAAACTGCCTGGTTGAAACCACACCGAATGGAAAAGGCAATGAATAGATGAAAGCTTGCTTCTGCAATCAAACATCTCTCATATATGTAAAGCTCAAAGTGATATATTGACAAGATTATAGGCAATGTGAAGAGCATTGGAGAACAAGGCACTTTCAAGAAATTTCAAGTTCATCAAATAACCATTTACAGACATTCGCTGTGTCATTTAAAATGGCTCCTCTCTTAGGGGTCTCAAGTGACTGATTTGTAGGAGTTTTCTTGTCTCTACTAGAAGGTTAGAATGGTTTTATATTTTACATTCCACAAAACTGTATGTTCCACAAAAGCCATTTTGTAAAGATTTCTAGACGATGTTTTTTATACGTGTGAAAGTAAAACTCAAGTTCATTAAAATCAAATACTGTCCAAGTTCTATAATGGCCTTTGCATTATATCTCAATTCTTACCTTCTTTGGTCTGAATTACTAAGGTTTTATCCTATTTTATTAGAATAAATCTATTAGTATTTGAAACAAAATAGATTCCTATATTTATTGGATTGTTACAGTTTCAGTTTGGGGTTTTTGAAAATAATTTGTTCATGTTTGAGAGAGCTAGATGGCTGAACACATAAAAGTGGCTGAAGAAGTCTTAGAGAACAGTTTTAGAATTCTTATTTGAGTCTATGCTGTTTCTGACTTTCAGGGTATTGCATATATCCTACTCTGGTGGCATTTTCATTTTGCCTTAATTGTCAGTATGCCTGTATCTCATCACATTATCAGTGTCCTGGAGGGGAAAGACCACCTATTACTCAACTTTATGCCTTTTGACGTTTCTAGCATAATACCTGTAATACCTGCACATAGTAGGTGCTCAGTTATTATTAACTGAATTCCCTTAAATTATAACACACCATAGAATTTCAGTGCCATATAAAAACCTCTGAGGTCATCATAACCATTTTACAACTTAGGAAAGCTGGGGTCCAGAGGAGTCAAGTAATTGGTACAGATACTATTAACATGAAGAATCATAACTGAGGCAGAGCCACTAAGATCTAGCCTTGTTGGCTCAGTCTTGGAAACAAGAGACACACAACAGAATCTTCCCTGTTTTTTGATGGTTCAAACCATAATGTGGTCATATTTGCAAGTACAAGAAATCACTATTGGGGTGGGGGTGGCTTGATTCATGATGTAGCATTAACCTACTTTCCTGTTACAGTCACTCTTTCCTTCCCCCCAATAAAGACTCTGGATTGTGTTGCATCCATATGTGCCTCCAAGGAAATAATGTTTCCGTAAGAGATGGATGATCCCTGAAAACGAAGTTTGTTGATAAGCATAGGATGTTGCAACAGACCAAATCCAACAGACCTATAAGTGAGTGTTGGTATAACCTCTCCAGACCCCAGCACCACATTTCATGCCACATCCACGCGTCACCAAGCTGCGCCAGCCTAGTAGGTTGAAGCAGAAGAGACTCTTTAAAATAGCTCCCTATGGTTTTGAAATTATATTGCTTGCTGTTTCCTGCTATAAAATACTGTGAGAGCTAAAATATTTTCAGATGTGAGTTTTCATAATAACTTCCCCTCATCTTATTACAAGAGTAATATAAGTTTATTATGGAAAAAAAAAGAAAATACAGATAAGGGGGAAAAAGCAAAATAAAAATTTACTGGAATGCTACCACATTGAGATAACCAAAGCTAACATTTTGGTGTATATGTGCACACACAGTTATGTATGTTATAGACCTTTTTTTAATATAGTATTACTTAAATATCTTTCCAAGATAACGCATGTATTCTTAATCTTTGTTAATGTGCACATCATATTCCAATGAGTTGGTATGTTGTAGTTTATCAAATTCTTGTTGCATGTATAGATTATTTCCAATCTTTTTCTGCCCTTAATTGCTCTTAATTGTTTTAGTATTTTAAAACACTGACAAGAGTATTGTTTAAATATGTGATGTAGCACCATTTTTATGAGTTACTATGTAGATAGAGATTCTGTTGAAATCAGATCTCAGGAAATATCATATATCAACAGATACAGTCTGTTTTGCTGTCATGTATGTGTCTTTCAGTAATCCCAGCTAGCTCATGCTAACTGGGAAATAGGGGAATTTGTGGATAGATTGAAAATTTTCATATGAAATTTTTATATGGACTTTTCTCCAGCATAATAATGTTTTATACCATCAAATAAGAGCAGTTAAGTGCAAACAACATGAGCATCACTGAACGCAAGCTGCAGGGGCATTCAGTAGCATATGGGATACACCCCACAGCCTCCCTCTCAGCCTGGCTTTGGCTACTTGCACTGTCCTCAAAGTCCATGTTGTGATGTCCTCCTGACATGTGAGCATTTTGTCCTGGTTTCCATAACTCTGCAGCCTCAACCTTTCTTTATTTTTTCTTCCATTGAGCTACATTCACCACTTTTTAAAGAATTAGCAGATTTTAACTCTGCCAGTATTTTTGTTAGATTACTTTTTTTGTTGCAACTACAAAGTTGCATAGGTTTTGAGTAATGAATTCCTAATTTTATTTCTTCTATTAGTCCTCTTATTTCTGGTACAATTTTGCAAGATGTGGGACTATTCAGAATTGCATATATTGTGTTATAGCCAAAACCTTGATCTCATTCTCAGGATTCTGAGTAAAGATAGCAGAATAAAACCGGATCACTGATAATTCCTCCCCTGATACCTCACAAAACAATCCTTCTTTACCCTCAAATGAAAGGAGGAAAAGCTCAGCAAAAACAATTACCAATAGGAAACTGAGAGGGAAACTAATAAAATTCCATGACATAAAATTTATAAAAGAACAGAATATTTTGGTGTGGTTTCCAATATCATCCCTTTGCTTCCAAAAACACAGGGGGGAAAGAAGATGAGACAAGAAAATCTGAAGAATTCTCTCTCTTACATGCCCCTATGTAAAAGGAAGTACAGATGGCCC
Source organism: Canis lupus familiaris (assembly GCF_011100685.1). Classification (NCBI taxonomy): domain Eukaryota; kingdom Metazoa; phylum Chordata; class Mammalia; order Carnivora; family Canidae; genus Canis; species Canis lupus. Next base: position 21,093,717 of record NC_049250.1, read on the forward strand.
CAGTTTACAATGGTTCAACTTAAGATTTTTTTAAAAAAGATTTTATTTATTTCTTCATGAGAGACACACACAGAGAGAGAGGCAGAGACATAGACAGAGGGAGAAGCAGGCTTGATCCCAGGACCCTGGGATCATGACCTGAGTCAAAGGCAGACACTCAACCACTGAGCCATCAGGCATCCCTCAACTTTCGTTTTTTTTTTTAACTTTATAACAGTGCAAAAGTGATACACATTCAATAGAAACTATACTTTGAATTTTTAATTTTAATCTTTTCCTGGGCTAATATACTCTCTTGTGATGTTAGGCAGCAGCAACCATAGCTCCTAATCAGCCACACATTCATGAAGGTAAATAATAGATATTTTTGCAATCATTCGGTAATAATACAACCATTCTGTTTTTCATTTTCAGTATAGTATTCAATAAGTTACATGAGATAGTTGACACTTTATTATTAAATAGGCTTACTGTTAGATATTTTGCCCACCCATAGGCTAATGTTAAGTGTTCAGAGCACGTTTAAGGCAGGCTAGGCTAAGTTATGATGTTTGGTAGGTTAGATGTATAAATGCATTTTGACTTACCATATTTTCAACTTATGTTGGGTTTACTGGGACATAAGCCCATCATAGAGTGAGGAAGATCTGTCTACTAAAAGGATGCAATTTTAGAAAATTAGAGGAAAAATTCTCAAGAGTAGGAGCCCCTAGCTACTACCATCATCTACCATCAGCTAGAGATGTGAAGAAAATTCTATGATCAGTAATTTTTAGGAGTCCATGCTCCCTAAACTTAAAGATCCAAAGCAGGAGTGTAAGTACTAAGATATCTCAGTAGTGGTACCTCATCTGGGGCTAGTGTTCAGGGTGGTATTGAATCTGGTGAGGGCATTTAACATAGGGGAGAGTGGAGACCCTAAGTTGTCTAACAAAGGTTATCCAATTTACAAAAAATGGGTAATACCATAATTTTCCAGTTCATGAATGGAATTGCTTGGAGTGAGAAATAAACAGGGAATAGCTAAAGTAAAGCATATCCAGAAGAATTTTCAAGCTGTATTAAATATTTTACAAGTTCTGAACTGAGCTGCCTACTTGAGATATGAAGATAACCGGAAACAATATGGTAACCATGAAAATATTTTGTCTGGGGGTAGCCCGGGTGGCTCAGTGGTTTAGCGTTGCCTTCAGCCCAGGGCATGATCCTGGAGATCCTGAATCGAGTCCCATGTTGGGCTCCCTGCATGGTACCTGCCTCTCTCTCTCTCTCTCTCTCTCTCTCTCTCATGCATAAATAAATAAAAAATCTTAAAAAAAAGAAAATATTTTGTCTGACTCTCTCTCCACAAAGACAGAAAAACATATGTGTGACTGACTGAGTTGTGCAAGGAAATTTCAGTTTGTTTATTTTTTCTGTAACTGCTTTGTCCTTTTCCATAAGCACCCTAATGGGTAAAATATAAAAAGTCAGTAAAGTGTCCTGATACAGGACTTAAAATAGACCCTTAGGTAAATATTCATTCTCTTGTGTTGTAGTTGCCCCATGTCTTAACATCTATATGCAGTGACAACTCCACCAGGCAATGTTATAATTTTTACTTTTAACAGTCATACATATTTTAAAGACCTTTCAGGGAGAAAAATTGTCTTCATATTCACCCAAATACCATTTACCATTTCTGCTGTTGTTTCTTTATTCTGATGTTCCATATTTACTTCTATATCTTGAATATTTTTTTTAGCATTTACTTTAGGGCACATCAACTAGTGATACATTCTCTTAGTTTTTGTACATCTGAGAATGTCTAGCTTGTCTTCATTCCTGAAGGAGATTATATATATATAACATATATTTATATATATTACACATATATTATATATATTACATATTTGTATATATATTATATATATATTTGTATTTATGCTGAACATAGAATTCTGGTTGACACTTCTTTCAGCCATTTAAAGATTTTGTTCCACTGTTTTACTGGCTTCTGTGGCCTCTGATGAGAAATCCACAGTCATTCAAATAATTATTCCCTTCTCTGTAGTGTATCATTTTCTGATTGCTTCAAGATTTGTCTTTATCACTGGTTTTTAGTAGTTTGATCATGATGTGACTGAGTATGTTTTTCTTTGAATTTGTCCTATTTGGGGTTTTCTGAGCAACTACAATCTGTAAATTGATCCCTTTTTACAAAATTTGGAAACTTTCTGGTAAATATTTCTTCAAATATTTTTTAGTCCTACCTTTTTCCTCTCTTTTTGAGACTCTAACAACACAAATCTCAGATTTTTTATTATTGTCCCATGGGTCCTTAGGATCTGTTCATATTTTTCAATATTTTCCCTTTTTTTCCCCAAGTTAGACTATTTCTACTGACTTCTAAGTTTTCTGACTCCTTTTACTGTTACTTCCATTTTGTTACTGAGCCCATTCAAAAATTTTTCCTGTTTCTGCTATTATATTTTTTAATTCTAAAATTTTTGTTTGAGACACCTGGGTGGCTCAGTGGTTGAGCGTCTGTCTGCCTTTGGCTCAGGGCCTGATCCCAGATTCCCAGGATCGAGTCCCACATTAGGCTCCTTGCATGGAGCCTGCTTCTCCTCCCTCTGCCTGTGTCTCTCATGAATAAATAAATAAAATCTTCAAAAGAATTAAAATTTTTATTTGATTCTTTTTCCTAGTTTCTATTACTTTGTTGAGAATTTCCATCTTTCCACTAATTTCAATAATATTCACCTTTATCTTAAAGTCTTTGTTAATTCCAATTTTTTTTTATCTTGACACTAGAAATTGCCTTTACTCTTGGGAATTTGTCAGGTATTCCTGGGTTTTTTGTTTGGTTGGTTTTGGCATGTAATTTTGGATTCTATACTAGGGATTTTGGATGTAATATTGTGAGACTTTGAGATCTGTTAAAATCCTCTGGGGAATGTTGATTTATTTCTTTGCTTGTTTTGGGAGGCAATAAGCCTGCTTGTGTTCAGGTCACATATTCTATCCTGCCTTCTCCACGCAGTGGTTCCAGTTAGGTTTTCAAAGCCTTTGCTGTGCTTTTTGGATCTACTATGCATATACGTGACTTAGTGTTAGTTTGAGACTTGAGTGATAGTTCTTAATCATAGCTCAGATCCTAAAGCCTTTGCTATATTTCTTTGTCAGTGCAGCTCAGGAGTGAATCTGGAACGTGGGTTGGTTGACAACAGGTAGGGGATGCCTTTCTCCAGCTCTCTCCTCTCTGAAACTTTCCCTAAACTCTCAGCTTTCAGAAGTTCAATTTTTAGCTTTCTGGCTAGAAATCTGGGGTTTCTCTCAGATATTTAGCCCTCAGCATTGGAAATACTGTGTTATTTCCGATGTTAAGCAGTGAGGTAAAAGAGAGAGAAAAATAACAGATGAGATCCACCATACTGTTCAGACTACACAGGCTCCAAGTCCCAGTTCTGGCCAGAGAAATGCACTTTCTTTTAGAGATTATAGATGCCTTTACTGCCATAATCACCTGGTGGTACAATTTTATGACCACGTTGCCCTCGGGAAAGAACCAAGAAAAAAAGAGAGAGGCAGACAGAGAAGGAGATCCTCCTTCTAAACACACTTTCTCATGAGGTCCCCATTTCTCTTTCATCTGGTTGGAAACAGTGAAGTCTCTCTTGGAATTTTTACTATTTGGGATATCAGTTGCCCTCAAGTCAAACTCAAAAGATAAAGGAGGAAAAAAAAAACTAGTAAATTTACTGTCACACTCGCCCAAGTTTTGATTTCCCTCCCTAGTCTGTTATTGTCTACTTCTCAGAGTGCTTATATAGTTGCTTTTTATTCTGTCCAGAGTTGTTAGTTGGAATCAGAAGGAGAGATAAGCTGTAGTGGGCTTACTCCATCTTGGCTGGCATAAGAGATACCTCATCCTCATCATGAAAAATGCCCAGCCTCTTATATTTCTCATCTCTATCTCCTGTCCCCAGTTCTCTCCAAGATAATCTGGGTGATTGGCAAGGTGTGTTTGTGTATGTACATATATGTGCATTTGCATACACGTGTGTGTATGTGTGTGTTGTGCATGTTCTAACATTGCAGCAGAGTCTAGGTCCTCAGATTTCCTTCTGTGTCCCCTGGATACCTGCAAGGTAGGCTGATACGGTTCTGGGAACCAATGCCTATTGAGTACTATCGTTTTCATCTGGCATTTTAGCAGCAATGTCTTGGTTCACCTCATGGAGTCCATGGTTCCAGTTATTTCCCACTGGTGTCAAAAGTTCCTCCCTATTTCATTTTATGTCTTGTGATCATAAGCCTTACACATGCCTTCCCATGAGAACCACAAATGTATCCTTTCACCTCCCAACTACCTGTCTGTCTTCAATACTTCCTTCCCTTGGCTCCTCTGTCATGTCAGAAGTGGCCATGTGACGTTTATTCTAGAGTGTTCCAACCTTCCCTAAATGTCCAGGCAACCAAATCGCCTGCCTTAGTCTTGAACACCCTTATACCCATGTGATTGTTATTAAAGTCAAAGCTCAAAACTTGTGCAAAAAGTGTGGTTCTGAGGAAAGAATGGGTATGGAGAGAGAGATCTGGCATCCTAACTCACTTGGTCTTTGTCTCCATACTTCCTCCCAAAATTTCTCAGCCATAAAATCTTGGCCTGTTGTTTTTCCCTTATTGTTCTCATCTCATTCTCGACATCCTTAAAAGGCAACCAAAGAAACTTAGAAAATCCTTTTCAATGCCAAAAAAAAATCACAATTAAGAACAGTAGCCATAATAAAGGAACATGCATGATATTCACATGCCAAAAGCTGTGTCACAATGTCTCCACTGTGATCCTAGATGTCATACTCAGGTAAGAGGTCATTTCAACATAAAGGAAGCAGACAGTTTCCTGTACTTCAGAGCTCCAAGGATATAACACTCAGAGTTATTCATGGAAAACCTACTTGACAATAAAATTCAGCTAATTAAAAGTCAAAAAGTGAATTAAAATAAAATCTCAGACATAAAGAAGCTCACATGAATTATTAACAGTCAATATTGAGCCCATTTAAAATAAAAGCAAGTAGCTGTTGGGATTATGTTAATAGGACAGAGTGGAATTGCTATATATCTTGCAAATAAAAATAAGACTAAGGACATCACAAAAATCATCTCATGATTTTTAGGTAATGAATCAATGTTGTCTAAAATTGAAACTTAGACATAACTCCAATTTCTTCATGTATTACCAAACCTTTTTTTAAACCTTAGTAGGAATGTTTAGGACTATGTCTTCTAGTAAAGAAACATTTAAGATCAGTAAAGTGTTTCAAGTTTATTTTCCTTTACATGTCTTCTGCTAAGTAAAAACTTGTAAAAATTGTGTGCAATTATTTTGGTCAATATATTCCCACATACCACTCTTCCAGTCTTCCACATGTATATGACATTCTCATAGCAACATAATGTAATACAAAGTACGTCTGGAATTATGGCCACTTAATGTTAACGATGGCTATTTCTGATCATGTAATTTTGGATGTACTTTATTACACTGCTTGAATCAATTTTTCATAATGAATATATATCCTTTTTGTTCCCAAATTAAGTCAATCCTCAGTTTGGGAATTTTGAAAGATGCAGGATGAGTCAGATAACATCTCATAAAAGAATGTTCCTAATTTCCATTCAGGGGTACCAGCAGTCTTTTTTAGAAGTAAGCTCTTTAACAAATCAATTTGGCTTGATAGTGAGTGAGCTTTTCACACCAACACAAATCACAACTGCATTTGATAGCTCTTATCATTGGTAATAGCTTCATTTTATTTGATAGATATTTAAAACAGATATGATTTTTGGTATGTACTTTTTGAAGGAATGTTTGAAGGAAATGTGGATGTTAAGCTTTCCATTTCTAAGATTCCAGTACTTAGCAGTGCCCAGCACATGCTAAGTGCTTGATGCTAGGAATTCAATTAATGCCTATTCTGTTGAACAGAAATAATGTATGTTATTACACATTTAAGAGACAGACACATGAAAGAGAGATTTTACTTTTTAAATTTCATATCAGATAGCAGAACGAGGACCATAGGTGGAAGTTGGCTGGAATATAGATCTGACTCGATATAAAGAAAAAGTAGCAATCTTGGGGTGGAGCCTTTTGGGTTTTCTATGTAGAGTATCATGTCATCGGCGAAGAGGGAGAGTTTGACTTCTTCTTTGCCAATTTGAATGCCTTTAATGTCTTTTTGTTGTCTGATTGCTGAGGCTAGGACTTCCAGTACTATGTTGAATAGCAGTGGTTAGAGTGGACATCCCTGTCTTGTTCCTGATCTTAGGGGAAAGGCTCCCAGTGCTTCCCCATTGAGAATGATATTTGCTGTGGGCTTTTCATAGATGGCTTTTAAGATGTTGAGGAATGTTCCCTCTATCCCTACACTCTGAAGAGTTTTGATCAGAAATGGATGCTGTACTTTGTCAAATGCTTTCTCTGCATCTAATGAGAGGATCATATGGTTCTTGGTTTTTCTCTTGCTGATATGATGAATCACATTGATTGTTTTACAGGTGTTGAACCAGCCTTGTGTCCCGGGGATAAATCCTACTTGGTCATGGTGAATAATTTTCTTAATGTACTGTTGGATCCTATTGGCCAGTATCTTGTTGAGAATTTTTGCATCCATGTTCATCAGGGATATTTGTTTTGTAATTCTCCTTTTTGGTGGGGTCTTTGTCTGGTTTTGGAATTAAGGTGATGCTGGCCTCATAGAACGAATTTGGAAGTACTCCATCTCTTTCTATCTTTCCAAACAGCTTTAGGAGAATAGGTATGGTTTCCAAGATTGCTAGAACTCATACAGCAATTCGGTAGCGTCGCAGGATACAAAATCAATGCCCAGAAATCAGTGGCATTTCTATACACTAACAATGAGACTGAAGAAAGAGAAATTAAGGAGTCAATCCCATTTACAATTGCACCCAAAAGCATAAGATACCTAGGAATAAACCTAACCAAAGATGTAAAGGATCTATACCCTCAAAACTATAGAACACTTCTGAAAGAAATTGAGGAAGACACAAAGAGATGGAAAAAGATTCCATGCTCATGGATTGGAAGAATTAATATTGTGAAAATGTCAATGTTACCCAGGGCAATATTCACGTTTAATGCAATCCCTATCAAAATACCATGGACTTTCTTCAGAGAGTTAGAACAAATTATTTAAAGATTTGTGTGGAATCAGAAAAGACCCTGAATAGCCAGGGGAATTTTAAAAAAGAAAACCATATCTGGGGGCATCACAATGCCAGATTTCAGGTTGTACTACAAAGCTGTGGTCATCAAGACAGTGTGGTACTGGCACAAAAACAGACACATAGATCAGTGGAACAGAATAGAGAACCCAGAAGTGGACCCTGAACTTTATAGTCAACTAATATTCGATAAAGGAGGAAAGACTATCCATTGGAAGAAAGACAGTCTCTTCAATAAATGGTGCTGGGAAAATTGGACATCCACATGCAGAAGAATGAAACTAGACCACTCTCTTGCACCATACACAAAGATAAACTCAAAATGGATGAAAGATCTAAATGTGAGACAAGATTCCATCAAAATCCTAGAGAAGAACACAGGCAACACCCTTTTTGAACTCGGCCACAGTAACTTCTTGCAAGATACATCCACGAGGGCAAAAGAAACAAAAGCAAAAATGAACTATTGGGACTTCATCAAGATAAGCTTTTGCACAGCAAAGGATACAGTCAACAAAACTCAAAGACAACCTACAGAATGGGAGAAGATATTTGCAAATGACATATCAGATAAAGGGCTAGTTTCCAAGATCTATAAAGAACTTATGAAACTCAACACCAAAGAAACAAACAATCTAATCATGAAATGGGCAAAAGACATGAAGAGAAATCTCACAGAGGAAGACATAGACATGGCCAACACGCACATGAGAAAATGCTCTGCATCACTTGCCATCAGGGAAATACAAATCAAAACCACAATGAGATACCACCTCACACCAGTGAGAATGGGGCAAATTAACAAGGCAGGAAACAACAAATGTTGGAGAGGATGCGGAGAAAAGGGAACCCTCTTACACCGTTGGTGGGAATGTGAACTGGTGCAGCCACTCTGGAAAACTGTGTGGAGGTTCCTCAAAGAGTTAAAAATAGACCTGCCCTACGACCCAGCAATTGCACTGCTGGGGATTTACCCCAAAGATACAGATGCAGTGAAACGCCGGGACACCTGCACCCCAATGTTTATAGCAGCAATGGCCACGATAGCCAAACTGTAGAAGGAGCCTCAGTATCCAACGAAAGATGAATGGATAAAGAAGATGTGGTCTATGTATACAATGGAATATTCCTCAGCCATTAGAAATGACAAATACCCACCATTTGCTTCAACGTGGATAGAACTGGAGGGTATTATGCTGAGTGAAGTAAGTCAGCCGGAGAAGGACAAACATTATATGTTCTCATTCATTTGGGGAATATAAATAACAGTGAAAGGGAATATAAGGGAAGGGAGAAGAAATGTGTGGGAAATATCAGAAAGGGAGACAGAACGTAAAGACTGCTAACTCTGGGAAAAGAACTAGGGGTGGTAAAAGAAAAAAAAAAAAGAACTAGGGGTGGTAGAAGTGGAGGAGGGCGGGGGGTGGGACTGAATGGGTGACGGGCACTGGGGGTTATTCTGTATGTTAGTAAATTGAACACCAATAAAAAAAATAAAATAAAATAAAAAAAAAGAAAAAGTATACCTATTAGGAAATCAAATGGGCTTCTTAAGTGAAATAACCCCCACCTCAAAGTGTTCAAGAGTATGGAGGATTATCTGAAGAGCATATTATAAAGGAGGTTTTGTGCACTACAGGCTGTCTCTAACTTCAGACCTGCCCCCACCCTGAGATTCCATGATTCTGTAAATCCGAGAAAGTAAGTGAGCTTTTTAAATGCTGAGTTAGTAATTTTGATTCTGCCCACTACCTTTGTTTCCCATTGATAAAATGAGAGGACTGGTTAATGTAATCACTATTTTCCAGTTCTAAGATCTCCTGATCCTATAATCTGCTATAAAGGATGATTTTTGTATAATTAAATTTCAGATCAATTCAGCAAATACCCACTGTTTACAACTACATACCAGGCATCATGCAAAGCACTGAGACTGTGGATTCATTCAATTTCTTCAGGCTTTCAGTCTTAGAAGAGCACATAACTTGTTAATGGGAATGTATCCTCAACCTGGTTTTAACACTATTTTTGAAAAACAGAAACTAATGCATTCCAAAATGCACATTTTCTATGACTGGAAGGGCTCAGGTGTTCTTTGCCTTTTGACGTCGCCAAATGGTTAATTGCCTATTGTGTATTTCTTCCTGAAGAAGGCATAGGATAGGAGTGTAAAAACTTAAAATCCACAGAATCCTCTTCAACTGCAGGATCGCATGACATGAAGAGGTGCTACATTCATCTAAATAATTATTCGAAGGTGTCCTAAAAAAACTAAACCTCAAGGAACAAGTGGAAAGGTGTTTCTTTAAAAAATTGTTGAGAAATGACACAGTGATTGATTTCAGCTTCCTACTGAAATGAATAAAGTTCAGATTCCTTGTTTTTTAAAATTAAACCAATAGTGATTACATGCAAGAAGAATCATCAAGAAGCCCCTCTTCAAATGCATTTATTTTCTGTTGTAAGTTAATATAAAATTTCAACTAGCCAAAATTAAGATAATGAAATTTTGTATTTACTCAAATTAGGTTTTAAGAATATTGCTGGTTTTCTCCACCATCCCATTTCTGTTGTTATTCACTCTGAGTACTGTTTATTGAATGCAGTCATGGGGTGGAAAGTAAACAAACCAAGAAGATGCAGGTGTGTGATGTGATGAAATCTGATAAAGCCCACAGTCCTGAAGGAAAATAAACAGGAGCCATTGATTTAAATGAACTTAAATGTTGTCCATAACCCTAAGGTCATTATCCTTCCTTTCCCCTTTCCTTTATCTCCTACGTATATGCATTTAGGTGACACATAAACATTTGAATTTATGGGTGAATTTGGGGTAATTCCTTAGAAACTTAATAGATCTTATTGATCACAGAAAATCCAAAATTAACAATGCCTCATTAAACAATATCAATAAGCAACATTTGTTAAAGCTTGCCATCTATGATACAATGCTGACCTATAAAGCTGTTCTGCATTACTAGTAATTTTTAAGAGGTACCTTTAAGAAAGTATTATTACTAAGTGAAATGAAACAAGCCTGATCATTGCATATATTATTATTCTAAGAGAATACAGATCATTTAATATAAACTTTTTATAGCTGAAACCAAACTTACTTCAATTTATAATTATTTATAATTACTGTCTGTTTCCTACTCTTCAACATAATAGTTATTTTGAAATTTCCCAAAGCCATTTTTACTTAGTTTGACATTACATCTTGAGTAAATGATCTTTGATCATATTGTTTTTGGAAAATGCATTACTCCACATTAAAAAATGTCTTCCAATTTGGGATGGCATCAGGCAGTTGTTCCTGATATAGTCACTTTTAGTTTCTATTAATGTATCCCTTATATTTCTCAAATCAGCATCCCATGGAACAATTCAGGATGGGAACAAATCTAGAGTTTTCTCTAGCATGTCTGTGCACCTATAATATGGAATAAAGGAGTGTATAGTGTGGGGGTGTCCACAGTTATATAACCATGGATTTTCTTTGTTTTCATAATTAAGATCTCCAGAAATAAGTTTTTAAGTAACAATATTTAGGAATGATTGAACAACAAAAACAGGAAAAGCTAATGTAACACCAACAACTAACATAACACAAATATTTATGGGTCTTCTTTCTCCTTCTTAAAACCCATTCAATATTGTCACATTCTTAAATAAATCTAGGAGAGAAATGCTGGAAAGATGGTGGAATAGGACCCATGCTCACCTTATCCTACAGATACACCAATGTAAATAACACAGGAAATGACCTGAAGATTGACAGAACAAATTCTATAGCTAAAGGCAGAGAAGAGGTCACATCGAAGATGGCAGGAAGGGCAGAGATGTAATGGGGAGCTAAATGGACTGCTGGGCTGTCCATGAAGGGAGGGACCTACAGGTATAGAGAGGGAGAGAAACAGACTATCACAATAGGGACCATGCACAGGGAAGACAAATCCCCATAACTTTTGGTGTTGGAAACTAGATGGGCTATAAGTTTCTTAGAAGCAGCAGGACATAAAGCCTGGAATTTTAAAAATCAGGAGGCATGGTTCTGGGTTAACCTGGAGGGCAATAAGAGACTGATTCCTTATCCTTAAAAAGTCCATGTAGATATAGCATAGAGGTAGCAGTTTGAAAAATGCCTGGAGCATACAGGAGGGAGAGTTATTTACTAAGTTCAGAGTATGTCCTGGAGGGGCAGAGATCACTAGGAGACTCCTCCAGGAACAAAGGAGCTGGCAGGCACCATTTCTCCCCCACCCCCCAAAATAAACACATGGCCACCTGCTGGAAACAGCACAGCACCAACATTCACTACCTGACATGCTTGTACCATGCCTGCTCCCCCTCCTCCTGCCTCTGGCTTTGGTGATTCACCTCCTCTGGCCAGGCTTGCCTCAGTCCCAGCACTGTAGATCCTCTCCTGCAAAAGATTGGCAGAAACCTTGCAAATACCTGTCTCCTCACCCACACATCTTGCAGTGCCTTGTTCTTGGTTGAGGTTGGTCCCCTCTGGAAGACCAGCACATACCTTGTTAAAACTGCGTGCCCTGACCATGCATGCTATGTGGATGGGCCAGGGCTGACTATCTTGGCAGCAGTAGCACATCCCCTCTCACTGAGCATAAAACTTGTGGGAGCTGTGCCTCAACCCCTGGGCACAATTTGAATCTGCCGCTTCCAATATGCTCTTGACTGGAGCCCATTCAAACTGGGGCCACAGGCCCAGCAGTGTGCATGCATCCCCAATAGAGACCAGTACCAACTGTCTCCTGCTCTGTGGAGAGGGAAAGATAACCACACAGACCAGTCAGACTGTGGCCCAAGCAGTGGGATGGGGGCAGACAGTTGGTCTGATTGCAGGCCCTGCCCAGCAATGAAAGCTTCACAGGGGACAACACAGGAAAAGTACTCTGCAGTTTGCTGCTTCTCTATCTCTGGCAAATACCTGGTCTGATTAAACTCAAGCCCAAAAATCCCCAAACTGGTCCATTAACATCACAGAGACCAAAACCTGCCTACAACAGGCAAATAGAGCCACTGAAGACAACAAGACTGAAGGGAAAAGCAGCTCAGTCACAACAGAAGGGCACACACGACATATTTAGGAGACACTCCTGAAGTGCCAAGTTCTAGTAAACAGGGGACACTGCACTACAGGACTTCTTTGTCATAAGGCCATTATTTTCAAGAATAGGGGAAGTAGCTGACTTTCCTAACACAGAGAAACAGAAACAGAGAGTTAGACATAATAAAGAGATAGAGGAATATATCCCAAATGAAGGAACAGGACAAGAACGTAGCAAGTGATCTAAGTGAAACAGAAATAGATAATATACTTGATACATAAAGTAATGATCATAAAGATACTCACTGGACTTGAGAAAAGTGTGGAGGACTTCAATGAGACCATTAACAAAGAGAAATAAAAAGAATCAATCAGAGATGAAGAATGCAAATAAAATTAAAAATACACTAGACGGAATAAATACCACCAGAGGAATCAGAAGAATGAATCAGTGACCTGGAAGAAAGAATAATGGGAAGTAATCAAGCTGAGCTGGTGGGAAAAAGAAATGCAAATGAGCAGACTTAGGGAATTCAGTGACACCATCAAGTGTATTAATATTTGCATTATGGAGATCCCAAGAAGAGATAGAGATAGAAAAGGGGGAAGATAAATGTATTCGGAGAAATAACAGCTGAAAACTTCCTGTTACCCCTTCTGGGGTAACATACAGAAATCCATATTCAAGAGGCATAGAGATCCCCCCATTGAAATCAACCCAAGGAGGTCCTCATCAAGACACATAGTAATTAAAATGGTAAAAAGTAGTGATAAAGAAAAAGTGAAAAAGCGGCAGAAGAAAAGAAGACAGTTGCATACAAGGGAACTACCATAAGGCTATCAGTTGATTTTTCAGCAGAAACCTTACAAGGTAGAATGGAGTGGCATGATATATTCAAAGTGCTGAAAGAAAAATATCTCCAGCCAAGAATACTCTATCTAGCAAGGCTATCATTCAGAATAGAATGAGAGATAAAGAGTTTCCAAAGCAAATGTTAAAGGAATTCATGACCACTAAACTAGATCTCCAAGAAACATTAAAGGGGACTCTTTGAATGGAAAGACAAGACCATAAGTATAAAAATAGGAAGTGCATAAGCAGTAAAAATAAGTATATCTGTAAAAATCAATCATGGGAGCCACAAAATAAAAGGATGTAAATTAAGACACCATATGCCTAAAATGTAAGAGAAAAGGAGTAAATGATGGGTTCAAAGTTAAGTGATCATTAACTTAATATAGACTGCTATGTGCAGAACATATTATATACAAACTCAATGGTAATCACAAATTAAAAACCAGAAATAGGTATACAAAAAATAAAGAGAATAGAATCCAAGTATACCACTAAAGGAAGCCAATTTATTGTGAGAGAAAAGGGCAAAGGAAGAAAGGAACAGAGAAATAATACAAAAACCACCATAAAACAATAACAAGATGGTAATAAGCACATACCTATCCATAATCTTTTGAATGTAAATAGATCAAATGCTCCAATCAATAGACCTACGGTGACAGAACACATAAAAACACAAGACCTATCTATATGCTGCCCACAAAAGACTCTTTTCAGACCTACAGACACATGCAGTCTAAGTGAGGGCATGGAGAAACATTTATCATGCAAATAAATGTGGAAAGAAAGCCAGGGTAGAAAAGAAAACTATAGACCAATATTTCTGATAAACTTAAATGCAAAAACCCTCAACAAAATATTATCAAACTGAATCCAACAAAACTTTAAATAAATCACTCACCAGAATTAAGTGGGGTTTATTCCTAGGATGCAAGGGTGATTCAACATTTGCAAATCAATGCGGTATATTGCATCAATAAAAGAAAAGGTAAAAACAATATGATCATTTCAATAGATGTGGAAAAAGCTTTTGACAAAGTATAACATTCATTCATGGTAAAAACCCTCAACCAAGTAGGTTTAGAGGGAACATATATCTACATAATAAAGGCCTTATATGAACAACTAACAACTAATATATGGAATGGAGACAACCCGTGAGCTTTTCCTCTAATGTCAAGAATGAGACAAGAATGTCCACACTCACCACTTGGAGTAAAATTTTCACTATTTGGAGATGAAATGATACTACATATAGAAAACTGGGAAGACTCCACTAAAAAACTGCTAGAAATGATAAATGAATTCAGTAAAGTTGCAGAATACAAAATCAATCTACGGAAATCTGTTGCATTTCTACTCACTAATAATGAAACAGCAGAAGGAGAAATTAAGGAAACAATCCCATTTACAATTATACCAAAAATAATAAAATATCAAAAAATAAATGTAACCAAGGAAGTGAAAGACCTGTATTCTGAAAACTATAAAACATTGATGAAAGAAATTGAAGATGACACAAAACAAATGGAAATGCATTACATGCTCATGGATTGGAAGAACAAATATTGTTAAAATGTCAATACTACCCAAAGCAAACTAGAGTTAACACAATCCCTAGCAAAGTAACACCACTTTTCACAGAGCTAGAACAAGCAATCCTAAAATGTGTATGGAACTGCAAAAAACCCTTAATAGCCAAAGCAATCCTGAAAAAGGGAAACAAAACTGGAGGTTTTGCAATTCCAGACTTCAAGTCATATTACAAAAATGTAGTAATCAAAACAGGATGGTATTGGCACAAAAATAGACACCTAGATCAATGGAACAGAATAGAAAACAAAATAAGAAATAAGCCCACAATTACATGGTTAATTAATATATACAAAGGAGGCAAGAATATGCAATAGGATAAATGGTGCTGGGTAAACTGGACAGCAACATTCAAAAGAATGAAACTGGACCACTTTCTTATACCATATACAGAAATAAAATGGATTAAGGACCTAAATGTTAGACTTGAAACCATAAAATCCCAGAAGAGGACATAGGCAGTAGTTTCCCTCACATTGGCCTAAGCTACATCTTTTTAGAGGTGTCTCTTGAGGCAAGAGAAACAAAAGCATAAATAAACTACTAGGGCTAGATCAAAATAAAAAGCTCTGCATGACAAAGAAAACAACAAAATAAAAGACAATCTACTGAATGGGAAAAGATATTTGCCAAATGACATATCCAATAAAGGAGTAGTATCCAAAATGTATAAAGAACTTATATAATTCAACATATACACACAAAATAATCCAACTGAAAATGGTCAGGAGACATGAACAGACATTTTTTCCAAAGAAGACATACTGATGGCCAATAGACACATGATAAAATGCTCAACATCACTCATCATCTGGGAAATGCAAAGCCAAACCACAATGATACATCACCTCACATGTATCAGAATGGATAAAATAAAAAAAAATTAAAAATTCAAGAAATGTGTTGGTAAGGTTATGGAGAAAAAGGAAGGTTTCTATACTGCCAACAAAAATGCAAACTGTTGTAACTATTGTGACAGTGTGGAGGTTCCTCAAAAATTAAAAATAAAACTACCATATGATCCAGGAACTCTACTTATGTATTTACCCAAAGAATATGAAAATACTAATTCAAAGGGATATATGCACCCCTGTTTATTGCAACACTATTTATAACAGCCAAATTATGGCAGCAATGCAAGTGTCCACCCACAGATGAATGGATAGAGAAGATGAGGTATTAACATACAGTGGAATATTATTCAGTCATAAAAATGAAATCTTGCCATATGCAACAACATTGATGGATCTAGAGTATAATACTAACTGAAATAAGCCAGTCAGAGAAAAGCAAATACCATATGATGTCATGCATATGTAGAATTTAAGAAACGAGACAAGAGAACAAAGTGAAAAAAACAGACTATAGACTCTTAACTATAGAACTACTGATTGTTCCCAGAGGAGAAGAGGTAAAGGGATGGGTGGAATAGGTGATGAATTAAGGAGGGCATTTGTGGTGAGCATCGGGTGATATAGGAAGTGTTGATTCACTATGTTGTACACCTGAAACTAATATAACACTGTATGTTAACTACAATAGAAATAAAAAGGAAAAAAAAGGCAACTTACAGAATGGGAAGAAATATTTGCAAACCATATGTCTGGTAGGGGGTTAATCTCCAAAATATACAAGGAACTCATACAACTCAATAACAACAAACCAAAAATCTGTTTAAAGAATGAGCAATTGTGAATAGGCATTTTTCCAAATAAGGCAAGCCGGTGGCCAACAGGTATGTGACAAGATGCTTGACATCACTCATCATCAAGGAACGCAAATCAAAGCTACAATGAGTCATTGCCTCACACTTATTAGAACGACTATTATCAAAAAGACAAGAACCGATAAATGTTGATGAAAAGATGGAGAAAATAAAATTCTTGCACACAGTTGATGGGGATGTAAGTTGGTGCAGCCTCTATGGAAACCAGTATGGAGATTATTTTTTTAATTAAAAATATATCATATAATGCTGCAATTCTACTTTTGGGTATATATAGAACTAAAGTGAAAACCCTAATTCTGCCCACTGTTTATTCATTTCCTAGTCTATTCTCAGTTGAATGTCCAGGCTTTGTTTTTTTTTTTTTTTCAGTAGTTTGGCATTATTGTTGAAATCAGATCATGCCTTTTCTTTTTGTTTTGCTGTCCTGTGACTGTTTTGTGTTACTCCCTCTGAATGTGTTGTTTGTTATAAGAGGATAATCATTCAGTAGAACAGAGGCATAGGTCCTATAAACTTGTGGTTCAAGGCAGCCTCACAGTGTGGGGAGTTTGTGATTTACCAAATTGACATCCACTTGGAAGACATTGATGTGAATCACCAGGAAAATCAAACGATGTTTTTTTTTTTTTTTTTAAGATTTTACTTATTTATTCAAGAGAGACAAGGAGAGAGAGACAGAGACATGGGCAGAGGGAGAAGCAGGCTCCCCATGGGGAGCCCGACACGGGACTCCATCCCAGGACTCCAGAATCATGACTTGAGCCGAAAGTAGATGCACAACCACTGAGCCACCCAGTCACCCCAAATCAAATGATGTTAAAAAGAAAGAAAGAAATCTAATTCTCAAATGCCTTTCAAAGTAATTTTGTTGTTTTTTCCTTGCTAAGGCTCTTTAAGGAAATTGAGGAGAGGGTTGCAGATCATGAAACACAGCAAAACCTTCCAAAAATCAAATTTCTATACCTTACTGCATCACTCCAAATCTTTAATCTGACTTCTATACCCAGCCCATCCTCCATTATCCCTTTCAGATATATTTCCCCTTTAAGTATATACAGACCCAGAAACATTGAGTGATCTACCCCGTGTGCATGCTTATCTGTTTCACCCTCTAGCCAATCTAAGGGAATTTTTCTTGGACTTTTCTTTTAAAGACCAAGGAGAGAGAGGAATTGTAGATATTTGTCCAGTATGGAGATTTCCTGGAGGAAGGGGGATAACTGTTATTTTTTTATATACTTATCTTTTATATACTCATCTAGGAAAAAATGAAAAATTTAAGCATTTCTTTCACCTATTACTCCTACCCCTTTCTTTTTAGGAAGAAGTAACCAGATTTATGTGTCAATGGCCTAATTGTATTTCTAGGGCTATGTGGAAGTAGAGTTTCTTGGAATGTAACATCCTGTCTTTGAGAACTAGGCTAGTTTGAAGCCATGAAGAGAAAATTAGCGTGTCTAGTCTAAATAGGGTAAGTGGGAAGGGGCCAGAGCTGTGGGGTCTTTTACAGATAGATAGCTGGGGCTCAGAGGAAGCCTGCCTGAGAAGTTGAACACTGCCCATATCAGTGGTCCACACAACACTTCTGTAAAAAAAAAAAAAAAAAAAAAAAGGAATGGGGATGGGACTCTTTCCTCAAAATACTCTCTGTCAGAAAATTATGATTGTATACAAATTTTGTTAAAACAAGAGTCTTCACTGCCATCTGCTGAAAAATTGTTGTAACAAATATGTGCGTTTGTGATGTCAACAATGAGTATGGTGCCTGTTTGGTCATGCTGCCCAACCTGCCCAACTATGAACAGCAACCACTGTTCTTCCCTTGAAGTGCGAGGAGAGCCTCTGTGCTGGGCCTGTAGCAGTGGGCAGCGCCTTGATGGTAAAATTGGGAGCATAACTAGTTTGAGAGGATATCATGTGGCAGAAGAAACAGATGTTGAAAATGGCAATAACCAAGGTCCAAAGAAGAGGCCCTCCTATAATTTTCTAGAGAAAACCTCCAGATACGGTCCCAAAAAAGTGTGGAGGAGACCAAGGAGACATTTTCTCTGATAGTAAGACAGACAAGTTCTGAGAAAAATAATTGCTGGCTTGCCTGTCCTTTGCTTCTAAGAGAATGGGGAGATGCCACCTGCTTCCTGATGCAAACAGAGTCTGTAGCCCATACCTGAGGAATACGCAATACAACTTGCTGCCATTTTTCTGTCAGTTAGTGCTGGAACACTCTCTTCAGGGGGATAGGCTAGTGTAATGGGGTGGCCTCTAGAGCAGATTCAAGTGATAGCTCAACTACTCACTATTCGCTATAGGGAGCTTAACTATCTGTCTCTGCTTCGGTTTCTTCATCTATAAAATGAAGATAGTAATATAATCTACCATATAGGGTGGTATGAGGATAAAATGGGCTTTTCAGGAAGTACATAAAATGCTTAGAACATGGCCTAGTAGTTAGTATTCTTGGCTCTTACTATTATTATTCCTGACTGCCTCAATCCCAAACACTTCCATATACATTGGGAGACTGAAGCTCCCAGAACATATAAGGTATAAAGTTAGGGGTGTGAATGGGTGGGGTGGGGGGAAAGGGAAATGGAGGTGGGGAGTGGGTGGTTACTGTCTCCCTCAATGTGGAGTCCCTACACTACAGTGCAGAAGACAAAGGCAGAAAGAGAAAGTACCATAGACCATAGGTGCTATGGATTGAAATATTTCCAATACCTGGTCCATTGCCTCAGAAACCGGGAGTGGAAGAGGAATTGATTCTACCCAGAAGAGCATAACTATCCTTGATAAATGCCCAAGAGCAAATGAGCATTGGTGGAAGCCAGACATTTTATCTGTCCTCTGCTATAAAACTGGAAAGGTATTTTCCCAGGACCGAAATGAACAAGGGACAAAACTGGGAAAAATCAGTATTGGTATCTAGTTTGTTTTTTTTTTTTTTAGCAAAGATGACATTTCATTTTAAAATTGCTAAGAGTTGGAATAGCAATGACTTACTGAAACACTTACTAAATGGCAGGTATTGCTCGAAAGGCTTCGTGTGGATTATTACACTGAATTTTCCCGACAATCTTTGAGGTTGATAGTCTTACTGTCCAATGTCACATGGTAATACGTAAATGGAGAAGCTGGTTTAAGATTTACTAGTGGAAAGTGAGAAGGGCATATAGTTTTCTATTTCCACATCAGTCAAGGTTTTACATTTTTTAACCTGTTTCTTATAAATGAGGTTTAAAGATTTCATTACTACTATAGTTCTTATAAAAATGCAATCTTTTTTTTCTTGGCTTTTTATTTCCAACTAAGCTGTACCTCTACCAAAAAATTTCCCAATCTCTGTCTTATTTTTGCATTTGCCAGCTTTTTCCCTACTTCGGTTTCTTATGAAGCTTGGAGTGCAGTTTTTTGGGCTATGAGCCAAAAAAAATACGTGCAATTTCTTTCTTTTCCTTCTTTAAACATCTCTGGAAACTGGTGAGGTTTAGTTTAAAAATTTCCTTTCCTAATTATGTTCAAATTTCTATATTTTGCAATTTTGCCTGTATAACTTCATTAGGAAAGGGGAATTGGAAATTGATAGTCAAAATCAGTTTTTTCTTACATAATTAAGATAAAAATGAAGTTTATTATGCAGATACCTTTATAGTGTGTTGTTTTTATTAATGACTCTTTCCATTCAAGAGGACTCGCCTAAAATTCCAAAGGATTAATTTCCTCTAAACATATTTAAAAACCAATCTTCCCTCTTCTACTCAATTGATCCATACAGAATCCCCTATTCAAATATCAGTTTTATAACAGTAGAGCCAGCACTGTTCAGGTCTCTAACTTTGGGATCCTGTGTTATTCCTTCCATCATTACATGCAATCATTATAAAATCCTCTATCTCTTCATTACCATCTCTTGGTTTTATATTTCATGCCCATTGCCACACACCGTACTACTGCCCATGCTCTAATCACTGCAGACCCCTGCTGTGACCACACTTGCAATCTCTTGGCAAGTCCTGCTGCTTCTCTGTCCGTCTCCATCTCTTGTTCATAGCGCCCTAGGCTCGGTCACCCGAACACATCAAGAGCAGGCATTCCATAAATGAACTGAAATTGGCTGTAGGAGAGAGGCATTCTTTTTAAAATTAAAGTAGACCGTCTAGGTACCTGTTGTATTTATTAGATATCAGTGCAGCTGAAGCTGAGAGTGGCCTAAGTGGCTGGCTGACTTTCAAGTTTTAAACAAAATCTGAGTGAGGGGATAAGAGGTCTTCAATGAACAGGCTGGGAGAGCTAGAAAGGAATGAGATATGGCGCCAGGTTCGCATTCCCCCATTGGCCTTTCTAGCTCTCTCTTTCTTCTCTGCCTTTCTCTTCTACTATGCACTCTCCTCTCTTGCTCTCTTCTTCAGCTTCTCTTTCTACTTCTTTAATTCTTTTTTTTCCCCAAATATTTATTTTAGAGGAAGAGAGCATGCATACACATGTGAGAATGGAGGGAGGGGGGAGGGGGGACAGAGAGAGAGAAGTAGACTCCTTGGCAAGCATGGAGCCTGACAAGGGGCTCGATCTCATGGCCCTGAGACCACAACCTGAGCCAAAGTCAAGAGTTGGATGCTTAATCAAATGAGCCACCCAAACACCCCCCCTTTACTTCCTTTATTCATTTTTCCTTAGTTTCTTTCACTGTTTTTTTTTTTTCCTTCCCTCAAACAGCAAAGGAATTCACTCTTCCCAGGGGCTCTGCAGATTGTAGAAGTGTCCAACTCCAGAAAGTAAGTCTCCATGAATGTGACTCAATGGAATTGAACAGTACACAACCTGAACAGCCTTATGCTGGTCTGCAAATAAAGTACATTTTAACTTGTTGGATTGTTTACATTGACACATCATAGATGATGTTAACATAGAACTGAAGACTTTAGGAAAATGAACCAATTTCTCATTCCTGCAGTACACCACTATCTCTTTACTTGTATTTATTGACCACCAATAGGGTGAAGGCATCATGTGATGGGGCTGGGGATACAATAGTGAACCAAACAAAAACTCCTGAGATGACACAGAATGAATGAATGAATATATACAGCCTATCAGATCATAACAAATGTCATGGAAAAATCTAGGGTGTGGAAGTGGGGTAGGGAGCAGGGGAAAAACACCATTGGACCTATCTGTTTCAAGATTACTGTCAGGGCTATAGGAGAGTGGGCTGGCAGGGAGCACCAGTTGGAGTAGGTTAAGAGGCTGGGTGATTATCTGGTGAGAGGGTCTGGGGGCAGGGAGAGGAGGAAAGTGGGTGTGCTTCAGATATATGTGAGGGCAGAGCAGACAGGACCTGATGATGGACTGAATGTACAGCAAGTGAGACAGAGGGAAGGGGCAAACGT
Organism: Canis lupus familiaris; assembly: GCF_011100685.1. Lineage (NCBI taxonomy): Eukaryota > Metazoa > Chordata > Mammalia > Carnivora > Canidae > Canis > Canis lupus. Next base: position 21,115,586 of record NC_049250.1, read on the forward strand.
GACTCCCCAGATTTCTGAATCATATTGTCAATTACCAAAATGAGTAAAATTTGGGGGCGGAGGGGACAAGTTTGGGAGTTCCCTATGGATTTGCCCCAGGAGATACCAACCACAAAATCTAAGCATCATTCGGGTCTTTGGATAATGCTTCTGCTGTAGAAAGAGGGATCAATTAGTATATCTCTGTCAGCTGGCTTGTGGGAGCTGGGTCCTCAGAGCCACTCCTGTTTATCTGTCCAGACATCTGTCCCACCAGCCCAGGCCACGGAGCAAAATGGGCAGGAAGAAAGTACAGGTAAGAAAAAAGCAAAAAGAGTACAGGTAAGAAGTGCACCCTGTTTCAAGTGTGCAAACGTGTGAGGTGTGGGGGCGAGGCTCTGCTTTCTGGTTCTGAGGCAAAACAAGCCACTTAGATTTTCAAGGATCTCACAATGAAGTTTCACTGCAATACTGGCTCCTCCTGGGGGCGGGAGAGGGTGCAGAGAAAGCTCCTCTTCCATAGAGAACTGAGAAGCAGATATTAAGGGATTCCTCCAGCAGAACTCATCTGTCCAAATCTAAAGAATCAAGAAACTGCTCATAGATTGTCAGTAGGATAGGAGAGGCCACATATTTTAAGTAGAAATTCTGTTAAATAGCCCTACTTTGTGAATGGTTAGGAAACATAAACAGTGAATACCAAGCCTAAATATCTATGATTACACTTAATGAAGCAAATAGTTCCCTGATCATCATCATTATTATTGGATAGAATAGCTTTTCGCATTTATTATTCACAATTGGAGTTGTCAGTACATAAAGAAAAATGTGCTGACTGGGACATTTTTAAAAATTAATTTACTTGATTTTAATGGCTGCCACTCCTGAAGGATGGCAAAAGTGCTTGGCTGCAGTTACAGAATTGTTTCTATTAAATAAGTGTTTAATAAGTTGATTATAATGAAGAAGATAAAGTGAAACTCTATGTTGAATATACATTAATAGCTACATGTTAAATAATATGAATTACTCTTCTCTAGTATTTGGGATGCCAAGATCAAGCTAATTATATTCTCTCTTAAGTACTCCTCAGTCCTAAGTATGTTAAATAGAGCTTGAAATTAAAACTTTTGTTTTCCTATTATAAGAATACACAAAGCTACTTTACGTCAGGTAATAAGGCAGGAATAGTCAGTTATTGTGGCAAAAGATTTAGCTTTCATCAATAAAATCAAGGCATTATTTAAAAATAATACTCAAAGGGGGCACCTGGGTGGCTCAGTGGTTGAGTGTCTGCCTTTGGCTCAGGTCATGATCCTGGGGTCCTGCTATCAAGTCCCACATCGGGCTCCCTGTGGGGAGCCTGCTTCTCCCTCTGCCTATGTCTCTGCATCTCTATGTCTCTCATGAATAAATAAACAAAATATTTAAAATAACAACAACAACAACAATAATAACAATACTCAAAGGCCAATGGTTCTGAATTTACCTAGTGGATTGAATTCTGCAAATGACTTTTGGGTGATGTAAAAATAGGACTTCATGGAAATCTTGTAAGCATCTGGTAGGTTACTTCCAGAATCCAAGCCACCAAAGTCGCCACTAGGGGGCGCTGGTTTCAGGGAGAACGAGAGACTGGGGAGCTCTGAGTTCACCTGGGACAAAACAGGACCTAATGAAAAGGCAACTCCTCAGTGGATTGGCTAGAGAATGGGGTCAGAGATAAGCCCCCAAAGAAGTCTGGCCCGACCTATGTACCAATTTGTAGGCCTTTTTAAAAATATATTTTAAATTGATTTGTATTTAATTTTTAATAAGTATTTTATTTCATAATTCAAAAGCATGAAAGGGCTGATGGTAGCAGCCTTCCAATGCTTGCTTTCTTCCTTACTTTAGCCCAGAACTGCATTTCCCAGAAACTCCTTGGAAAAATGTGTGGCTGCATACTTAAGGTCCAATCAGTGACCTGTGGCAGGATGGTGGGTAGGAATCTGGGAGGCCCTCTGGAATGGGAAGGACTTCACCCTTCCTTCCTTCCTCCTGCTTCCTGCAAGGGGGCCTGATGGTGGGTTCAAGAAAATGGACCGCAACCTGAGGGGTGGGGTAGAGAGCCTGAAAGAGTCTGGATGGCTCTAACTTCATGACACTATAGCGTCAGCCCTGGACCACCTACCCCTGGACTTCTTTCATGGATAAGCCCTTGTGATTTTTATTTCTCTGTTCAATGAACCCAAATGTAATTTGAACAGTGAAAAGCCTCCCTTTCACCAAGTTCCCAAACAATGTAACTCCTCCCTTTCCTAAGATATTTTAACTGATAATATCTACAAGTGAGTAAATGTGTGTGTGTGTGTGTGTGTGTGTGTGTGTGTGTGTGTGTGTGTTTGTATCTTGGGAAATAATTTATATGAACACAAGAAGAGCTTCCTCATTTTTGGGGGAGTTGTAGAGATGTCAATTGGGTTGATGAACTGTAAAGGACTGAGCTTTTAGATTGTTTCCAGTCTTTAGATGTTACAAATAATACTGCAATGAATAACTTTTTTCCATTTAGGTCCTCAGTGTTTATTCATAGGATAAATCCTGAAAGGCAAAATGCTAGGTGAAAGAGGATGCACATTTGTAATTTTGATAGCTGCCCTCTATAGGTATTATTCCAATTCATCTTTTAGTACCAATGTATGAGAGTATGCTTTCCCTTGCATGCTTCCTAACACAGTATTTTCAAGAAGGCTAAATTTACATCCTTTTTGGAATGGCTCAGGAAAGAATGAGGGAATGGGGGAAAGAAGAAAGGATTAGGTTGAGATTCAAGTATAAGGTTTACCTTTTTAACTATCCATGGTGCGTGGATAGGGCATGCAATCCAGAGATGAGTTGCAATAGGCTGGCCCTTAGTTAATTCAATTCAGCTTTTTTATGGAGAAGTTGTAAGGATGAGCTTATAGAACTTTTTTTATGGTCTGTGGTTTGTGGTTTATATGAGGTCCCTACCAGAGCTTAGTCTGTGGTGTGGCTGACATGTATGTTTTTGGTATCTAGTCTCACACACGGTATGGTACTTGCTCAGATCTGTGATTTGGAACCAAAGAGAAAATTTCTCCAGAAGTCTTGGGGGTTACCAGGCAGGATTTCCTGCATGCAGTGGGCTCTGGGAGAGCCAGTGTCACACTAAACAGGGTCCACTTTGTTGTAAGACAGGTTAGCTCTGGGCCAGATCATGCAATTGATACACTCATCCAGGAGCTATGGCCTGTCCATACTTCTTCCCCTGCTCTCACTACAAGGCTTTCCCCTGGGGCTCGGCCTTCAGGTGTTCCCTAGAAATGGCTGTAAAGGACTTCACAGCATAGATGAGGAGGGAGCAACCTTCATGATAATGACCATTGTATAAGCATTAGCACTTACTATAGGTCAGGAATTGTTTGTTATATGTGCTTATCATATATGAACTTACTGCCCCTCATCACAACCATGGGAGTAGCACTAATTATCATCATCTCCATTTTATGGGGTACTATGGCACAAGGAGGTTAAGTCAAGATCATACATCTATAAGGGTAGAGCTAGGGTTTGAATCTAAACTGTGAGGACTCAGAGCCTGAGTGCTTAACCCCTGCACTATGGCTCTCATGACCTTTTCTTAGGGCCCTCTTTTGCAGCTCTCTTGCTCAGATTCACTGCTGGTTTTTGAAAGGCTCTGTGTGTCTGGCATCTCTGGTAGTGTCTGGTAATGGGTGTTTTTCTCCTCAAAACACAATGGCCTGAAAGGGAGGATTAATAGCTCCTTCCATTGTGCTCAAAGGAGGAAGACACAAGAGAACAAACCACAATGCCCATGCAAGGCAAAGGAAAGTGGAAAAAAAACAAGCCCGAGAACAGATGGAGGAAAAGAATCAGCAACTAACTGGAAAAGGAAGGAAAACAGAGCAGCAGAACATGAAAGAGCAAAGTGGACTTCAATGTAATTATGTTTTCAGTCCTGGAAAGAACAGCAATAGGGGGTATGTGTACAAATCAAGGAGCTATCCTCCACCATGGTGGCCAGGCCCGTGTCCCCACACAGTGACTGGGACAGTGTCTTAGCATCCACAATGCCTAGAGGAGTGGGCCCCGAATGACTGCTCATTAAATACGTGTGGAAGGGAGGAGAGACATTTATGACAAGAACCCAGGAAATCAAGAGGAAAAGAGAGTAAGATTATACTTGAAGCTAGCTAGCCTCCAGGACTAGGAAACCAAAGCAAATAAAGAGGGGATACCAAAGCAAGGGTCAGAGGTTGGAGGAGATACTTACACTCAGAGGCCTGATCAGGATGCTCTCAGAAACTACGGGTTTCATAAACTGGAACTCAAAAAGCCTTGGAGATATATATATATATATATCTCACATTAAGGAAGTCTTGAGGTGTGCAGCCTTGTGGGTCAATAAATTTAGGGCCTCAGCCCAAAGAGCCTATCCTTTTCCTTCACAGCTCTGCTATTCTGAGGCTGCAAGGGATCCCATTAAGAAAATCACGTTCAGAAAAACAGCATCCAGAGAAACAAGAAGAAATATCCTTGCTTGTGGCCTTCTTTCCAGGTGTAGAAATCTTCCTTAGAAACTGCCCCCAAAGGGACTTGCCTTTACAACTCATAGCCTACAATTGAGTCACACGCCACCGAGGATGTAGGGACCCTTAGTCTCACCAGACCACCTTGAAAGGATGAGATTCCATCTTCCTGAGGAACAACTCTGCATGGGAGACCAGGAGGCATGAAAACAAAATCCACCCCTTCCTAGGAAGGAAGGACCAGGAAATGCAACAGACTCTATCTGGAGGTATACAATTCCCTTAGGGATATTTGTAAACAAATACACTTAATTTAAACGTGTATTAAATTATCAAGTAATTGAAAACCCAGTTTATTTATTTTTTTTATTGGAGTTCAATTTGGCAACATATAGCATATCACCCAGTGCTCATCCTGTCAAGTGCCCCCCTCAGTGTCCCGTCACCCAGGAAGACCCAGTTTAATAGTAATAGGGGAGGAATTCATGCTCGCATAAAAAATTTGCTAACTACAATACTTTTCTGGTTACAAATGGATTTCTGACATTTCAGAGAAATGATTTTCTTAAGACATGCAGCAGCCCAAACTGGACTCACAGTATGTTCTAGGCAGAAAAGCATAATAAGGGAGACAGCAGAAAGTGGGGATCCTGCCACTCTAAAAAGAACTAGAAGACCTTGGGATGACCAGATTCAGCTCTCCCTATGAAGGGCTTTGAAAGATATAGGATGTGGGAAACAGCTGCATTTATACTGCTGTCGTATAGAGATCTATAGAGAAATTGAATGAACACATTGCGCAGGATATAAATCTGTAAGATTTCAGGGATATACAGGGTTTGTAACATTCAAAGTAGAAAATCTCAGATACTCCTTGGATTTAGTATCACTAAAAAGTGAGACAGGAAAGGTTATTGAGTAAGTTACTAAACAAATATTTATTTGAGTCTCACTAGCATAAGACACCGTGGCAGAAAAAACTATAAATCAGACACAGATGCGGGTCTCAAGAATTCAGTAGGAGAAACAAAACACGTCCCTAAAGGTATTCCCTTTTTGCTTACAGAGTGCCTTTTACAAAACTCTAGGGCAGCATTTCTCCTTTTCATGTCAATTATTGACTTATTTGTCCTTCTCCCTCATCTGCTGTGAGCATCTTGCCATGGATATCGTACTCTTGTCTGTATGCCCGGCATCTAGGTTTCAAAGCCACCACCCATCTGTCTTTCAGGCACTGCCAATTTATCAGATATGTATTTTATATTGATGTTGTAACAATTCGGTAAATGAAATGGATAATGATGAAGACAAATTAAATGTCCTATCTAAATGAAAAAGCAAGACTGGAAGTAACAGAAAGGTGTGAGCAAGTCCAAAGAATACCGGTGGCTCACTGCTAGCAAAACCTCCTTTCCGGGACTCCTGAGTAATCCAGAGGCCTGTATAGGCACAGGTGCCATGGCAGCTTTGCAATGTAGTCAGGCTTGTGTGGCAAAGCAGCTAAGTTAAGTGCTAATTTTAGTTCATGGCTTTCAAAGTTTAGGAGCCCTTAAAGACTCACTCAGGGTGTAGACCTTAGGCATAGGTTAAAAACCAACATTCTGTGCAGCTGTAGAGATTTTACATGGCATAGCTGAAAAAAAGACTTGGATTTATTATTATTATTATTAGCTGATAAGCACTCTCCTAGCCTATGGCTGTTGATCCCACTTACAGAATCACTGATACATGAAATCTTATTCCTTATTGAATAAAGATTTGAAAAATATGGGAGTATTAGCCGACAATGTCCAATCATTGTTAAATCCTATCATGCAGTCAAGTTATGGCCAGGGTTTGAAGAAGTGACAAATCCAAGTGTGCTTGCTTGAATGGGGATAAAGTCCTTATTCCACCATACACAGATGCCAATAGGAGCAGTCAGGTAACACATTAAAAACTTAAAAGCTATGTGATTTTAGTGCTTATCTCTGGAAATATTTGTGGGCTTGTTTCTCTTGGGACACCTATATTTTTAGCCAAGTCATACAGAGTCTGGGAGCTGCTTGGCCTGAGCCAGGACTTTTAGAACCCTGCTAATCTTTCCAACCCGTGACAAAGCCAAACAAAATAAACATACTGTCTAAGGTAAAGTAATGTGCTTCCAGGACAATTCCTCTAGTGCTCCCTGCCAACCTAGAACTGTGGCTCCTAAGCATCTCATACAGAAATATTCTGAGATGCCTTGGTGTTTAGTTGGTCTATACTGGTGACAGAGAGTGTTCTGGATACTACAGATCTATGGTCTTTGATGTAAAGGATGCTATCAGAACGCTATTCCATGATATAGATCTTGCGATTATCATCATCTCTACAAATATAGGGAAATCATAAACATTATTAAGTTCTGAAATTTGGGATAAGCAAGCATTCATCAATAGAAATAAGCAAAATTTTCATAAACAAATGCATATCCAAGTACAAAAAGATAGACAAAGGGTATCTCTGTGATTTAGTTTTTCATGTAACTGTGTCTGCCATCTGTAGAAGGTAGCTTGTTACTCTTCACCCAGATTCCCATTTTTGTTTCTAGAAATCATTAACAGTAAATGGAGGTACTATGAAGGGCACTATTACATGCAACCGAAAACACTGCCATTTCTAAGCAAAAACGTAACGTCTGTTTTAAGAAAAATGTGATTGTATGTAATTTTAAGCTGCTTCATTTTGTCTTTGCTTCCTGTATTATTGCCCCAAAGTCTTTTTTGAGATTTAAATGCTTAATCTAAGGAGACCTTTCTGATAAAATGATTAATAAACAGCTCAAGTGATTCAGGTCTAGAGGGTGTATATACATAAATTATCAGTGAGAGATGAAGTAGGAAAAGCCTTGAAAAGCTGAGGGAAAAACTAAGTTGGGATCTCACAGATGTTAAAATTAAATGCTAAACAGAGACCAGACTTGAAAATTCACTGAGCAGACAAAACCATTTAAGCCATGTAAGCAAAACTCAGTCTAGCTTATTTCATGAACATAAGCAAAACTTAGGTTATTTCTTGTGACTGATAAATCATAAAAGAAACCTAAGTCATCTTCCTAAAATTGATAAGGAGATAACCCTTTTACCCAATCCCCAGCTGTCTTCAAGCTCCCATTTGTTTTAAGACTGTATTTATTTTAGAGAGAGCGATAAAGTGTGCAAGGGGAGGGGCAGAGGGAGAGGGAGAGAATCTCAAGCAGACTTTTGTTGAGTGCAGAGTCTCCATCAATCCCAAAAGCCTGAGATTGTTGACCTGGGCTGAAATCAAGAGTCATTTGCTTCACTGATGGAAGCACCTAGGCACCTCACAAGCTCCCATTTTAAGGACAAATTTTTTGTTTTGTTTTTGTTTTTTTTTAGATTTTTAAAAGTTTACTCATGAGAGACAGAGACAGAGAGAGAGAGAATGAGAGAGAGAGGCAGAGACACAGGCAGAGGGAGAAGCAGGCTCCATGCAGGGAGCCTGACATAGGACTCGATCCCGCGTCTCCAGGATCACGCCCTGGAGACGTGGGCTGAAGGTGATGCTAAGCTGCTGAGCCACCCAGGCTGCCCAAGAACAAATCATTTTAAAGATTAAACAACTTTCTCCTTCTTACTTTAGAAAAGTGCTCCCCTTCCCCCGCCTGGTAGCATCATGTCCCTGAGCTTCTTACTAGTTTTAAATCTGAAAGTTCTCAGTTCCAGAATTGTACTTAGGTACATAATAAGCTCTTACTAAACACCACTGATTTGATCTCATGGTTTTAATTTTCCTTTTTCTGAATTTTTGAAAAGAGAATAGAGATTTCTGGAAGAATGAGAAAGGGACTAATTGAGTCCCCATAAATTGTTTGATGAAACATTTACCTTAAAGACAAAACGCTTGGGACTGCGGACAGGCGAGGAGATGGAGCCAAACGCAGATGCTGACAAAGGAAACTATATTGTAGTTTCAGGATTCCCAAGAAGGGTACAACTTGGTGATCATATTAATGGCTTTTGACTGTTTAAGTACCTTCAAATGATTGCTTGGAGCCGGTGGTCCATTTGTTTCGAGGCCGTGATGTTTTCCTTTATCTTTAAGAGTGCAGCAGAGGCTTTGAAGTAACAAGGTCAAACTCAACCACTTTTGCCCAGACTTTGTGCAAAAATACTGGGTTTGAGTTTCCAGAGAACATGAAGAAGTCATTTCAGCCAAGCTTTTACCACCCAGAAGTCCTTTTAAAAGACTTTCCGAAGCATCCCGAATTTGCACATTACCTCCTTGACCTTCTGAGCAGGAGGTCAGAGCTGGAGCACGTGGTTTCAATTGTCTGATAAGATACTTCAGTCTTGGCCTGGTGGAAGGTTCAACCAGCTGGTTTCTATCTCTTCTTTTCTAATCATTAGGCATTAGGCAAGCCATGAAAATGTTATCACAGCATTTTATTAAAGTCGCTACCAAGCCACATGACGAATGGGAAGAAAACAAAAACAGAGCAAACAAAATGAAACTTCTTTAACAAAACCCCAGACCCCTAAATAGATTTTTAAAACCCCATGGCTCTTGGTTCTGAAGGGAAAAAAAAAAAAACAAACAAAAACTTTTTAACAGTGGATGGCCAGATTTATTTTATATCGATCATCTGATTTCAATATAAATATCTTGCAAATAAAAATGTTGCAGCTTTTATACTTTTCTATTTTAATTCCAATATAGTTAACATACAGTATTATATGAGTTTCAGGTATGGAAAAAGTTTTTTTGAAGATTTGTTAAGCTTGTCTCTTCTGAATAACTGACAAGCTTCCTTTTAACAGACGGTGGAAATTATTAAACCTCATCTAATTTTCTTTTGGCTCTGATTGCTAGAAAGCTTACAATGCATTGTGTAATGACAGTACCAGAATTCCATTTGCCTTTCTCTTTGTGATTTCCTATTAAATTTTTTGGATTATTATTTAATGTCACTTTTACTTATCATACCAAGTTTAATAGTCTAGGCATATCTTAATTATAGTAACAAAGACAATAACAAACAAGAGCTCACAAACTGACCAGTAACTCCAAAACACTAGTTTGTTGATGACATTGAAATAGAAGTCAGCCTAGTAGAACCATTGAGGATAGCACTTTCCAACTGGTCTTCTCTGCTGTGTGGGAAATAACCTTAAGTACTTGGAAAATGTATTTGCTACCATCTAGGAGTCAAATACTTCAGAACTTAACGGAAGCTGATACTTTTATAAGGTAATAACTATTGTATTAGGACTCTCTCAATTGTATTTGGTGAAGAATTCAACTCAAACTGGCTTAAGGTAAAAAGAAAATATATTGGTTCATATAACTGGAAAACACTAGAGTGAACTGGAAGTACAGCTGGTTTCTAGGGCTACACAATGTCATTGGTTATGCCTCCCTGCCTGCCTTCCTTCTCTCTCTTGATTCATGCTTCTTTCCCATGTGGACTCTATATTCCCTGGAAGTCATTGGCTTTACAGTGGCTGCTAGAAACAACTACCTTATAGCCTATCCATTTATTGACCCCTGCAGAAGGGGAGATTATTTTTAACAGGTTTCAGAAGCCCAGTTGGTTTCAATTGCTTCATGGGCTTTATTTGAACTTCACCTAAGACACATGCCCACATATGGGCACACCTCTGTTCCAACTGCATAACAAAGAGGATGGGTATTTTCAAGGAGAAATTGTGGGGGATTTTAAGGAGATAGGCAAAACTCACAGGTGTCCACTACAACATTTCACTCAACCAGACCATTTTTTTTGGACCTTGTTTTTCCAGGAAATCTAATTGCTGCTTAAATGTTAAGATTGATCAGTGAACCTACCAGGAAAGAAGATCCTGGTCTTGATTATTCACATGAGACTCCCATTAACCCCCGATGAATTTATTAGTGAAAACCGTACAGTGACATTAATGAGTGACATAGACCAAATTTTCTTTCTACCACTAAAGTCGTGGCAATATGTCAGCTTATTCACATATTTAACTGCACATTATGCCACAGTCTTGCTAAAATATTTCATATTGTTGTTTAGAAAATCTCTAAGTGGCATTTTGCACACCCAATGTTTTCACCTATTCTTTTAGTGGCTTGGGGTTAAGATGGGAATTAGTACTTGACTGAAATTTTTCAACTGCCTTACTTATCTAAATTACTACAAATAATGTACACTCAAAAAATAGATCTTCTAATGACACTCAAGGCCTTTCTAGGACAAAGGAAGGCCTTCTAGTTAGCGAACATTTACTGAGGGCCTGTGAAGATACTGTCCTGGGTCTTAGATATAAAAAAAAAACAACTCAAAAAATTTACAGTATACATAGGTAATTCAGAGGCAACAAATAAACAACAATAACTTATTTAATCATACAAATGGCCTTTGAGGCACGAACCCAGGTTTGGATTCTGACCCTACCTACCATGTCCAATCTAGGTGATCTTAGGCAAGATCCTTGACCCTTTAAAGTATTCATTTTATGATTTGCCAAGTAGAAACAATACCTACTTTTTAGGGTCAATGGCAATACTAAATGAGGTAATGAGAACAGTAACAGCAAATGTTTATAGAACATTTACACTGGCCCAGTCAGGGTTCTCAGTACTTTACCTGTATCAACTCAATCTTCACATAACCCCACGAGGTAGATACAATCATTTCGAGGGAGGAGAGGTGTTATTTTAGGCAGTAATTTTGGTTCCTGTTACTCCATCTTGGTCAGAAGTGGAACTCTTATTCAATTTTTTAAACATATGAAAAAAGTGTTATGAAAATATGGAGCAACTTAAGATTCTTGGAATTCATGAAAATTTCCCAAAATTCTGATTTCTTTTGCAGTAGATACTGTAGTACTTCATCTAGATTCCTGCCTCGGGGCCCAATTAATGTATCTCCTAGCTCTCATATCTGCTGCTGAAAACTCACAGATATGCCCCTCACTGACAATTGCCTTCAGACACAGGAACAGAGAAGGTGTTTGGCATTCAGCAAAACACCAAGGGTATTTTAGCATTCCCATGCCTAGTTTTAATGTTCAATAAATGAGTACAGTCACCACAGTCTGTTAAGCGCCAGTGAATCAGAGGCTCAGACCCCTTAGGGGTAGTGTCTGGATCACAGTCTCCAGCTAACTGCCTCATCTAGCAAAGGTGCTAGCCAAGGAGAAGGAATCTAGAGCAGGTGGTGAGGAGGGGGATGGTGAGCATCAGTTATACCTTTGATGGGAACTATTGAGGAGCCTATAATTCCTCCAGCTTTGCCAGGAGAAAAGCCCAACTGGAATTCCAAAGACCCTGTTGTCAGTTGGGATTAAACTTACTGAAAGAACAGGATCCTAGTAGTACAAGAGGTGGATAATAGTTGGTACCATGGTGCTCCACAAAGATCCTTCCTCAGAGCCAAAGAACTATCCCCAGTTGCTATGAATATTGAGAGGTGATGCTTCACGATTGTGCCTCTCACTGGGCATTGCCTCCAGCCACAGGCAACTTCCCCTCCCAAGATTATGCATCTTCCCAGTGTGTGGATCATAACCAACAACTGGCTGATGTGAAGATAAAGTCTGGCCCCCTTGCTTCCATGTGAAACAATTTTGAAAAGGCATCCTGTTGAATGCAGCCAAGCTGGAGAGAGTGAGAGAAGCTGTCAGGTGTTGCAGTAGCCATTTAAAGCAACAAGCCAAAAATGAAAAAGCTAAGCTCTTAGTTACCTGCTGCAATGCTATAAGCGAGACTAAAACCAGAGGGATGCCTGGGTGGCTCAGTGGTTGTGTCTGCCTTTGGCTCAGGGAATGATCCCAGGGTCCTGGGATCGAGACCCATATTGGGCTCCCCCCAGGGAGTCTGCTTCTCCTTCTGCCTATGTTTCTGTATCTCTCATTAATAAATAAAATCTTAAAAAAAAAAAGAGAGAGAGAGAGAGAGACTAAAACCAGAGAAATCACTGACTCAACGCTGGTCCATCTTCCATGAAAGAGTATACTGGTTGAGAATCAGGTGGATTAGAGCAGTTGTGGGAATCATCACACTATTGATGAAGCTCTGAACAAAGGCCTCTGGCTGTTTTATGGACTCCAGAGTCTGAATGGGAAAGTACTGGGGACTGTGTGAGAGTGGGGAAAGTATATCGAGATTCCCCCGTTAGGAGTCCCCAGCAGAGGCGACTGAGGAGAGCCTTGGTGGAAAGCTTCAGATGAAGACCTGGGAATGATGACCAGAGGAAAAACAGGGCTAGGCATTGATTGAGCAACTCTGTGTCTGGAAATTGATAAAACCTGAATAAATGGCTTTATTATGTCTAATCCCAAGTCATTGGTTTGCAATTAATCAGGAGTGTTAACTCTTTAATGCACTGTAAGGAAATGCTTGTGATGAACATTTGTGTAGACAATGCTTCATGCTCACAAATGTACGTGTGTTAGAGACAAGCACAAGCTTTGAGTCGAACAGACGAAGGACCCTGCCTCTGATACCACTTACCTAGTCGACCTTGCAATACAGTAGTTGTGTTGGTTACACGGGTAGTGGAAATTCACAGTGCTTGATGCATACTGAATATGTGTTAAATG